>NC_086447.1:366381227-366715810 GCF_028390025.1 Pseudophryne corroboree
TGCATATGATTCTGTCACCATTGAAAGAATGGTGGAGTATTATATGAGTGACCGCATCCAAGTAGGCACATCAGACAGTCCGTACGTATACTGGCAGGAAAAAGAGGCAATTTGGAGGCCCTTGCACAAACTGGCTTTATTTTACCTATGTTGCCCCCCCCCCTGCAGTGTGTACTCCGAAAGAGTGTTTAGTGCAGCAGCTCACCTTGTCAGCAATCGGCGTACGAGGTTACTTCCAGAAAATGTGAAGAAGATGATGTTCATCAAAATGAATTATAATCAATTCCTCCGTGGAGACATTCACCAGCAATTGCCTCCAGAAAGTACACAGGGACCTGAGATGGTGGATTCCAGTGGGGACGAATTAATAATCTGTGAGAAGGGGGATGTACACAGTGAAAGGGGTGAGGAATCGGACGATGAGGAGGAGGTGGACATCTTGCCTCTGTAGAGCCAGTTTGTGCAAGGAGAGATTGATTGCTTCTTTTTTGGTGAGGGCCCAAACTAACCAGTCATTTCAGTCACAGTCGTGTGGCAGACCCTGTCGCTGAAATGATGGGTTCGTTAAAGTGTGCATGTCCTGTTTATACAACATAAGGGTGGGTGGGAGGGCCCAAGGACAATTCCATCTTGCACCTCTTTTTTCTTTCATTTTTCTTTGCATCATGTGCTGTTTGTGGACTATTTTTTTTGAAGTGCCATCCTGCCTGACACTGCAGTGCCACTCCTAGATGGGCCAGGTGTTTGTGTCGGCCACTTGTGTCGCTTAGCTTAGCCATCCAGCAACCTTGGTGCACCTCTTTTTTTTACTTTGCATCATGTGCTGTTTGGGGACTATTTTTTTGAAGTGCCATCCTGCCTTACACTGCAGTGCCACTCCTAGATGGGCCAGGTGTTTGTGTCGGCCACTTGGGTCGCTTATCTTAGTCACACAGCTACCTCATTGCGCCTCTTTTTTTCTTTGCATCATGTGCTGTTTGGGGACTATTTTTTTGAAGTGCCATCCTGCCTGACACTGCAGTGCCACTCCTAGATGGGCCAGGTGTTTGTGTCGGCCACTTGTGTCGCTTAGCTTAGCCATCCAGCGACCTTGGTTCACCTCTTTTTTTCTTTGCATCATGTGCTGTTTGGGGACTATTTTTTAATTCTACCATCCTGTCTGACACTGCAGTGCCACTCCTAGATGGGCCAGGTGTTTGTGTCGGCCACTTGGGATTTAACACTTTCAATACCAGAACTGATTGTGGCCCATGTGTCTTTTGTGTGCTCTTAATACAGGGTTTTCCCTGCCAGACCATCAGGGTCATTTAATTACTTGCTTCATTCTGTTTAAAGCCTAAGACCTGTGATTTACCAATATACTGGGCAGTTTTATGGACTTGCAAGAAGGAGAATGGCCTGGCCAGATGCTCTCCTTGAGAAATTTCTATCACCGAGGTAGAAGCAAAGTCCTTTATAGCTCACACCTGGCCCCCCTGCTGTCTACAGTAAACATAGAGTTCCTATACAATCTCGTAAGTAAATTCACTTGACCTGTTAATTACAGAAACGCAATTTGCCATACAGTTTTGAAAATAACTTTCCCCATACAGTATATACATTGATACAACATACAATTTGAACAATACTACTTGTTAAAGCCCATTTCATATCGGAATGAGCATATTTTCACTACAATTAGTTAGTGATGAGCGGGTTCGGATCCTCGGGATCCGAACCCGCTCGAACTTCGCCTTTTTTTCCACGGGTCCGAGCAACTCGGATCCTCCCGCCTTGCTCGGTTAACCCGAGCGCGCCCGAACGTCATCATCCCGCGGTCGGATTCTCGCGAGATTCATATTCTATATAAGGAACCGCGCGTCGCCACCATTTTTCACTCGTGCATTGGAGATGATCGTGAGAGGACGTGGCTGGCGTCCTCTCAGTTTCTATGTTCAGTGGGCTGCAAATTGTGCTGCAAATATCTGTGCTCAGTGTGCTGCAAATATCTGTGCTCAGTGTGCTGCAAGTGCAAATATCTACATTCTCTGCCTGAAAAACGCTCCATATCTGACTGTGCTCAATGTGCTGCAAATATCTGTGCTCAGTGTGCTAATTGCTTTATTGTGGGGACTGGGGACCAGCAGTATTATATAGTAGGAGGACAGTGCAGAGTTTTGCTGACCAGTGACCAGAGACCACCAGTATTATACGTTCTCTGCCTGAAAAACGCTCCATATCTGTGCTTCATTGTAGTATATAGTAGGAGGACAGTGCAGAATTTTGCTGACCACCAGTATAACTATATATATAGCAGTACGGTACAGTAGTCCACTGCTCTACCTACCTCTGTGTCGTCAAGTATACTATCCATCCATACCAGTGGTGTATTTCAGTTTTGCACAGTTTGCTGACCACCAGTATATACTATATAGCAGTACGGTATAGAAGGCCACTGCTCTACCCACCTCTGTGTCGTCAAGTATACTATCCATCCATACCTGTGGTGCATTTAAGTTTTGCACAGTTTGCTGACCACCAGTATATACTATATAGCAGTACGGTACAGAAGGCTACTGCTCTACCTACCTCTGTGTCGTCAAGTATACTATCCATCCATACCTGTGGTGCATTTCAGTTTTGCACAGTTTGCTGACCACCAGTATATACTATATAGCAGTACGGTACAGTAGGCCACTGCTTTACCTACCTCTGTGTCGTCAAGTATACTATCCATCCATACCTGTGGTGCATTTCAGTTTTGCACAGTTTGCTGTCCACCAGTATATAATATATAGCAGTATGGTACAGAAGGCCACTGCTCTACCTACCTCTGTGTCGTAAAGTACACTATCCATCCATACCTGTGGTGCATTTCAGTTTTGCACAGTTTTCTGACCACCAGTATATACTATATAGCAGTATGGTACAGAAGGCCACTGCTCTACCTACCTCTGTGTCGTCAAGTATACTATCCATCCATACCTGTGGTGCATTTCAGTTTTGCACAGTTTGCTGACCACCAGTATATACTATATAACAGTACGGTACAGTAGGCCACTGCTCTACCTACCTCTGTGTCGTCAAGTATACTATCCATCCATACCTGTGGTGCATTTCAGTTTTGCACAGTTTGCTGTCCACCAGTATATAATATATAGCAGTATGGTACAGTAGGCCACTGCTCTACCTACCTCTGTTTCGTCAAGTATACTATCCATCCATACCTGTGGTGCATTTCAGTTTTGCACAGTTTGCTGTCCACCAGTATATAATATATAGCAGTACGGTACAGTAGGCCACTACTCTACCTACCTCTGTGTCGTCAAGTATACTATCCATCCATACCTGTGGTGCATTTCAGTTTTGCACAGTTTGCTGACCACCAGTATATACTATATAGCAGTACGGTACAGTAGACCACTGCTCTACCTACCTCTGTGTCGTCAAGTATACTATCCATCCATACCTGTGGTGCATTTCAGTTTTGCACAGTTTGCTGTCCACCAGTATATAATATATAGCAGTACGGTACAGTAGGCCACTGCTCTACCTACCTCTGTGTCATCAAGTATACTATCCATCCATACCTGTGGTGCATTTCAGATTTGCACAGTTTTCTGACCACCAGTATATACTATATAGCAGTACGGTACAGTAGGCCACTGCTCTACCTACCTCTGTGTTGTCGAGTATACTATCCATCCATACCTGTGGTGCATTTCAGTTGTGCGCAGTATATATAGTAGTAGGCCATTGCTATTGATATATTACTGGCATATAATTCCACACATTAAAAAATGGAGAACAAAAATGTGGAGGGTAAAATAGGGAAAGATCAAGATCCACTTCCACCTCGTGCTGAAGCTGCTGCCACTAGTCATGGCCGAGACAATGAAATGCCATCAACGTCGTCTGCCAAGGCCGATGCCCAATGTCATAGTAGAGAGCATGTAAAATCCAAAAGCATAAAGCTCAGTAAAATGACCCAAAAATCTAAATCAAAATCGTCTGAGGAGAAGCGTAAACTTGCCAATGTGCCATTTACGACACGGAGTGGCAAGGAACGGCTGAGGCCCTGGCCTATGTTCAAGGCTAGTGGTTCAGCTTCACCTGAGGATGGAAGCACTCATCCTCCTGCTAGAAAACTTAAAAGAGTTAAGATGGCAAAAGCACAGCAAAGAACTGTGCGTTATTCTAAAACACAAATCCCCAAGGAGAGTCCAATTGTGTCGGTTGTGATGCCTGACCTTCCCAACACTGGACGGGAAGAGGTTGCGCCTTCCACCATTTGCACGCCCCTTGCAAGTGCTGGAAGGAGCACCCGCAGTCCAGTTCCTGATAGTCAAATTGAAGATGTCACTGTTGAAGTACACCGGGATGAGGATATGGGTGTTGCTGGCGCTGGGGAGGAAATTGACAAGGAGGATTCTGATGGTGAGGTGGTTTGTTTAAGTCAGGCACCCATGGAGACACCTGTTGTCCGTGGGACGAATATGGCCATTGACATGCCTGGTCAAAATAAAAATAAAACTCACCTCTTCGGTGTGGAATTATTTCAACAGAAATGTGGACAACTGGTGTCAAGCCGTGTGTTGCCTTTGTCAAGCTGTAATAAGTAGGGGTAAGGACGTTAACCACCTAGGAACATCCTCCCTTATACGTCACCTTGACCGCATTCATCAGAAGTCAGTGACAAGTTCAAAAACTTTGGATGACAGCAGAAGCAGTCCACTGACCACTAAATCCCTTCCTCTTGTAACCAAGCTCCTGCAAACCACACCACCAACTCCCTCAGGGTCAATTTCCTCCTTAGACAGGAAAGCCAATAGTCCTGCAGGCCATGTCACTGTCAAGTCTGACGAGTCCTCTCCTGCCTGGGATTCCTCTGATGCATCCTTGAGTGTAACGCCTACTGCTGCTGGCGCTGCTGTTGTTGCTGCTGGGAGTCGATCGTCATCCCAGAGGGGAAGTCGGAAGACCACTTGTACTACTTCCAGTAAGCAATTGACTGTCCAACAGTCCTTTGCGAGGAAGATGAAATATCACAGCAGTCATCCTGCTGCAAAGCGGATAACTCAGGCCTTGGCAGCCTGGGTGGTGTTAAACGTGTTTCCGGTATCCACCGTTAATTCACAGGAAACTAGAGAATTGCTTGAGGTACTGTGTCCCCGGTACCAAAGACCATCTAGGTTCCATTTCTCTAGGCAGGCGATACCGAGAATGTACACAGACGTCAGAAAAAGAGTCACCAGTGTTCTAAAAAATGCAGTTGTACCCAATGTCCACTTAACCACGGACATGTGGACAAGTGGAGCAGGGCAGACTCAGGACTATATGACTGTGACAGCCCACTGGGTAGATGTATTGCCTCCCGCAGCAAGAACAGCAGCGGCGGCACCAGTAGCAGCATCTCGCAAACGCCAACTCGTTCCTAGGCAGGCTACGCTTTGTATCACCGCTTTCCATAAAAGGCACACAGCTGACAACCTCTTACGGAAACTGAGGAACATCATCGCAGAATGGATTACCCCAATTGGACTCTCCTGGGGATTTGTGACATCGGACAACGCCACCAATATTGTGCGTGCATTACATCTGGGCAAATTCCAGCACGTCCCATGTTTTGCACATACATTGAATTTGGTGGTGCAGAATTATTTAAAAAACGACAGGGGCGTGCAAGAGATGCTGTCGGTGGCCCGAAGAATTGCGGGCCACTTTCGGCATTCATCCACCGCGTGCCGAAGACTGGAGCACCAGCAAACAGTCCTGAACCTGCCCTGCCATCATCTGAAGCAAGAGGTGGTAACAAGGTGGAATTCAACCCTCTATATGCTTCAGAGGATGGAGGAGCAACAAAAGGCCATTCAAGCCTATACATCTGCCCACGATATAGGCAAAGGAGGGGGAATGCACCTGACTCAAGCGCAGTGGAGAATGATTTCAACGTTGTGCAAGGTTCTGCAACCCTTTGAACTTGCCACACGTGAAGTCAGTTCAGACACTGCCAGCCTGAGTCAGGTCATTCCCCTCATCAGGCTTTTACAGAAGAAGCTGGAGACATTGAAGGAGGAGCTAAAACAGAGCGATTCCGCTAGGCATGTGGGACTTGTGGATGGAGCCCTTAATTCGCTTAACCAGGATTCACGGGTGGTCAATCTGTTGAAATCAGAGCACTACATTTTGGCCACCGTGCTCGATCCTAGATTTAAAACCTACGTTGTATCTCTCTTTCCGGCAGACACAAGTCTGCAGAGGTTCAAAGACCTGCTGGTGAGAAAATTGTCAAGTCAAGCGGAACATGACCCGTGAACAGCTCCTCCTTCACATTCTCCCGCAACTGGGGCTGCGAGGAAAAGGCTAAGAATTCCGAGCCCACCCGCTGGCGGTGATGCAGGGCAGTCTGGAGCGAGTGCTGACATCTGGTCCGGACTGAAGGACCTGCCAACGATTACTGACATGTCGTCTACTGTCACTGCATATGATTCTGTCACCATTGAAAGAATGGTGGAGGATTATATGAGTGACCGCATCCAAGTAGGCACGTCAGACAGTCCGTACGTATACTGGCAGGAAAAATAGGTAATTTGGAGGCCCTTGTACAAACTTGGTTTATTTACCTAAGTTGCCCCCCCTCCAGTGTGTACTCCGAAAGAGTGTTTAGTGCAGCCGCTCACCTTGTCAGCAATCGGCGTACGAGGTTACTTCCAGAAAATGTGGAGAAGATGATGTTCATCAAAATTAATTCTAATCAATTCCTCCGTGGAGACATTCACCAGCAATTGCCTCCAGAAAGTACACAGGGACCTGAGATGGTGGATTCCAGTGGGGATGAATTAATAATCTGTGAGGAGGGGGATGTACACAGTGAAAGGGGTGAGGAATCGGACGATGAGGAGGAGGTGGACATCTTGCCTCTGTAGAGCCAGTTTGTGCAAGGAGAGATTGATTGCTTCTTTTTTGGTGGGAGGGCCCAAGGACAATTCCATCTTGCACCTCTTTTTTCTTTCATTTTTCTTTGCATCATGTGCTGTTTGGGGACTATTTTTTTGAAGTGCCATCCTGCAGTGCCACTCCTAGATGGGCCAGGTGTTTGTGTCGGCCACTTGTGTCGCTTAGCTTAGCCATCCAGCGACCTTGGTGCACCTCTTTTTTTCTTTGCATCATGTGCTGTTTGGGGACTATTTTTTAAATCTGCCATCCTGCCTGACACTGCAGTGCCACTCCTAGATGGGCCAGGTGTTTGTGTCGGCCACTTGGGTCGCTTAGCTTAGTCACACAGCTACCTCATTGTGCCTCTTTTTTTCTTTGCATCATGTGCTGTTTGGGGACTATTTTTTTGAAGTGCCATCCTGTCTGACACTGCAGTGCCACTCCTAGATGTGCCAGGTGTTTGTGTCGGCCACTTGGGTCGCTTAGCTTAGTCATCCAGCGACCTCGGTGCAAATTTTAGGACTAAAAATAATATTGTGAGGTGTGAGGTGTTCAGAATAGACTGAAAATGAGTGGAAATTATGGTTATTGAGGTTAATAATACTATGGGATCAAAATGACCCCCAAATTCTATGATATTTAAGCTGTTTTTAGTAAAAAAACACCCGAATCCAAAACACACCCGAATCCGACAAAAAAATTTCAGGGAGGTTTTGCCAAAACGCGTCCGAATCCAAAACACGGCCTCGGAACCGAATCCAAAACCAAAACACAAAACCCGAAAAATTTCCAGTGCACATCACTACAATTGGTACATCTGCCCCTTAGCAAGATCTACTTGCTAATAAAAATGCACTAATACTACAATGTAGTTTTCATGGCTTGTTCATGTATAGTGTTCTATTCACAAGTGGTTCTATATAAGTGACTATCAGAAACCTTAAACCCAGGGGCGTTTCTACAGAGGAGGGGGCCGTGTGCACCTCTGGGTGGACCCCCTCATCTGCATGGCGCTGTAGTCTACTGCGCATGCGCAGGTCTCCGGAAACATGCGCGGCAGCCATTTTGGCTGTGATTTCCATCGTGATCACAGCTCCCGGCGCTGGACTCCGGAAAGAAAAGTATTAAAATGGGTGCAATGGGTGGGGTGTGGGCCCCCTGGACCCAATGGCCCGTGTGCACCGCACACATTTCACCCATTATAGAAACGCCAATTATTAAACCTTAAAATAGGATTTTAATTACCTACCAGTAAATCCTTTTCTCGTAGTCCGATGAGCAGGAGTGGGGAACCTCAGGCCCGCGGGCCATATAAGGCCCTCAAAGCCACTTGATCCGGCCCTCCCAGGCTCACCTAACCAAGGGAGATGCCGGGCGCCTGCTGAGATTTTGTTACTAGCGGGCCCCCGGCTTCTTCCCCTCAGCAGCAGCCAGAGGTAGGAGCTCACTCATGAGCTCCGGCAGTGTGCGTGAGTGCCTGTGCGGTGCTATGGGAGAGATGTCATGACATCTCTCCTGTAGTTCTGAGGAGCGGGCAGCCAAGCAGAGGGCAAAGGTCCGGAAGCAGGAGCGGGACTGGTGAGTATTGTGTTTTTTCTTTCTTTTAATGTGTGTGTGTGTGTGTGTGTGTGTGTGTGTGTGTGTGTGTGTGTGTGTGTGTGTAAGCGGCGCTACTAGGGGTCATATCTAATGGGGGCATATCTACTGGGGGCAGGCTAATTTTTAAGTTGATCATTTTTGTATGGCCCCCGAAGGATTTTATAAATATCCAAATGGCCCTTGGTAGAATAAAGGTTCCCCTCCCCTGCCGTAGAGGATGCTGGGGTCCACATTAGTACCATGGGGTATAGACGGGTCCACTAAGAGTCATTGGCACTTTAGGAGTTTGTGAGTGTGTTCTGGCTCCTCCCTCTATGCTCCTCATACCAGACTCAGTCTAGAAACTGTGCCCAAGGAGACGGACAACTTCGAGAGAAGGATTTTACACAGATAGTGGCGAGATTCACACCACCTCACACATACAAGGCAAACCAAGCTAACCAGCTTGAAAACTCAGCAATGGCTGAACAAGATTACTTCACCAAGTAACAAAACAGTACTGAACCAAGTAACCACTGCAGGATCGCAAAGCGCTGGACGGGTGCCCAGCATCCTCTACGGACTACGAGAATAGGATTTACCGGTAGGTAATTAAAATCCTATTTTTTCTTACATCCTAGAGGATGCTGGGGTCCACATTAGTACCATGGTGATGCACAAAAGCTCCCAAAACTGGAGGCTCCTGCAGAACTGATTGACCAAACTTTAGGTCCTCAGAGGCCAAAGTATCAAACTTGTAGAACTTAGCAAACGTGTACGACCCAGACCAGGTAGCCGCTCGGCAAAGCTGTAAAGCCGAGACATCCTGGGCAGCTGCCCAGGAAGAACCCACCTTACGAGTAGAGTGGCCCTTAACAGATGTAGGACACGGCAATCATGCCGTAGAATACGCATGCTGGATAGTGAACCTGATCCAGCAAGAGATAGTCTGCTTAGAACCAGAACACCCAATTTTCTTGAGATCATACCGGACAAACAAAGAGTCCGATTTTCGGTGATGAGCAGTCCTCTAAAACATAGATTTTCAGAGCCCTTACAACATCCAAGGACTTCGATGAAAATGAGGAGTCAGTAGCAACTGGCACTACTATAGTTTGGTTGATATGAAATACTGACACAACCTTCGGAAGTAACTGCTGACGTGTCCGGAGCTCAACTCTATCTTCTTGAAAGATCAAGTAGGGGCTTTTACAAGACAAAGCCCCCAACTCCGGCACACGCCTAGCAGAAGCTAAGGACAACAAAGTGACAGCCTTCCACATGAGAAACTTGACCTCAACCTCCGGTAGAGGTTCGAACCAATCCGATTGGAGGAACTGTAAAACCACGTTAAGATCCCAAGGCGCCGTAGGTGGCACAAAGGGAGGCTGGATGTGCAGAGCCCCTTTCAAAAAAGTCTGAACCTCAGGGAGGGAAGCCAACTGATTCTGGAAGAAAATGGAAAGGGCCGAAATTTAGACCTTTACGGATCCCAACCGCAGGCCCATATCCACACCTGCTTGCAGGAAGAGGCAAAAACTTCTCAGTTGAAACGCCACCATAGGAAACTTCTTGGACTCACACCAAAATAGATACTTTTTCCAAATGCGATGGTAATATTTATACGTTACTCCTTTCCTAGCCTGTATCAGGGTAGGAATAACCTTGTTCGGAATGCCCTTCCGAGCTAAGATCTGGCGTGGTGAAATCCTTGCTTTCGGCAACAGACGTATCTTCAGGTGCATATGTGTCTAGGAGATCCAATTGGAAGGATTGAGCATAAAACCTTTCGAACTGCAAAGCCTCGTAAGAGGCAACCATCTTCCCCAGAAGACAAATGCACTGATTAATCGATACCCGGGCTGGCTTCAGGACATCCCGGACCATTGATTGTATTTACCAATGCTTTCTCCACCAGTAGAAACACCCTCTGCTCTTCCGTGTCAAGGATTATCCCCAGGAAAGACAATCTCCTTGTTAGCTCCAAATGTGACTTCGGAAGGTTCAGTATTCAACCATGGACCCAGAGCAGATGAGTCGTGAGAGCAATGGACTGTAAATGCTTCTCCCTGGATGACGCCTTTATCAGCAGATCATCCAGGTATGGAATTATGTTCACTCCCCGTCTGCGGAGAACCATCATCTCTGCCATCACCTTGGTGAACACCCTCGGTGCAATGGAGAGACCGAATGGCAGTACCTGAAACTGATAATGACTAATAGTGCAAATCTGAGATAAGCCTGGTGCAGAGGCCAAATTGGAATGTGGAGATACGCATCCTTGATATTAAGAATACCAGAAACTCCCCCTCCTCCAGACCTGAGATTACCGCTTTTAGAGACTCCATTTTGAATTTGAACTCCCTTAGATAAGGGTTTAACGATTTCAAGTTCAAAATTGGTCTGACCGAACCATCCGGTTTCGGTACCACAAAAAGGTTTGAATAGTAACCCACGTTGTGCATATGAGGTGGAACTGGGACAATGACCTCTGACCTTTCCAATTTCTGGATAGCTTCCAGTTAGACAGTTCTGTCTGTCAGTAAAGCTTGCAAGCCTGATTTGAAGAATCGGTGAGGTGGGGTTTCTTGAAACTCCAGTCTGTACCCTTGGGACACAATGGCCCTCATTCCGAGTTGTTCGCTAGGTAAAAATCTTCGCATCGCAGCGATTTTCCGCTTAATGCGCATGCGCAATGTCCGCACTGCGACTGCGCCAAGTAAATTTGCTATGCACTTAGTAATTTTACTCACGGCTTTTTCATCTTTCAGGCGATCGTAATGTGATTGACAGGAAATGGGTGTTACTGGGCGGAAACAGGCCGTTTTATGGGCGTGTGGGAAAAAACGCTACCGTTTCCGGAAAAAACGCAGGAGTGGCCGGAGGAACGGAGGAGTGTCTGGGCGAACGCTGGGTGTGTTTGTGACGTCAAACCAGGAACGACAAGCACTGAACTGATCGCAGATGTCGAGTAAGTCTGGAGCTACTCAGAAACTGCTACGAGGTGTGTAATCGCAATATTGCGAATACATCGTTCGCATTTTTAAGATGCTAAGATTCACTCCCAGTAGGCGGCGGCTTAGCATGAGCAAATCTGCTAAAATCCGCTTGCGAGCGAACAACTCGGAATGAGGGCCAATATCCTGTACCCAGGGATCCAGGCCGGACGACACCCAGACGTGGCTGAAATGTCTGAGTCTCGCCCCCACCAGCCCATCCTCCAGGCTGCGTGGTCCACCATCATGCTGAGGATTTTGAGGTACCAGAAGCTGGCTTCTGGTCCTGGGAGCCTGAGGGTGCAGGATTTTTGGATTTTGCCTGCCCACTTCTAAAGAAGGTGGTAGGAGGTTTGGACTTTTTGTCTTAGCGGTCCGAAAGGACTGCAATGCGGATGAAGAAAAAGGTTTCTTCGTAGGAGGAGTAGCTGAAGGAAGAAAAGGTGACTTACCCGCGGTTGCCGTTGAAATCCACGCATCCAATTCTTCCCCAAATAGAGCCTGACCTGTGTAGGGTAGGTTCTCCACACTTCTCCTGGATTCCGCGTCTGCTGACCATTGGCGTAGCCAGAGTCCCCTGCGAGCTGAGACAGACATGGAAGATATTCTTGCAGTCGGCGTACCCAGGTCCTTCATGGATTCCACCATGAATCCCGCAGAATACTGTATGTTACGTAAAAATAATTCAATGTCACTTCTATCTAGTGAATCCAAATCCTCTAGTAATGTGCCTGACCACTTTACTATAGCTTTAGAGATCCATGGGCAGGCAATAGTAGGCCTCAACGCCTCCCCTGAAGCAGTGTATATGGATTTGAGCGTAGTGTCAATCTTACGATCCGCCGGTTCTTTTAACGCGGTAGATCCAGGGACAGGTAAAACCACCTTTTTCGACAGTCTGGAAACAGACGCATCAACTATGGGTGGGTTTTCCCATTTTTTTCCTATCTTCCTCAGGGAAGGGAAAAGCAACCAGAACCCTTTTTGGGATCTGGAATTTTTTCTCCGTGTTTTCCCAGGATTTTTCAAATAAAGCGTTTAATTCTTTAGGCGTAGGGAAGGTTAGCTAGGCTTTCTTATTGTATGTGAAGTAAGCCTCCTCAACCTGCTCAGGTGTTGTGTCAGTAATATTTAACACATCTCTAAGGGCCTCAATCATTAGCTGCACCACTTTTGTAAGGGATGCCGCCCCCCTCAGCACATCCCCTTCACCGTCTGCGGTGTCGGAGTCAGTATCCATGTCATCTTGCATAATCTGGGCAAGTGCACGTTTCTGTGGGTATATGCTAGGGGATTTTGAAGGAATAGGGACAGAACCTGACCAAACTGCCATAGATTTCTTTAAAACCTGAGTTTCAGTCTCAGTATGAGCTACCCTAGTAGAGATCTGAGAGATCATACCCTTAATAGAGGTTAACCACTTAGGATTTCCTCCTGAGAGGAAATGTCCTCTGCAGCATAAGACACAGATGCCCTAGACATGGCTATGTGAGACAACAAACACCCACACACACACACACACACACACACACACACGGAAATGTCAGACACAGTTTCCCTCCAAGTATGCCACAGAGAAACACAAAGATTGGAGCCAACCCACACACAGCGCTTTCCTAGGTAGGTATAATACCACTACCTGGCGCTTACTGTGTACCCCCTTCTACAACCCCCTGGTACCGCACAGGATAGCTGGAGTTGCTTGGAGGGACAGCTCTCCCTGTCAGCATCTCTGTAGAGGGTCTGCAGGTAGGAAAATGGCGCTGAACGCTGCTGGGTCCGCTCTGATGAGAAGCTCCGCCCCCTTAACAAGGCGCTGCTTCCCGCTCTACAGTTTTTTATACTGGCCTGAGGATTGTTGCTGGCAGTGTAACCGAGGTCCCTGACAGGCTTGTGACCAGTGTACGGTATAGGCGCTTGCTCAGAGCACCCCTCACAGTGCCGCACTATGTACCGATGAGCCTCTGGAGCGCAGTTAATACTGCGCTCCCACCCTGTTGCCACCATCTTCACACCGGCTCCCTGCTTGCCAGGGGGGCCGGTGACTCACTCGCCACCAGAATCTTCTGGCTCTGTAAGGGGGTGGCGGCATGCTGCGGGAGTGAGCGGTCACCTGGGGCGGCTAGCGATCATCACCCTCAGGAGCTCAGTGTCCTGTCACCGGAGATAGTGGCTCAGACCCCTTAGGGTAGACACTACCCCCCCCCCCCCCCTTAGTCCCACGAAGCAGGGAGGCTGTTGCCAGCAGCCTCCCTGTGCCTAAATAACTCTTAGAAAAAAATAAAACTAAAGAAGCTCTAGGAGCTCCCCTAGTTGTGACCAGCTCCTCCGGGCACATATTCTAAACTGAGCATGGTAGGAGGGGTATAGAGGGAGGAGCCAGCCCACACTCTCAATCTCTTAAAGTGCCAATGGCTCCTAGTGGACCAACCTATACCCCATGGTACAAATGTGGACCCCAGCATTCTCTAGGACGTAAGAGAAATAAATTTGCATGTCGTCATAGTGCTTATTGTGTCTTTATAACCAATGCAGGTAAATGGCAATGATTTTAATTTTAATGCATATATTTCATGGAATTCTTTTTTTTCCCAAGAGTAGAACAGCCACATAATGGGGGTAAGGTACAATAAGGGAGATTGCGACACTATTCAGGGAGTCAGGGAGATTGCTACTATTTAAAGTGGAGTCTCCCTGACTATCGAGGAGATCTGGCAAGTATGATTTAAGATAAAAATTATGCCTTTTTTATAGACCTTTCTTTTATAGATCTTTCTTTTATAGAACTTTATTTATAGACCACTTTTATAGGTCTTTTTATAGGCACAGGCACATCTGCATACATGACAGTAGGCGGTATTTTTCATCTTATCATTTTATTTAAGAAAGCAAAATCTATCAGACAGAAATAACAAAATATACATCACCAAAAAAGATTAGATGGCAAAATGTAACACGTAACAGCTTATTAACCGTAAAGGATTTTACAAAAGTAAGACTAAAACAAAGAAAAACATAAAGGGAATTAGGGTAGGGGCAGTGAGTAAAAGGGGAAGATTACAAAGAAAATAGGGAGAAGCAAAAATCAGAGGATTGCAATGTGTGTCAATCTGTAAAATAATGGGGGTAATTCCAAGTTGATCGCAGCAGGAATTTAGTTAGCAATTGGGCTAAAAAAAATAATCGGGTTCGAAGACAAGGGGAATAGGACAAAAAATGTGTTTGGTATTAACCAAAAAAGTGAAAAAGAGAAATTAATAGACTAAAGTAAAAGAAAAGAAAATATTTCTAACATGGGCAGAGGGGAGGCAAGCTGGGGAAGAGAAGGAAAAAGAAAAGAGGAAGACATAGAAATTAGAAAAAATTGAAGAGGATCAGAGGTAAATATTAGCAGGAACAGAGGGAACGCAGTTTAGTAAGGGCAGGGACGGGGGAGGGGGAGCTTACAGCCTGAGCTCTATACATGAAACTTGTCCACTGGGTTGTTTTGGAGCATCCATTATATACTCCATTTTGGCCACAAATCAAAATGCGGTTGAGAAGCTTTTGGCGGGATAAGGGTGTGATTATTTCCATGTTCTAGCAATTTTGTATTTAGCAGCATAAGAGATATGTAGGACCAATTTATTCTCATGTTTGGATAATTGGCAGACTGGAGCACACAGAAGCAATGAGGCTAGGGTAAGGGGAGTTTCCAGGGGGACCAATGAAGAAATAAGAGATTGGACTATCAACCAGAAGGAGGCAATATGTGGACAAGTCCACCAGACATGAAAAGGAGAACCGATTTGTCCGTATTGTCTCCATCAGAGGTTAGAGGTATCAGGATAAATTTGATGTAAACACTCAGGGACAAGAGTGTATACCTTATAAGAGTTCTCTTTTATGAAAATACTAATAGAAAATGTTGACATATTAAGGCAAATTGCGTCCCATGTGTGTTCACTCAGAGAGGTGCCTAAGTCTGATTCCCAACAGCGTTCATGGGTCTCAAGGAGTGGGTTGTCCTGGACTAAGACAGAATGGTAAATTTTAAGATTTAAAGCCCTTATCCAGAGGCCTGTAGATACAAAGATGCTCCATAGCCATGGGATTACGTAGAGAGTCTGGAAAATAAAGACATACTGTAAAGAAATAAAATGACAAATCTGGAGCTATTGATAGATGCAGGACTGTGGTAGAAAGTGCTTCTCCCAGAGTTCCGAGAAAGATTGTGGATCGAATCTCCTCAGAATGTTATGAAAGTGGCTAATGCCAACCACTGACCAAGTAGGCCATGTGAGGAGAGTGCCTCGGGGGGAAAAAGAGGGGTGAAACCATATAGGTGTTTGAGGCAATGGGTGAGTAGACAAAGCAAACTTAGTATCTGTCAAGCCGCAGAACTTACCGCTGCAGCGTCGGGTCCTGAGGTCCGTCTGGTCGGCTGGCTGTGGCGCTGGGATGCGTGAGTGCGATGCGGTCGGCTATGGGAGTGACTGCTTCCGGGAGGCAGGAGGGAGGACCTAGTGGCCAAGGTTCCATGTGTGTCTGCAGTATGGGGGCGGCCATGTTGTAGACCAAAGTGCAGCACCAATGAGCGTGATGGGTGAGTGACAGCCAATCCTGATCCCCTGCTTTCTATAAGTAGACTGGGATTTTTGCATCCTGTGCCAGTGCTTTGTTGTAGTTACTCTGTGCCTCAGCTCTGTGCTCCCGCAGCTTGTTCTGTGTATCTCCGGTTAATTGGTCCCGTCTGGCTCTCCGAGTCCTCTGCCGACTCTCACTGCATAACGCCCGCCAACACTTCCGTGTGCGGTCGCGGTCGCCCGCTCTCCCACCGGTGCCTTCGGATTCCGCAGAATCCCCGTGGTAGTTCGCCAGTGTCCAGTTTTCACAGTTCTTCATCCACGTCTTCAAATCATCCATCATCCAGTTTTCACAGTACTTCATCCACGTCTTCAAATCATCCAGCATCCAGTTTTCACAGTTCTTCATCCACTTCTTCAAATCAGCCAGCATCCAGTTTTCTCAGTTTCTTCATCCACGTCTTCAAATCATCCAGCATCCAATTTTCTCAGTTCTTCATCCACGTCTTCAAATCATCCAGCACCCAGTTTTCTCAGTTCTTCATCCTCGCCTTCATACCCTCCAGCAACCAGCCTTCACAGCTCTTCAACCTTGCCATCGCATCATTCTACTAACTTGTCTTCACAATTCTTCAGTCTCGTCCGTACATCAACCTGCGAACATCCTACAGTTACACAACCTCGACTTCCTATCACTCAGTGACTTGCTTCCCAGCAGTTTCCCAGTCCTGAACTAATTAGCCCAGGTGCCCTGCAGTCTCATTCATATCTGTTGTCCTCAATAAATATATGACAAGGAATTACCTTCGTCCTCCTTGTTTCCAGCACTCAGGGGCATCTGCTCCTTCGGTTGGTCTGAGTCCAACGGATCCACAAACACCACCTGCCCATACAGTAAGCACTGGTCCCATGGATCCGACAGGCGATCAGGCCTTCAGGGGCGATTCTACGGCCCACATTCTCTCACGCTTGGAGATTCAGGAGTCCACTCAGTCGAAAATTGTGCAATTAATGCAAACTATGTCAGATCGGTTAGAGGCTCTTCACGCGGCCATTAGGGCCCCTTAGTCCCCGGCTCCAGTAGTTTCTTCCTCTGCAGTGATTTATCCGGCGACAGTCTCAACATCTCGACTGCAGCTACCACCACCTAGCAAGTTCGATGGCTCTCCAAAACTTTGTAGAGGATTCCTTAAACAGTGTGAAATCCTGTTTGAGCTCCAGCCGGCTAATTTTCCATCGGCTCGCACCAAGATCGCAAATATCATTTCTCTCCTCACTGGTCAAGCGTTGGAGTGGGCGTCTCCGCTTTGGGAGAGAGGGGACCCAATTCTCTTCAATTATCGCTGCAGCGGCGGGTCCTGAGGTCCGTCCGGGTCCGGTCGGCTGACTGCGGCGCGGGCTGCAGGGAGTGTGGCGCGGTCGGCGGAGGGAGTGACTGCTTCCGGGAGGCAGAAGGGAGTACCTAGTGGCCAAGGTTCACTGTGTGTCTGCAGTAGACACCAATGTTGATCCCATGCTGCCTATAAGTATGCTGGGATTTTTGCATCCTGTGCTAGTGCTTTGTTGTAGTTACTCTGTGCCTCAGCTCTGTGCTCCCGCAGCTTTATTATTATTATTATTATTATCCTTTATTTATATGGCGCCACAAGGGTTCTGCAGCACCCAATTACAGAGTACATATGTACATAATCAAAACAGGATAACAGTGACTTACAGTTGAAGACAAAATAGGACAAGTACAGGGTAACTAAGCATAACTACACCAGTAAAAACATAGCGATAAATTCCAAGGTGGCCAAAAAACTGCAGGATTTGGGCAGTTGATGATTATTATAGTAAGAAAAGGATAAGTACATGAGGGAAGAGGGCCCTACTCGTGAGAGCTTACATTCTAAGGGGAGGGGTAGACAGACAGGGGTGACACAGATGGGGTACATAGAGAGCGTGGAACAGAGGGTTAGGGTGAGATTTGGCTGGGTTTGGTAAAGAAGTGGGTCTTAAGAGCCCGTTTGAAGTTTTGTAGAGAGGTGGAGAGTCTGAGGGGGAGAAGTAAAGAATTCCAGAGAAAGGGAGCAGCACGGGGAAAATCTTGGAGATAGGAGTGGAAGTAATCAGAACACAGGAGAGTCGGCGTGCATTAGCAGAGCGAAGAGGGCAGGTGGGAGAGTAAAGGGAGATTAGGTCAGAGATGTAAATGGGAGAGGAGTGGGTGAGGGCTTTGTAAGTGAGTGTGAGAAGTTTGAATTGGATTCTGAAAGGGAAGGGATGCCAGTAAAGGGCTTGTAGGAGAGGGGAGGTGGATGTAGTGCATTTGGTGAGGAATATGAGCCAGGCAGCAGCATTGAGGATAGATTGGAGTGGAGAGAGGTAATTGTCAGGGAGGCCAGTTAGGAGGAGATTACAGTATTCCAGTCTGGAAATAATCAGTGAGTGAATAATGGTCTTAGTGGCATCCTAGTTGAGAAAAGGTCTGATCATGGAAATGTTTTTGAGATGAAAATGACAGGTTTGTGAGAAGTGCTGAATGTGTGGTTTGAAGGAGAGGGAGGAGTCAAGGATTACACCAAGACAGCGTACTTGGGGGCTATAGGAGATAGTCATGCCATCAATGGATAATGAGATTGTGGGAGGTGAGATTGTGCGGGAGGGTGGGAAGATGATCAACTCAGTCTTAGACATGTTGAGTTTAAGAAAGCGCTGGGACATCCAGGAAGAGAAAGCAGAAAGACAGTTGGAGGTACGAGTGAGGAGAGCGGGGGAGAGATCAGGGGAGGAGAGGTAGATTTGAGTGTCATCAGCATAGAGGTGGTATTGGAAGTTAAAAGAACTAATGAGTTCACCTAAAGAGGACGTATAGAGAGAGGAAAGGAGAGGACCAAGAACAGAGCCTTGGGGGACACCAACAGTGTTCTGTGTATCTCTGGTTAATTGGTCCCATCTGGCTCTCCGAGTCCTCTGACGACTCTCGCCGTACAACGCCTGCCAGCACTTCCGTGTGTGGTCATGGTTGCCCCTTCTCCCACCGGTGCCTTCGGATTCCGCAGGATCCCCAGTGTCCAGTTTTCACAGTTCTTCATCCACTTCTTCAAATCATCCAGCATCCAGTTTTCACAGTTCTTCAGCCATGTCTACAAATCATCCAGAATCCAGTTTTCTCATATGTCCTAGAGGATGCTGGGGATGCTGGGGATGCTTCAAGAACCATGGGATATAGACGGGATCCGCAGGAGACATGGGCACTTTAAGACTTTAAATGGGTGTGAACTGGCTCCTCCGTCTATGCCCCTCCTCCAGACTCCAGTTAGATTCTGTGCCCAGGGAGACTAGTCACACACAGGGTAGCTCTACTGAGTTTCTCTAAAAAAGTCTTTGTTAGGTTTATTATTTTCAGGGAGACCTGCTGGCAACAGGCTCCCTGCATCGTGGGACTGAGGGGAGAGAAGCAGACCTACTTCTGTGCGTTTCAAGGCTCTGCTTCTTAGGCTACTGGACACCATTAGCTCCAGAGGGTCTGATCGCTAGGTACGTCTACATGCTCGTTCCCGGAGCCGCACCGTCACCCCCCTTGCAGAGCCAGAAGTCAGAAGACGGGTGAGTAAAAGAAGATCAGAAGACTTCAGTGACGGCAGAAGACTTCAGTGTCTTTGAGGTCCCGCGCAGCAGCCGCGCTGCGCGCCATGCTCCCACACACACAGTGGCACTACAGGGTGCAGGGGGGGGGGGTGCCCTGGGCAGCATAATTCCTCATAAATACCTGGCAAAAGAGGAATACAGTGCTTTGGCACTATATCCAGACCCCCGCCAGTATAAAGAATTTGAAAATTAACGGGACTGAAGCGCGCCATTAAGGGGGCGTGGCTTAGCCCTTACAGCTCTAATCAGCGCCATTTCCTCTTCACAGAGCTTTAGAAACGCTTGTCCTGGCCTCCTACACTACTGTCCAAGTAACAGGGTGCAAAACGGGGGGGGGGGGGGGGGGGGCACAGTAAATTTGGTGCTGTTTTAATAATTATAAAAGCGCTAACAGGTCTGAGGCATTGTGTGTAAGTTTCAGTACCGGGATAGGCGCTGGGTTGTGAGCTGGCAAACTCCCTCTGTGTTTCTCTGACAGGCTTTACTGTGGGTCTGTCCCCTATAGCCCAGTGTGGTCGTGGGTGTCGGTAAGCGTGTGTCGACATGTCTGAGGCTGAATGCTCTTCCCAGGAGGAGGCTGGAGTGGGGACAGAAAAGACTGTGGGAGTGACCGTGTCGGCACCGCCGACGGCTGATTGCGTTAATGTTTTGAGTGTTTTGAATGCAAATGTGGCTCAATTAAATAAGAGATTAGATAAATCTGAGTCTCAGAACCAGACATGGAGAAAATCCATGGAGAATGCATTATCACAAGTTCAGACCCCCTCGGGGTCACAGAAGCGTTAATTTACCCAGATAGCGGATACAGATACCGACACGGACTCTGATTCCAGTGTCGACTATAGTGATGCCAGATTGAATCCTAAACTGGCTAAGAGCATTCAGTACATGATTGTGGCGATAAAAAACGTATTACATATCACGGAAGACCCTGCTGTTCCTGATACTAGGGTCTGTATGTTTAAGGGAAAGAAACCTGAGGTGACGTTTCCTCTCTCTCATGAACTGAACGCTCTTTTTGAAAAAGCTTGGGAAAATCCTGACAAGAAGTTACAGGTTCCCAGGAGAATTTCGGTGGCATATCCGTTCCCCTCTGGGGACAGGAAAAAGTGGGAGTCAACCCCCACGGTGGACAAAGCTCTATCGCGTCTGTCCAAAAAGGTGGCGCTTCCATCTCCTGACACGGCAGCCCTAAAGGATCCTGCGGATCGTAAGCAGGAAAATACACTAAAATCCATTTATGTCGCTTCAGGTGCGCTGCTCAGGCCTGCCATTGCATTTGAAAAGTGGGCAGATAACTTGTCATCTGATATAGATTCCCTGGACAGAGATAGCGTTCTTTTGACACAGGGTCATATCAGGGACGCTGCAGCCTATCTAAAGGAAACTGCGAGGGATATTGGCCTTTTGGGATCAAGGGCCAATGCCATGGCAGTCTTGGCTAGGAGGGCATTGTGGATTCATCAATGGAATGCTGATGCTGACTCTAAGAAGGCTATGGAGTCTCTGCCGTATAAAGGTGGTGTCTTGTTTGGTGACGGCCTTGCTGACCTGGTATCTATGGCTACCGTGAGTAAGTCATCGTTTCTACCTTATGTCCCTGCACAACAGAAGAAAACGCCACACTATCAGATGCAGTCCTTTCGGCCCAATAAATACAAAAAAGGATGAGGGTCCTCCTTCCTTGCTGCGAGAGGAAGAGGAAAGGGAAATAGGTCACAGGCTGTGGCAAGTTCCCAAGAGCAGAAGTCCTCCCCGGCTTCTACCAAATCCACCGCATGACACTGAGGCTCCTCTGCGGGAGTCCGCACCGGTGAGGGCTCGTCTCCGACTCTTCAGTCAGGTCTGGGTTCGCTCGGCCCTGGATCCTTGGGTATTGGAAATAGTAGCCCAAGGGTACAAATTGGAGTTTCAAGACGTGCCCCTCACCGATTTTTCAAATCGGCCTTGCCAGCTTCTCTTCCAGAAAGGGAGGTAGTATGCCCTGCAATACTAAAGCTGTGTCAAAATCAAGTCATTGTCACAGTACCCCCGTCACAACAGGGGGTAGGCTTTTATTCGAGCCTGTTCGTGGTCCCGAAGCCGGATGGCTCAGTCAGACCGATTCTGAACCTAAAATCCCTCAATTTCTATAAAAAAAAATTCAAATTCAAGATGGAATCTCTCCGAGCAGTGATCTCCAGTCTGGAGGAGGGGAATTTTATGGTGTCGGTCGACATAAAGGATGCCTACTTACACATCCCCATATATCCTCCACATCAGGCTTATCTGAGGTTTGCTGTTCAGGATTGTCATTACCAATTTCAGACGTTGCTGTTTGGTCTGCCCACGGCTCCGAGAATTTTCACCAAGGTTATGGCGGAAATGATGCGCAAGCAGGGAATCACAATTATCCCGTACTTGGACGATCTCCTGACAATTCTGAAACAACATGGTTGGCTCCTAAACTTGCCAAAATCACAGCTGGTTCCGACAACACGGCTGTCATTCTTGGGTATGATTCTGGACACAGAATTACAGAGAGTCTTTCTTCCGGTGGAAAGGGCTCTGGAAATACAGAACATGGTCAAACAGATTCTGAAACTGGCAAGAGTGTCGATTCTTCAATGCACTCGGTTGCTGGGGAAGATGGTGGCGGCCTACGAGGCTATTCACTTTGACAGGTTCCATGCCAGGGTATTTCAGTGGGACCTGTTGGACAAGTGGTCCGGGTCTCACCTGCACGGGAAAATAATCCTATCTTCCAGGACCACAATCTCTCTCCTGTGGTGGCTGCACAGTTCTCACCTCCTAGAGGGATGCAGGTTCGGGATTCAGGATTGGATCCTGGTGACCACAGATGCAAGTCTCTGAGGCTGGGGAGCAGTCACACAGGGGGAAAATTTCCAGGGAAAATGGTCAAGCCAGGAAGCTTGTCTGCACATAAACATTCTGGAATTAAGGGCCATTTACAACGGCCTTCTGCAAGCAGAACATCTTCTTCGCGGTCTGCCCGTCTTGATTCAGTGAGACAATGTAACAGCAGTGGCGTACATAAACCGCCAGGGTGGAACAAAGAGCAGAGTGGCGATGGCGGAGGCCACAAAAGTTCTTCGCTGGGCAGAGAAACATGCAAGCGCTCTGTCAGCAGTCTTCATTTCAGGAGTGGACAACTGGGAAGCAGACTTCCTCAGCAGACACGATCTCCATCCAAGAGAGTGGGGTCTTCATCAAGAGGTCTTTGCAGAAGTGACATGTCGTGGGGAATTCCTCAAATAGACATGATGGCGTCTCGCCTCAACAAGAAACTTCAGAGATATTGTTCCAGGTCGAGGGACCCTCAAGCAATAGCGGTGGATGCCCTGGTGACACCGTGGGTGTTTCAGTCGGTCTACGTGTTCCCTCCGCTTCCACTCATTCCAAAGGTGATAAAGATCATAAGAAGAACAAGGGTTCAGGCGATACTCATTGTTCCAGACTGGCCAAGGAGGGCCTGGTATCCGGATCTTCAAGAATTACTCATAGAAGATCCCTGGCCTCTTCCTCTACGAGAGGACCTGTTACAGCAAGGACCGTGCGTGTATCAAGACTTACCGCGGCTACGTTTGACGGCATGGCGGTTGAACGCCAAATCCTAGCCCGAAAGGGTATTCCCAGTGAAGTCATTCCCACACTACTTCAGGCTAGAAAAGCAGTAACGGCGAAGCATTACCACCGTATTTGGAGGAAATATGTGTCTTGGTGTGAATCCAAGAAGGCTCCTACGGAAGAATTTCAACTGGGGCGTTTGCTCCATTTTTTGCAAGCAGGTGTGGATGTGGGCCTAAAGTTAGGCTCCATTAAAGTACAAATTTCGGCCTTATCAATTTTCTTTCAGAAACAATTGGCCTCCCTTCCAGAAGTTCAGACCTTCGTGAAAGGCATGCTGCACATCCAATCTCCCTTTGTGCCCCCAGTGGCACCATGGGATCTTAATGTGGTGTTGCAGTTCCTGCAATCTCATTGATTTGAACTTTTACGTAAGGTTGAGTTGAAATTCCTTACTTAGAATGTAGTCATGCTGTTGGCCTTGGCATCCGCAAGACGGGTGTCTGAATTGGCGGCTTTGTCTCACAAAAGCCCCTATTTAATCTTCCTGCAGATAGAGCGGAGTTGAGAACTCGTCAACAATTTCTGCCAAAAGTGGTTTCATCGTTTTACGTAAACTAGCCTATTGTGGTGCCAGTGGCTACTGACGCCTTGGCGGAATCGAAGTCTCTTGATGTGGTCAGAGCTTTGAAAATCTATGTCGCCAGAACGGCTCAGATTAGGAAAACAGAGGCTCTGTTTGACCTGTGGGCTCCCAACAAGATTGGAGCTCCTGCTTTGAAGCAGACTATTGCACGCTGATCTGTAATTCGATTCAGCAGGCTCATTCTACGGCGGGATTGCCGTTACCGAAATCGGTGAAGGCCCATTCTACCAGAAAGGTGGGCTCATCCTGGGCGGCTGCCCGAGGGGTCTCGGCATTACAGCTTTGCCGAGCTGCTACTTGGTCGGGATCAAACACCTTTGCGAAGTTTTACAAGTTTAATACCCTGGCTGAGGAGGACCTCTTGTTTGGTCAATCGGTGCTGCAGAGTCATCCGCACTGTCCCGCCCGTTCTGGAGCTTTGGTATAAACCCCATGGTTCTTGAAGCATCCCCAGCATCCTCTAGGACGTATGAGAAAATAGGATTTTAATACCTACCGTAAATCCTTTTCTCTTAGTCCGTAGAGGATGCCGGGCGCCCGTCCCTGTGCGGACACTATCTGCAGTACTTGTTTAATTAGTTATTGCTTGTGTCACACAAAGGTTGTGTTTCAGTTATGGGCAGCCTGTTGCTGATTTTGTTCATGCCGTTGACTGGACCTTTTGCTAATGCCATGTTGTACGTCGTGTTTGGGGTGTGAGCTGGTGTGTATCTCACCCTTAGTTTAACAATAAATCCTTTTCCTTGAAATGTCCGTCTCCCTGGGCACAGTTCCTATAACTGGAGTCTGGAGGAGGGGTATAGAGGGAGGAGCCAGTTCACACCCATTTAAAGTCTTAAAGTGCCCATGTTTCATGCGGATCCCGTCTATACCTCATGGTTCTTGAAGCATCCATAGCATCCTCTGCGGACTAAGAGAAAAGGATTTACCGGTAGGTATTAAAATCCTATTTTCTCAGTTCTTTATCCACGTCTTCTAATCACACAGCACCCAGTTTTCACAGTTCTTCATCCACGTCTTCAAATCATCCAGCATCCAGTTTTCACAGTTCTTCATCCACATCTTCAAATCATCCAGCATCCAGTTTTCTCAGTTCTTCATCCACGTCTTCAAATCATCCAGCATAATTTTCTCAGTTCTTCATTCTCGCCTTCATACCCTCTAGCAACCAGCCTTTACAGCTCTTCAACCTTGCCATTGCATCATTCTACTAACTCGTCTTCACAATTTTTTCAGTCTCGTCCTTATATCAACCTACAAACATCCTACAGTTACACAACCTCGACTTCCTATCACTCAGTGACTCGCTTCCCAGCAGTTTCCCAGTCCTTAACTAATTAGCCCCAGCATCCCTGCAGGCTCATTCATATCTGTTGTCCTCAATAAATATATGAAAAGGAATTACCTTTGTCCTCCTTGTTTCCAGCACTCAGGGGCATCTGCTCCTTCGGTTGGTCTGAGTCCAACGGATCCACAAACACCACCTGCCCTGACAGTATCAATAGAGTCCCAAACCAAAAGTGTAAGTACAATTGAGGGTACTGAGGATGATTGAGAGAGGTCTAAATGTCTGAGGCAGCCAAGGAAGGTTAGAGGCTGAGGGAACCTTACTAAGTTCAGATTCAAGATCAACTCAGTGTTTGGCACTTTTTGGAAAATGCCAGACAACCAGCTGGCTGAGCCTAGCGTCTTGGTAATAACTAGACAACGATGGGAGAATGAGACCACCATCTGTGGTACCCTTTAAGAGAAGGGAGAGTAAGACTGGGAACTGCTACAGGAAGAGTCTGGAATAGGTAAAGACGTTTGAGAAAAACATTCATTTTAATTCCAGTAATACGACTCATCCATGAGATGAACAAAGTCCGCCAGTGAGAGAGGTCTCATTCTATAGCTCTGAACAGGGAGGGAGGTAGTTTGCTTTGTAGAGACAATGATAAGACTTTGTAAGGTAGATTCCTAAATATTTAATAGAAATTGTACGCCAAGTGAGAGTGAAGTTGAGGCGAAGAAGGTCTATGTATGGCTTTAGGATGTGAAGTTGGTAGGGCTTCCGATTTATCATTATTAACTAAGGGCCTAATTCAGATCTGTTTGCTCGCTAGCATTTTTTGCTGCGCAGCGATCAGGTAACTACTGTGCATGCGTATGCACCGCAATGCGCAGGCGCGTTGTACGGGTACAAAGCGTATCATTGCTGTGCACTGGTTCTAACTAAGAATCCATTCGCACAGCCGATCGCAAGGAGACTGACAGGAAGATAGGCGTTTGTGAGTGGCAACTGACCGTTTTCAGGGCGGGTGTCTGACGTCAATTGGCTGAAGTGGGATTACCGGGTTACATCGTGTCTTGAGATGGAAGTGATCGCAGAGTGGATGGCAACGAAGATTGACAGGAAGGAGGCGTGACAGGGTGGATCCGGACCATTTGGAGCCATTTTTGGGGAGTGGTGAGTGTAACGCAGGCGTGTCCAGCAGAACGGAGGGCGGAGGAGTGACGTCAAAGCCGGGCCCATCATTGCTGGATCCATCGCACAGGGTAAGTATGTCCAGGCCTAGTATACTTCTGCTTGAAATTTTTTTAGTTTAGCAGGGCTGCACAAGCGATCGCAGCCCTGCTAAGCTAAAATACACTCCCCCATAGGCGTGTACTAGTTGCTGGCTGCGATCAACTCGGAATGACCACCTATATACAGAGTTTGCCTGCTTACTTTGTCTGAATTTCGGCATATTTTACAGGGCCAAGTAACATTGCCTGCACCTACTGCCACTAAGCGTACTGCGCCTTCCTCACAGTCTACGCTACTCTCTGATTCTGAGGAATCCTCTGCTACTGCAGATCAAACTGATATTTCTGATGCAGAATCCCCCTCAGGGGATGAGGAGGTACACTCCAAATCTAATGTGGCTGCGTTAAATTTTGTTAAATTCTCACTTCAACTAGAAGATGCTAGACATGTCCCTATAACTAAGGATCCTTTGTGCAAACGGCAGAAGGTTGTGGTAGCTGAGTTTCTGCACTCGGATCACTACTCGGAAGCTTGGAATGAGGCTTGGAAAACTCTTACTAAGAAATTTACTGTTCCCAAAAGGCTCAGCTACTTTTACTAGTTGCCCAAAGCTGATTGTACAAAATGGGAAAATCCGCCTATGGTGGATGCTCATTTGACACATTTAATTAAAAGGTCCATCCTTCCTATCCCGATTATGTCGTCTCTTAAGGAACTACCGGATAGACAACTGGATGCGATCTTTGTACTTCCTTACAGGAACTACAGCCAGACTAGGTATGGCTACAGCCTGGGTGGATAAAGCCAAAGAAACTTGGGCTGACAACTTTAAATACAGTGTCACTTCTAAACCTACCTGTGATATGAGACAATTGACTCTACTGCCATCTTGTGGTTTTATTGTTCCTTTGTACTTTTAATACTTTGGTGAGTGTGGATAACAGGATGTTGCATACATCACTGTACATTCTTTTGTGCATCATATATCCTGTTGCTATATGACCTATCAGTATGTGAGCTTTAGGTTTAGGCCCTTTTATGGTATTGCCACATCTGAGGCTGGTCAGTAGCTCTATAAGTATGTGATCTTTGGGTGGATCAGGAGCTTTTTACACCCAGACTGACTGCAGACATAGTGGGATATCTGACGTATCCAGCCTACATGGTAGGGAGGGGTTCCTGGATTATGAATTGCTGTAACCAAATATTTTCTGACTGAATGGAAATTGGCAGCTAAGTACATTGTATATTAATCTGCATTTTTCATATATTGTGTGTATTTTTGCCTTTACCTAATACTCCATTGCACTTGTATAACCCTATAACTGTTTCCACAGGAAACAATTGTCTCTAATTGCCAATATCAGGGATGTAGTCTATTACATTGGTGAAGCTGCTTTAGATTCTGTTCTGTTAGCCTCCACAGCTTCCGTTGTTTCCAATAAAGCATGCTGCATAGTGTGTCTCTGTTCCTGGAAAGCGGATTCGGACCCCAAGAAGGCCCTGGAAGCTCTGCCGTACATTGGTGATGTCAAAGTCGAAAATATTACACTTACACTCAACACGTGCAAACACCACACAGAGTGGCCTCTGTACGGGTGCGTACTTGCCTTGCGTGCACATACCCGCACGCTGCATACATTGGCCCACGAAGCCCTGCGTATTAGCGCGTGGTATGAGTAAATACAGTAGCATACACATTCGCATAGAAAAGCCACAAAGCCATATTCATATTTTATCTATATAGTGCATAATTTACACATAGTCTATACATACTTCACCAGCAAGTTACTGTGTGCATTACGGTAGAAGATGCATGTGTTAATAAATGTCATATTGTCACAAAATAGCAAACCTCTCTTACATACACATTCAAAGGTGATACTTCCAGGAATACAATACAGTGTCTTAAACGTATCAGACTGTCTTGTTTAAGCAGGCATTGTGACCATGGCAGATGGACCTTGGACTGAGGGAATGTGTAAATACCATTGTTTGCCCCAATTGTTTTAGAGCTGTATATTGAGTCAATAGATACTGGACTGTCATTGTTACACTAGAGGTCAGAACAAACAAGAACACAATATAACCTACACAAACATAAGCCAGACCCTTGTTTGCTTAATACCTTTCAAAACTACAAAAAAGCTGAAATTACAGACCAAACATTGATGTATGATATATCAAATGTATGACATTTATATTCTCATACACATAGTTTAAACACATCTAATCCATGGTTTTTATATATATATATATATATATATATATTTATTTCATAATGTAATTGTAATAGCAGGAAACTATATATACATATATATATATATATATATATATATATATACAAATGATATCTCTGTGGAGTGCACTTCTTTAACGTATTAGGCAATTATTTGTCTAATGATAATACTTTTTCTGAATATATATATATATATATATATATATATAGATAAAGAGAGGATGACTTTACACATTTAGACACCCATATTAAAAAAACACATGTTTTTATTGTTAAGACAATGTAGTTCAAAATCACATTTGCAATAAAAATTATAATTGTTTCCGTACAAAGTAATATTGATCATTAGGAATACAATTGTTTATTATTAATTTTAAATGTATAAACTGAACAAAGATGCTTTCAGTCAACGCGTTTCGTCTTATAGCGACTTCTTCAGGGGTGTTTACTAAACAACATTTTTTTTCTCTTATTGAAAATGCTCTCAAACTTTGAGGAGATGTTTCCTTCTTAAGAGGTTATAGAAAGTGATCTTTTGATCAAACCAATTATTATACTAGATATAAATCTGGATTAAATTTGGAGGATTTGGCATTTAGATAAGGTAATTTCCACAGTATGACAAAATTTAGTTGGATTCCCTAATTAGGACCATCTAATTACTAGTATCAGTATTAGTGTCCAAAAAGAGGGCTTTTAGCTGTTATCAAGCATCAAGCTCCTTTCAATTCTCCAGCAGGCTATCAACCAAAGGGAGTGATTTTTTTTCTGTACAGAAAATCTAAAAGTGTGGGGTGTTGAAATAAAGTGTGAGTGGATTGAACCAAGACAAAGCGGGATCTCGTTGGTGATGAGACACTGAGTTAGCAGAGGCTCAGTGGCGTGAAGGATTGCAACCTTACGTATTGATTAGTATTGAAGCACGTAGTGTGTGTGTTTTTACAGGGAAAAAGGTGCAGAGGAGCGTGATAGATAGATTATGAAGGTGTTGTATTGATTATAGACTGACCAAAGGGTTGGTGTCACGCTCCGGCTGTGGAGCGCAGCTTGTGAATTCGACTCCCGTAATCGTAGAGCGTATAGATAACAAGTATCTATAAGCCATGCGATTGGACCGCGTGTCTGTGAGTGTGATACGCGGTGCAACGTGATACCATTTGCATGATTTTGCGCAAATTGCGTTATCATACGCGCTATGTTAGCATACGCAGATGTGATTTGTGTAAAGCGCTAAAGGAATTTTTCGCTGATTCTCTCAGGAAAACATTCCAACAGACTTTTAACCTCCACTAGAAGAAAAAAAATTCCAGTGCTGAGGGGTCTGGTAGGAGCCTAAAGCTGGGTACACAGGGTTATCACTATTCGGAGTGAGTCGTAGTAATGGCCAGCAGAGGCAGGAGTGGATGAAAAGTGCTCGGTAAGGACTTTTCACCGTCGTCTCGTGTGGGTCATTTAGGTGTGTTGTGAAAAAGCCCACAATGGGAGCCAAATGGGCACGCGAGGGGCGTTCTGGAGAAAGGGTTCAGGCTGAGGAGCAGAGACCAAGAGGGTGCGCTCGGTATATTGTGAGAAGGAAGTACGGTCCCTACACGGAGGCTTTTTGTGATGCATGGATACGGTTGGTAGTTTTGAACCAGAGGTGCTGCAAAATGTTAGAAATAGGATATGTCTGATCAAATCCAAGAAACAAAGGAGCAGACATAACGACTGTTTAAACATATGGCAACAAGAGGGAGATATGCAAAAGGAACTTGCTCATGCAGCAAGTTCCAAACCAAACAGGAATGCGAATGCAAATACACCACCACCGTCATATGTCGATGGAGAGAAAGCTGCTACAACCAATAGTACATCAGAAAATGATAGGAAAGCACTTATAAATTGTATTAACCTTAACCCATGCAAATTGTACCCTGTTTTAAGTTCTCTCAAAGATCATAGCTCAGAAGAAGATGATGGATCCAGCCTAACCTCATCCCTCTATCAGGCAGCCACCTTGCAGGAAACACAGGTGGGCACAGCCCAACAAGTAAGAGTAGTGGCGGTGTCTTCCACTGGAAGGACGGGTGAGATCATAGCCACCGGTAAGTATGAGACTGTTCATTATGCAGAGACAGTAACACCCCACGGTGAGCCAAATAGGAATGGAGTGGTTGGGTTACATCCTGTCTGGGTAATAGCAACTCCCAATGGGAGAACCGATAGCCAGGGAGTAACACCCATCAAGAATACTGCATTGTATTGCCCGTGGACCAGATCGGAACTGCGATCAATCATTTCAGAATTCCCCGATCTCAGGAGAGATTTAGCCAGATGTCAGAAGTTTATTAAGGATCTGGGTAATGCCCATGAACCCACAAACAAAGATTGGCGGACAGTGTGCATTCCCCCTAATATTGACACCCAAAAGTTTATCACGGATTGTAAGATAGAGGCAGACGGTCCTCTGACTGACGAATACAATCAGGAGAACGTGAAACAAATCAATGTACAACTTGGATTGTATTTCCTCACAATTGTAAAATTAAGTAAAATTTTCAAACAGAGAGAAAATTAACTGACATCTGAATATTTTCATAGAGCTTTACAAGTTATGGCAGAGAGAGTTAGATTTGGGTGGGGTGTATTCAAACTGAAATCTAAATTGCAGTGTAAAAATAAAGCAGCCAGTATTTACCCTGCACAGAAACAAAATAACTAGAGATGAGCGGGTTCGGTTCCTCGGAATCCGAACCCCCCCGAACTTCACCCATTTTACACGGGTCCGAGGCAGACTCGGATCCTCCCGCCTTGCTCGGTTAACCCGAGCGCGCCCGAACGTCATCATCCCGCTGTCGGATTCTCGCGAGATTCGTATTCTATATAAGGAGCCGCGCGTCGCCGCCATTTTCACTCGTGCATTGGAGATGATAGGGAGAGGACGTGTGCAGCGTTCTCTCAGTTGTGTTCAGTGTGCTGCAAATATCTGTGCTCAGTGTGCTGCAAATATCTGTGCTCAGTGTGCTTGCAAATATCTGTGCTCAGTGTGCTGAAAATATCTACGTTCTCTGCCTGAAAAACGCTCCATATCTGTGCTGCATTGTAGTATATAGTAGGAGGACAGTGCAGAATTTTGCTGACCAGTGACCACCAGTATTATATCAGTACGGTACAGTAGTCCACTGCTCTACCTACCTCTGTGTCGTCAAGTATACTATCCATCCATACCTGTGGTGCATTTTAGTTGTTGTACGCAGTAGTAGGAGGACAGTGCATAATTTTGCTGACCACCAGTATATAATATATAGCAGTACGGTACAGTAGTCCACTGCTCTACCTACCTCTGTGTCGTCAAGTATACGATCCATCCATACCTGTGGTGCATTCAAGTTGTTGTGCGCAGTACAGTGGCGGAACTAGCGAGCGGTGGGCCCAGGTGCGACAAAATGCTTTGGGCCCTCCCCCCCCCCACATCCCATCCAAGTCCACCCCCTCACCCCTGGAGAGGATCTGGTGAGGGGGACCTGCTCAGGGCCAGAGAAATGGATACCTAGCAACAGTGCCGTAACTAGACATTTTAGCACTGTGTGCAAGAAACGGCATCGGAGCCCCACCCCTGCATGCAAAACAGGGGCAGTGCACGCCGTAGGCGCGCGCAAAAATACATAGTGGCGTGGCTTCGTGGGGAAGGGGTGTGGCCACAAAATAATACCAATTCATAAAACGGTGCACAGTAGTCTCCATTATTCAAATTACGCCGCACAGTAGCACCACTACACCAGGTAGAGACCCTTTTACACCTTACAGCGGACAGATTCCTCTTTTTACACATTACGGCAGACAGCGTCCCCTTTTTACACATTACGGCAGACAGCGTCCTCCTTTTTACCCATTACGGCAGACAGCGTGCACTTTTTACACATAACGGCAGTCAGCGTCCCCTTTTTACACATAACGGCAGACAGCGTGCCCTTGTTACACATTGCGGCAGACAGCATACACTTTTTACACATAACGGCAGACAGCGTGCCCTTGTTAAACATAGCGGCAGACAGCGTACACTTTTTACACATAACGGCAGACAGCGTCCCCCTTTTTACACATTACGGCAGACAGCGTCCCGTCCCCTTTTTACACATAACGGCAGACAGCGTCACCTTTTTACACATTACGGCAGACAGCGTGCCCTTGTTACACATTACGGCAGACAGCGTCCCCCTTTTTACACATTACGGCAGGCAGATTCCCCCTTTTTACACATAGCGGCAGGTAGATTCCCCATTTTTACACATAGCGGCAGGCAGTCCCCCATTTTTACACATTGCGGCAGGCAGATTCCCCCTTTTTACACATAGCGGCAGGCAGTCCCCCATTTTTACACATAGCGGCAAGCAGATTCCCCCATTTTTACACATTGCATCAGGCAGATTCCCCCATTTTTACACATAGCGGTAGGCAGTCCCCCATTTTTACACATAGCGGCAGGCAGTCCCAACAAAGACAAAAAGAAAGAAAGAAAGAAAGAAAGAAAGAAAGAAAGAAAGAAAGAGAAAGAAAGAAAGAAAGAAAGAGACAGAAAGAAAGAAGAATTATACTTACCCTCTCCGCAGGCTCAGGCTCCTCGGTGCAGCTTGACGATTCCCGGGCAGGAGAGAAGGAGGAGGAGGGAGGTGGAGGAGGGAGCCGCAGCAGCGCCGTGTTATTGGTGGAGGCGCTGCTGCTGCTGCCCCTCTGCTTCACTATAGGCTGTTCTCGGAAAACAGCCTATAGTGAAGCAGAGGTGCAGCAGCAGCAGCGCATCCACCAGTAACAAAGCGCTGCTGCGGCTCCCTCCTACACCTCCCTCCTCCTCCTTCCCCCGTACCGCTGCTCCTCTCCTCTCTCCGGGCGGCTGTGCGCTGCGGGCAGCGGTTGCCCGCAGCGCACAGCGGCATGTAATGAGTTAGTTTGACTCATTACATGCTTTGGGCCCCTGGACAGAGGCGGGCCCCAATTCAACGCACTGGTTGCACTGGCGGTAGTTCCGCCTCTGGCGCAGTAGTAGGAGGGCAGTGCATAATTTTGCTGACCACCAGTATATAATATATAGCAGTACGGTACAGTAGTCCACTGCTCTACCTACCTCTGTGTCGTCATGTATACTATCCATCCATACCTGTGGTGCATTTAAGTTTTGCGCAGTAGTAGGAGGACAGTGCATAATTTTGCTGACCACCAGTATATAATATATAGCAGTACGGTACAGTAGTCCACTGCTCTACCTACCTCTGTGTCGTCAAGTATACTATCCATCCATACCTGTGGTGCATTTTAGTTGTTGTGCGCAGTAGTAGGAGGACAGTGCATAATTTTGCTGACCACCAGTATATAATATATAGCAGTATGGTACAGTAGGCCATTGCTATTGATATATTACTGGCATATATTCCACACATTAAAAAATGGAGAACAAAAATGTGGAGGGTAAAATAGGGAAAGATCAAGATCCACTTCCACCTCGTGCTAAAGCTGCTGCTACTAGTCATGGCCGAGACGTTGAAATGACATCAACGTCGTCTGCCAAGGCCGATGCCCAATGTCATAGTAGAGAGCATGTAAAATCCAAAAAACAAAAGTTCCGTAAAATGACCCAAAAATCAAAATTAAAAGCATCTGATGAGAAGCGTAAACTTGCCAATATGCCATTTACGACACGGAGTGACAAGGAACGGCTGAGGCCCTGGCCTATGTTCATGGCTAGTGGTTCAGATACACATGAGGATGGAAGCACTCATCCTCTCGTTAAAAAACTGCAGTGCCACTCCTAGATGGGCAAGGTGTTTGTGTCGGCCACTTGGGTCGCTTAGCTTAGTCACACAGCGACCTTGGTGCACCTCTTTTTTTCTTTGCATCATGTGCTGTTTGGGGACTATTTTTTGAAGTGCCATCCTGTCTGACACTGCATTGCCACTCCTAGATGGGCCATGTGTTTGTGTCGGCCACTTGTGTCGCTTAGCTTAGTCACACAGCTACCTCATTGCGCCTCTTTTTTTTCTTTGCATCATGTGCTGTTTGGGGACTATTTTTTTGAAGTGCCATCCTGCCTGACACTGCAGTGCCACTCCTAGATAGGCCAGGTGTTTGTGTCGGCCACTTGTGTCGCTTAGCTTAGCCATCCAGCGACCTTGGTGCACCACTTTTTTTCTTTGCATCATGTGCTGTTTGGGGACATCCTCTCGTTAGAAAATTGCAGTGCCACTCCTAGATGGGCCAGGTGTTTATGTCGGCCACGTGGGTCGCTTAGCTTAGTCACACAGCTACCTCATTGCACCTCTTTTTTTCTTTGCATCATGTGCTGTTTGGGGACTATTTTTTAAATCTGACATCCTGTCTGACACTGCAGTGCCACTCCTAGATGGGCCAGGTGTTTGTGTCGGCCACTTGGGTCGCTTAGCTTAGTCACACAGCTACCTCATTGCGCCTCTTTTTTTCTTTGCATCATGTGCTGTTTGGGGACTATTTTTTTGAAGTGCCATCCTGCCTGACACTGCAGTGCCACTCCTAGATGGGCCAGGTGTTTGTGTCGGCCACTTGTGTCGCTTAGCTTAGCCATCCAGCGACCTTGGTGCACCTCTTTTTTTCTTTGCATCATGTGCTGTTTGGGGACAATTTTTTGAAGTGCCATCCTGTCTGACACTGCAGTGCCACTCCTAGATGGGCCAGGTGTTTGTGTCAGCCACTTGTGTCGCTTAGCTTAGTCACACAGCTACAGATGTTGCCACCTTTATCTTTAGTGGCTGAGGCGTTTGTCCTGATCGAGCATTCGCAGCGTACTGGGGCGTAGGGAGGCGCGCCTAGTCACAGAGAGGCTATCTAATCGCACGGAGACAGATGTTTGGTGTTTGGCGTTACCTTTACGTGTAATACCTGCGATCATCCACCAGATGTCGCTTTTTACAATCACCACTGCGCATGCGTGTGGGCTCCCGTAAAATATAATACTGAAATACTGTATACTGTATAGTAAGGACTACTTTACTAGTGCGTCTCGTTACGCTGAATCCCGCAGACAAAGCAACATAAAACCAGTAGTGTACACTGACGCAAATGGACGTGTTAGAAGTTCATTATTGCCTAATGATAAAAGGAATATTGCACAGTATGTTAGCATCCTAATCCCGTAGCCATTATGGCTTAATCACAACTAATGGATTTATTCATCTGTCTGCGTCGAAGTGGTGAAGTGTTCCGCTTCCTATACTCAGAGTCCCGTGTTCGATTCCAAAAGTACTGTACAGTACGAACGCATGTTAGTTTTTTCCAGACACTTTATAATTTTTTTTATTCACATAAACCAGGGCAAAGCTGCAGGAGCAGATGTACTGTTAAGGTTCTATGCACCATACGGTACACATACAATTCTATAGCAGGGCAGACTCAATTGAAATGGCTAACACCTGTGACTCCTTGCCCCATGGAGGCCCTCAGCTATGGAGCGAGTGATGACATAGATTTTGCGGACAACGGAGCAGTACTGAAGGTGCGTTACAATCCCCTCGCTAACACACAGGGATGTCAAAGGCCTACGGAGCAATGCTGAAGGGGCGTCACAAACCCCTTGCTAAAATACACATAGGAGCGATAGGGATAAGCGAGGTCTATGCACATTACGGTACACCGGACTTGATCGCATAGCACACTGTCAAAATGGCCGTTGCCCCTGAACCCCCACCACGTGGCAGGCAGCGCTCGGAGATGGAGTGAGAGATAGCAGTAGTCTTGAAGGCTACGGGGCAATGCTGAAGGAGCGTCACAATCCCCTCGCTAAAATACACAGGGGCGATAGGGATAAGCAAGGTCTATCATTACGGTACACCGGACTCGACACTGTCAAAATGGCCGTCGCCCCTGAACCCCCACCACGTGGCAGGCAGCGCTCGGAGATGGAGTGAGAGATAGCAGTAGTCTTGAAGGCTACGGGGCAATGCTGAAGGAGCGTCACAATCCCCTCGCTAAAATAACAGTACACAGAGGCAATGAGGTCCCGAAGAATGATCAAATAATAAATGCTGTATAATGTACAGTATACAGACCCAAAACAAGGAGCTTAAGCAACAGTGTGGTTCATTAAAGTCAGGGATGTGGTACAGTACAGTAAGTCAGCGGCCAAGTCCCCTAGGTAAGGAGTATATGCAATTGCGGTCGAATTGCTGCAAAAGTCGAAAAAACGGGGCATTTTCGACAAAAAAACATGTTGAATTAGATTCGACAATGCAATACAGTACTTTTCGACCAAAAAACGGACGTTTCAGATTCGACTTTTTGCAATTCGACATTTTTAAAATTCGACATGTCTGCAGTGGTAAAAATGCGGCTTTTTAACAATTCAATTGAAGAATGTTGATTCGACAACAGTGCTTTTCGACAGTAATTTCGTCAATTTAATTTTGCCTCACTTTGCTGGCGGAATCTAATAAAAAATGTAAAAAAAATTTTTTGTGTGTTTTTTTTTATTGCTAATAGCATATCTATTTATATTAGAAGGGATATGTACTTGGTTTGTCTATTAGGAGACACAAGTATTATTTATATATTTTTTAAAAGAATATTTTTTTTTGAACTGACTAAAATAGAGAGAGCATGGTTTTCAGTGGGAAGGGGTGGGAAAGGGTTAAAATCATGAAAAAAATGCGTGGGGTCCCCCCTCCTAAGCATAACCAGCATGACTGAGACGCTCTTTTATTCACATTTAAACAAAGGGAATTCTTCCCGCTGAAAGCATGCTCTGTGATTGGTGCCAGTATAGGCGCATTCATCCTTACACCAATCACAGAGCATGCTTTCAGCGGGAAGAATTCCCTTTGTTTGAATGTGAATAAAAGAGCGTCTCAGTCACTGCCCGCTACCCACTTTGCAAAGCTGTTTCCTCGTAATCAGACTTGCTGTGTGGATCGTCTCCGACCTTTGAGAAATCTCCTGATAATTTGTCCTCTGTTTCTGCATTTGAAAACTTCTGTTAGCCTCACGTGTTCCAGCTCATTGACACAGTTTCTTCATACAGTATTTGATCGGTAATTCTTTCATTTACTGTTTACAATTATTTATATACTTACATGAATATCCTTACTGTAATGTCCCTGTGCATTGCCCCTTGGCCTGTAAAACGTATGCCATCTCTCACTCCATATCCGAGCGCCATTTTGTCAGGTTGCTATGCGATCGAGCTCGGTGTAACGTAATGTGCATAGACCTCGCTTATCCCGGTGTATTTTAAATAGGGGATTGTGACGCTCCTTCAGCATTGCCCCTTGGTCTGTAAAACTTATGCCATCTCTCACTCCATATCCGAGCTCTGCCACGTGCTGGGGGTTCACGGTCGGCGGCCATTTTGTCAGGTTGCTATGCGATCGAGCTCGGTGTAACGTAATGTGCATAGACCTCGCTTATCCCGGTGTATTTTAGCTAGGGGATTGTGACGCTCCTTCTGCATTGCCCCTTGGTCTGTAAAACTTATGCCATCTCTCACTCCATATCCGAGCTCTGCCACATGCTGGGGGTTCACGGTCGGCGGCCATTTTGTCAGGTTGCTATGCGATCGAGCTCGGTGTAACGTAATGCATAGACCTCGCTTATCCCGGTGTACTATAGCTAGGGGATTGTAACGCTCCTTCAGCATTGCCCCTTGGTCTGTAAAACTTATGCCATCTCTCACTCCATATCCGAGCGCTGCCACGTGCTGGGGGTTCACGGTCGGCGGCCATTTTGTCAGGTTGCTATGCGATCGAGCTCGGTGTAACGTAATGTGCATAGACCTCGCTTATCCCGGTGTATTTTAGCTAGGGGATTGTGACGCTCCTTCAGCATTGCCCCTTGGTCTGTAAAACTTATGCCATCTCTCACTCCATATCCGAGCGCTGCCACGTGCTGGGGGTTCACGGTCGGCGGCCATTTTGTCAGGTTGCTATGCGATCAAGCTCGGTGTAACATAATGTGCATAGACCTCGCTTATCCCGGTGTATTTTAGCTAGGGGATTGTGACGCTCTTTCAGCATTGCCCCTTGGTCTGTAAAACTTATGCCATCTCTCACTCCATATCCGAGCGCTGCCACGTGCTGGGGGTTCACGGTCGGCGGCCATTTTGTCAGGTTGCTATGCGATCGAGCTCGGTGTAACGTAATGTGCATAGACCTCGCTTATCCTGGTGTATTTTAGCTAGGGGATTGTGACGCTCCTTCAGCATTGCCCCTTGGTCTGTAAAACTTATGCCATCTCTCACTCCATATCCGAGCACTGCCACGTGCTGGGGGTTCACGGTCGGCGGCCATTTTTAATGTGCATAGAACTCGCTTATCCCCATGGGCCCCTGTGTTTTTTAACTACCATATTGAGATGAACATTTCTAGGCCTACAGTATTTAATATACAGTAAGCAGCATTGTTGTTAGGCAATAATTGAAGAATTTACATACAGTACTGACATGTACTGTATGTAATGCATGTACATCATGTCAGTCGCCCCTTATGCTGTACACTACTGTAAGTCTCACAGGGCCCATGCACTTCCAAGGAGGGTTATTTACTGTATCTGTTTTATACAGGAAACGAATTGCAGTCCATAACACTGATGTGGTATTTTCAGTACTGTACAGTATACAGTACTAAAATTTGAACATCAGGTACTGTATAGTAAACATGTACAGTATTAACTTCTATCATAAAACTCTTACAAATTTTTAGATGTGTAAATTTTAGACTACAGTATTCACAAATGTTTTTTCTCCATACAGGAATTACAGTTGGACAACATACCAGTAACTATCAACAAAACGATGAGCAAGATAATCGCCAACATGAAAAAAGAAAATAAAACCATCAAAGAGATCCATGCATGGCTCAAGGAAAGTGGCATTATAGTCACTTTAGAAACGGTGTGCTATCATGCTTTCGAGAGAACAATGCCCAGATTTGTATTTCCTACAAAATGCACATGGTACGTACTGTACACTACTGTAATGTTTAAATGACTTGCTGTATACCATAGACAATTTTTTGGAAATAAAAAAAACACTTCATCTAACTGATTGTGCTGTTCATTAATTCATATTTTTCTTACTGTATTGTACTGTAGGAGAGTGCAACAAATTGTGGAGGAACTAACTCGTGAGCGTACTGCTTTGCAAATAAAACAAATTCTCCATTCCAAGTATGACCTGGACATATCGGCCACCAGCGTCAGAAGGATGCGACGGAAAATGGGATGGACCTTTGGCACAACAAGGTAAAATACTGAAAGCAGTATAAACCATACAGTAAATGCACACTTATTCATTGTTAACAATCCCTTGATAAGTGATATAACAATGACATAAATCATTATACAGAGTGTGTACTTTATGCTATATACAGTATGTGTGTGTGTGTGTGTGTGTGTGTGTGTGTGTGTGTGTGTGTGTATATATATATATATATATATATATACAGTATATAATCTATCCCAAAAGAGATACCTACTGTATAGACACTCAGAGACAGCAATGAAGCATTGCCGGCTTATTGTGATGATTATATACTGTGTGTGTGTGTGTGTGTGTGTGTGTGTGTGTGTGTGTGTGTGTGTGTGTGTGTGTATATATATATATTACTCTGTATATACTGTAATGTATTTACAGTGTAATGTATACAGTAGGTATATAATACAGTATACTGCACATACAGTCTACTGTATATACAGTAATCTCTTTCATTACTGTATCTGATTTCATTATTTTTGGCTCTTCACAGGATATCTTCCATGATAAGAGATGTGAATAAAGAAAAGAGAGTGGAACAGGCACGGCGATGGATTGAGAGTGGTGAAACATTTCATGATGTCATTTTCACAGATGAATCGTCTGTTGCCCTTGAGCGGTTCTCCAGAATGTCATTCCGGAAACGTAACCATATCTCATTAAAACCACGCCCAAAGCATCCATTGAAAGTCCATGTATGGGGAGGCATAACACGATTAGGAGCTGGTCCCCTATTATTTTTCGAAGGTACAGTACTATACTTTATTCTGTGCCTGTGTTCTTTAAAAATACATGCTGTACTGTAGAGTACATGTAACTGCACAATAAAATGAGTTGCTTATTAATGAACAACATTTTTTTATTTCTGTAGGGATCATGGATAAGAAATTTTTCCAAGAAACAATAGTAGAGGGATGTATGGTGCCATTTGTTAATGAATATTACCCAACTCACCATAGGATATTCCAAGACAATGATCCTAAACACTCTGCCTCAGCCAAATTTATGGAAGAGAAAGGTATGAATTGGGAACGCACACCACCAGAGTGAGTATTCTTTCAACAGTGTACAAGTAAAATTTTGGATAGCACTCTAGTACTGTAAATGTATTTTTTGGTTTAATAAACAGTACAATACTGTATGTTTAATTTTCTCTATTTAATGTCATTAATTGACTAACTTTTTTTCTATACTCTTTTTTTTATAGATCACCAGACATGAATCCAATTGAATTAGTGTGGGCTCAATTGAAGAGGTACATTAGGAGTGTTGCGAAGCCAACAACAAAACAGCAGCTGTTGGATGGGATAAAGAAATTTTGGCTAGAAGTACTCACACCTGAACATTGTAATAATTATATAAATCACCTGTATAAAGTATTACCTGTTATAGTCGAAAGAAATGGTCAAGCCACAAATATGTAGTTCTGTACTGTATTTTCTGTTTAAAATTTTAAATTGGTGCATTATTAAAAATGTTTTTAAAATTGCCTTTGTCTGATTATTGCATAAACTAATGTAGAATATTATACGTACAGTAGTAATGTTATTGATGTGTATGAACAGTTATTTTCTGTTTTATAAGTCCTGAATAAGAGTACTGTACATTTTGATCAGTACAGTACATGCAATCGGATGTTGTAATAAATACTTTTTTTTACATTAATATTGATGCTTTTCCAATAAATATTCCATTATACAGTATGGTACAGTACATTACATGGGGGTAACTGTACAGTATGATGTGTCGTTATGTGGGAGAAATACTGTATCCACTAAATGTACAGTAAAATGTTTTTTTCTTATTACAAACACACAAATGCATCCCAGATGGAAATCTGGTATAAACAGCAGACAGCTTATGGTGACAGAACTTCCCTACTGTATCCCCACCCATAGTCGTGGTATATTTTAGATTGCCTAATGAGACACTCCTACAGCATTGCCAATGATTCATGTAAAACCTGTGTGCAAACAGTATCTCTATTGAATGCAAAGTACAGTAAGAGTACAGTATACAGTATTATCAGAGCCATACCTGACCAACATGATGCCCTAAGCTAGATTTTGGCTGATGCCCTCTTGCACAGATGCTAGTTCTGCCTCTAACCCTGCACCCCTTTCCCAGCACCATCACCCATTTTGGCGCTCCTTCCCCCTTATAATTTAAATAGGAACAATGTGCACATTTAGTGCCAGCCCAGTGCATGTTCTTGCTGGGAAGGGGCATGGTAACACAATAATACCCCCAGATGAAATGACACAACACAGTACTGCAACTTTATTCACATTATATCATGCAGTAGTGTCTCTTATTCTCGTTACATCATATGACAGTACCACATTACTCCTAACAGTATTGCCCCTTATTCACATTACACCCCACCACATTGATCTTTATTTACATTAGACCACAGGTTCTCAAACTCAGTCCTCAGGACCCCACACAGTGCATGTTTTGCAGGTCTCATAGAATCACAAGTGAAATAATTAGCTCCACCTACTGTATGGACCTTTTAAAATGTGTCAGTGAGTAATTAATACAGTACACCTGTGCACTTGCTGGTTTACCTGCAAAACATGCACTGTGTGGGGTCCTGAGGACCGAGTTTGAGAACCACTGCATTAGACCATGCAGTAGTGCCCTTTCCATATGTTACGCCAGAAAATATTGTAGTACACCTTATACACATAATGCCGCACATTAGTAATGCATTTCATATTTAAATTTTCAGATTTCATTTCATAGAGCCGCAGTCACACACAGAATATCGGCATGTACTGTAGCATCTCATTTTATTCAGCAGAAGCTGATTATTCCCGTTTATTACAATAGAAAAAAATAATAGTGTCAGTGAAAAAAACACCTCATGACAGATACTGTACACAAGCTCATGTCACATGGTATATGCAATTGCGGTCGAATTCCGGCTGGAATTCGACCGTTTTTTAAATTCGACACAATTCGACAGTCGAATTCCGGCTGCCGGGGCCGGGGCCGGAATTCGACATATTCAATAAATAACGGATTCGACAATCCCGCTGTCGAAAAACGGACCAATTGACAGATACTGTATGTGCGTCCTGGATTCGACTTTTTGGACGGCACAAAAGTGTTTAAAAAACCCCGAAAAAAAATGCGTGGGGTCCCCCCTCCTAAGCATAACCAGCCTCGGGCTCTTTGAGCCGGTCCTGGTTGTAAAATACGGGGAAAAAATTGACAGGGGATCCCCCGTATTTTTAGAACCAGCACCGGGCTCTGCATCCGGGCCTGGTGCAAAAAAAACGGGGGACAAAAGACGTAGGCGTATTAAACGTATTTTTAACACCAGAACCGGGCTCCACTAGCTGGAGAGATAATGCCACAGCCTTGGGAAACTTTTATACTGGTCCCTGCGGCCGTGGCATTAAATCCCCAACTAGTCACCCCTGCCCGGGGTACCCTGGAGGAGTGGGACCCCTTAAATCAAGGGGTCCCCCCTCCAGCCATCCAAGGGCCAGGGGTGAAGCCCGAGGCTGTACCCCCCCCATCCATGGGCTGCGGATGGGGGGCTGATAGCCTTGTGTCAAAAAAAAGAATATTGTTTTTTGCAGCACAACTAAAAGTCCCAGCAAGCCTCCCCCGCAAGCTGGTACTTGGAGAACCACAAGTACCAGCATGCGGGGGAAACGGGCCCGCTGGTACCTGTAGTTCTACTGCCTTTTAGGAATCGGATGCTCGCATTTGTAAAGCACGGTATTTTCCACCATCTCCCGCTAGCCCATCGCCCTTCCCCCCTGGGAGCCTGCACAGATCATGCAGTGGACAGGGAGGGAATTCAGGTCCTGTGCAATACACAAACGCCGAAGATCTACAGTACTGGTTTACTCACTCAGAATACACTCATTTCTACTCATTACGGCTGTGTGGTGGCATTTAGCGTAAAGAATCACTCCTGCAGATCTACTCTGATTTATGTGAAACTTGTGTGCATCCTTCCATTGGATGTATTTTAGAGGGAAAAAAAATATATTAAAGTGAATGTCACGGGAACACATAAAAAAAAAAGGTTGGCACTTCCTTCCCATTGGTGTTGGTTTATGCCGTAGGGGACTCGGACGCTATTAATTGCATTTCAAAGGCATGGTATTTTCCATCGTCTCCCCCTACCCCCATCGCCCTTCCCCCCTGGGAGCCTGCACAGATCATGCAGTGGACAGGGAGGGAATTCAGGTCCTGTGCAATACACAAACGCCAAAGATCTACAGTACTGTTTTGCTCAATTAGTTGCGTCAGAATACTGTACACTCATTTCTACTCATTGCCGCTGTGTAGTTGCATTTAGCGTAAAGAATCGCTCCTGCAGATGTACACTGATTTATACTGTATGTAACTTGTGTGCACCTTTCCATTGACTGTCTTACAATGAAAATAAAGTAATACAGTATATTATTACAATAAAAAAAAAAAAGAAGGCACATCAGGTCTCGAACCCTGGACCCCCAGCGTGGGAGGTGGGAGCCTTCATTGCTAGCCCACGACGCCTCATGAGAGATTCCCAAATTCGTGTGTAAAAGTACAGCAAACAGCGCCCAGCCCCCTCCCCATTGGTGTTGGTTTATGCCTTAGGGGACTGGGACGCTCGCATTTGTAAAGCACGGTATTTTCCACCGCCTCCCGCTAGCCCATCGCCCTTCCCCCCTGGGAGCCTGCACAGATCATGCAGTGGACAGAAAGGGAATTCAGGTCCTGTGCAATACACAAACGCCGAAGATCTACAGTACTGGTTTACTCACTCAGAATACACTCATTTCTACTCATTACCGCTGTGTAGTGGCATTTAGCGTAAAGAATCGCTCCTGCAGATCTACTCTGATTTATGTGAAACTTGTGTGCATCCTTCCATTGGATGTATTAGAGAGAAAAAAAAATATTAAAGTGAATGTCATGGGAACACATAAAAAAAAAAAGGTTGGCATTTCCTTCCCATTGGTGTTGGTTTATGCCGTAGGGGACTCGGACGCTCATATAATTGCATTTCAAAGGCACGGTATTTTCCATCGTCTCCCCCTACCCCCATCGCCCTTCCCCCCTGGGAGCCGCACAGATCATGCAGTAGACAGAGAGGGAATTCAGGTCCTGTGCAATACTAAAACGCCGAAAATCTACAGTACTGTTTTGCTCAATTAGTTGCGTCAGAATACACTCATTTCTACTCATTGCAGCTGTGTAGTTGCATTTAGCGTAAAGAATCGCTCCTGCAGATGTACTCTGATTTATATGTAAATCTCGAACCCTGGACCCCCAGCGTGGGAGCCTTCATCGCTAGCCCACGACGCCTCATGAGAGATTCCCAAATTCGTGTGTAAAAGTACAGCAAACAGCGCCCGGCCCCCTCCCCATTGGTGTTGGTTTATGCCTTAGGGGACGCTCGCATTTGTAAAGCACGGTATTTTCCACCGCCTCCCGCTAGCCCACCATTCCCATTATGCCATGGGTAACTCAGATGCTCATGTACTGTACATGTATTTTAAAAGCACGGTGGTTATACATTGTACTGTTCATTCTTCCTTTTACACAATTAGTTGCGTCTTCATAGGTCACCATCTTTTTCCACCGCCTCCCGTTACACCTACAGTATTAACATTACAGTCGTCACTGACCAATTGCCAGAGCTGTAGATCAATCCGCCGCTATACTGTACGATCGAAAGTACTGGATTAGTGGAGCATTAGCCACCCAGTGGTGGAGATGTGTAATGCATGCTGAGTATCTAGAACCGCCTCAACGCGCCTGCCTGTGATTAAACTCAGCTATCGCCTTAGCGTGACTAAACGTCCGTCTAGGCAGAGAATCGGTCAAGATAAAGGTGGCTACATCTGTACCTCATTGCACCTCTTTTTTTCTTTGCATCATGTGCTGTTTGGGGACTATTTTTTAAATCTGCCATCCTGTCCGACACTGCAGTGCCACTCCTAGATGGGCCAGGTGTTTGTGTCGGCCACTTGGGTCGCTTAGCTTAGTCATTCAGCGACCTCGGTGCAAATTTTAGGACTAAAAATAATATTGTGAGGTGTTCAGAATAGACTGGAAATAAGTGGAAATTATGGTTATTGAGGTTAATAATACTATGGGATCAAAATTACCCCCAAATTCTATGATTTAAGCTGTTTTTGAGGGTTTTTTGTAAAAAAAAAAAAACACCCGAATCCGACAAAAAAATTTCAGGGAGGTTTTGCCAAAACGCGTCCGAATCCAAAACACGGCCGCGGAACCGAATCCAAAACCAAAACACAAAACCCGAAAAAACCCGAACATCACTAAAAATAACCCACCCAAATCTAACTCTCTCTGCAAATGTTATATCTGCCACACCTGCAGTGCACATGGTTTTGCCCAATTGCTAACAAACTTGCTGCTGCGATCAACTCAGAATCTCAGTACACTGGGGTAACGGATATAAGGAAAGATGCGAGCCACAGGAAGGTAACTGTCTCTGTGCTAATGGACGGACTCAAGGAGGCATTGAAAGTTAGGGTACAGACATCTTTGCCTAATTGGAGAGGGGTAACTGTACAGGCTCTGAGAGAGTCTGCCATTGAGCATGACCAGAATATCTCCAAACGTAAAGAACAGCGGGGGAAGAGGTTGATGACGGTGAGTATACAAGCTCTGGAAGGACAAACTACACAACTTATTCCCCAGAAGTTTGAAGAACCAAGGAGGAGAGTAAGTAGGGGTTACAATTGCGGGAAGGAGGGACACTTTTCCAGAGAATGTAGGAATACAGTCACACATAGTAAGTATAGACCCCCTAGACCAGTGATTTTCAACCTTTTTTTACTCGCGGCACACAAACAATATTTTAAAATTGCCAAGGCACACCATCAGTTCCCCACAGAAAAAAAAACAAAAACACATTGGCACTCATAGTAAAAAAAAAACACGCATACATTGCCTACACAGAAAAAACAATCACATTGCTCCCCACATAAATCATATTGCTCCCTATATAAATCCTATTGTGCCCCACATGAATTATTCACATTATTCCCACCATAAATCCTTATTCTCCCCACATAAATCCTATTGTTCCCCACAGGAGAAGAAAAAAAACAAATATTATCCCCTACTGGTCAGCTGTCCTCCCTGTCCCTCAGTGGCGGGGGTTGTTCATAGTGGGGTGCTGCGAATACTGAGCAGCGGGCGGTCGGGCAGGTGTGGATGTGGGTGGACAAGGAAAGCTGTGTCTGCAGGCAGGAACTGGAAGATGTGTATACAGGCGGGTGGGCTGGCTGGATGGGGAGACACGGCGGCCGTGACCTATGATATCACACCGCCGTGTCTTCAAGGCATACATTACGGCCAGAGCATGACTGATCCTCTAAGAAGAGCCTGGGCCAACAGTTTACTCTGAAGGTGCAGTAAGCTGCTCTGGCTCCGCGGCACACCTTGCAACTGGTCGCGGCACACTAGTGTGCCACGGCACACTGGTTGAAAAAGCCTGCCCTAGACGAAGAACACGAGCCACATTATCAGACACATAGATGGGACCAAGGGACATATACTAAGGATTTAAAGCCATATAGAAAGAAATATCACTGGTAAACACTAATCCGGCAAATGGGAAGAACGGGAGAAGTGCAAAATTACCCTTTGACAAAACCTGCTGGAGTTACGATTGGGGCCTCTATGATGCTAAACCCTTTTATTTTCTCCTGGCAGCAGTGGCCCCTGAATAACTTAATTGACAGATTTTGTAGTATAAAATTCAAATATGAAATACATATAGTGTACTCCGCTCAGGAAGTACAAGGTATGTCAGATACTCCTCAAAGACTAAGGTTGCATTCCACTGTTGTAGATTCATGTCCATCACAGGTAGAGAAAAACTATCTCACAGTATACCGAGTTCCTTATGAACTTAGGATGGACAGGACACTGGATTGATGGCTGGGATAGTCCCAGTAGTGACACAACAAGCACAAGCTTTAAGGGGGGTAGACCAAGTATTTAAGAATCAATTCCCTGTAGTGCCCAATCCAGTTGTCCTTTTAATAAAATCCTCTCCACCTCTACAGACTTTTACTGTCAGCAACCTCTATTCTGTTTTCTCCACAGTGTTCACCTACAGAGGAGTACTATACATGGACCCGATTCTCCCAAGATTTCAGTGACAGCCTGAGTATTTTCTCCCGAGCCCTACAGGACTGTTTGCAATCCTTTCAACCTGAAAATGGGTCGGTGCTGATACAATACGTTGATGACTTGTTGTTGGGCACTGATTCATTTGAGTCGTCCTTGACAGATACGAAGCAGTTTCTGTTTTGTCTCTTCCAGATAGGACACAAGGTCTCAAGGGATAAACTACAGTTGTGTAGGACAAGGGTCAAATACCTGGGACGTAGTACTGGTATATGATTTGACAGTTCATACACCACATGCCGTATTGGTCCTTCAAAGTTCTGCCCGAACCCGGATATCTCATCAGCACGATGACACCAGCATATTACTACAGTGTGCACAAAGGGTGGAGGATGAGAATACTGGTGAAGGGAAATTTTGTATAGACAATGATATGCATGATGGTATGGAATATCTGAATCAGACCTTACTATGAGACCAGACATAAGTGACGGCCCGTTGGTGAACGCAGACCTGATATACTCTTTTTTCTAATATTTTCTTTTTTTTCCCCTCCTCTAGAGATGTTTTTACTCTACATTGCAAAAACACACAAACCCCCACCACACAACTGATGGCATTCAATACAATAAATACACAACAGTTAATTGAAATGCAAAATTTGTGTTCCCTACAGGAGTTTGGAGAGATGGACAAGGTAAGCCAGTGGCCCCCAGGGCGTATCTCCAAAGCCTAGCTGAAGCTGCACATGGTCTGACTCACCTAGGCAAGGAAGGTATGCGTAAATTGGTAAGAGCTTACTGGATTGCACCAGGGTTCTCTTCTCATGCAGGCAAGAAAGCAACAACATGTCTTACTTGCTTGAGGAAGAATATTGGTAAGACAATACCAACGGAGCCATACCATATCCCTCCTACAGACAGACCTTTCCAGGTAATACAAATTGACTTCATACAGCTACCACCCTGTAGGAATTTAAAGAGTATGTTTTGGTATGCACTGCTGTCTTCTCAAACTGGGTAGAGGCATTTCCCGCCACCACAAATACTGCCGTATTCACTGCTAAGAAAATTGTACAAGAATTTGTGTGTAGATATGGTATCCCTAAAATGATTGAAAGTGATAGGGGTACCCATTTTTATAGGTGAAGTCTTTCAGGTCATGTGCAAACTTATGGGTATTAATAGTAAGCTACATACTCCCTACCGGCCACAGGCCAGTGTGAAGGTGGAGGGAATGAATAGCACTATTAAGACCAAGCTGAACAAAGTGATGGCTGAAACTGGATTGTTGTGGCCGGAAGCACTGCCACTAGTGTTGTACAGCATCAGAACCACTCCCAGGTCACCGTTTAACCTATCACCCTTTGAAATTCTTTTTGGACGACAGCCCCATGTAATGATAGACCGCCAGGATGATCTGAAATGCAATAATGAAATGACTGTGCATTATTTGGTTAGGATGAGCCAGCAACTGAGAAACCAGCAAAGGAATCTGAAACTGGCGATTCCTGACCTACCAAACAGTAATTGTTATGAAATTGAAGCTGGGGACTATGTGATGATTCGAAATTTTCTACGCTCAGGTTGCCTCATAGACAGGTGGGAAGGACCGTATCAAGTTTTGTCGACCAGCACGACAGCACTGAAGGTTGCAGAGAGAGAGAGAGACTTGGGTCCACTTGTCCCACTGCAAGAAGGTCGCTGACCCGGAGAAAACTTGTGAGAAGGAAAACCTCATATCTCTAGATAATTTGTTCCGGGAAGGCTGAAAGGCAGGACTGTTGAACGGCACCTGAGCATGGTGAAAAGCAAAATCAAGGACGGTTGTCTTATTTCTTTCTCTCCAAACCCCCCCCCCTCTTCATTTTTTTTTTCACCTCCCTTCTTTTTTTTTCTCCTTACCGAAATGAATCCACATCAAGAGACTGTGTTCCGGCTTTTTCTTGTGATCTGTTTTTGATCAGGACAGTTTGTTTTAGTGAGGGCCCCTGAGAAGTCGAGCAAGGATCTGGAATGGGTTCTGATGGAGAGGATGAATTCGTAGGATCCCAGGATCAGTCCATCACTTTGGTCAAAGCTGGTATCAGTAAGAGATCTGGTAGTCACGGAGCTCGGAGGCAATGTGAAGGGTTATTGTCTGATGAATACTGCATATGTAAGTACTGCGATAACATAGTCAAAGATGGGTGCATCCAGAGATGTCAGTCAAACAATAATATCAATATTGACGGACATCCTTTGCGTGATTATCACTCATTAGTGGGTACGGTCTTAAACCAAACAGAATGCTGTGTGTGCTCACAAGTACCTCAAGGACAGAGTAAATCAGGATTAGTGCCATACCCCTTAACAGTAAATGAGGTACTCGAATTACATGGGGGGAAACCGGTGGACAGAAAATTCAATATATCTAGGCCCTTTAGCTTGAAGCTCCACCAGTACCAAGTAGATAGGTCACTACTGTGTTTCAACGTATCCAATTTCCGGAAACCAGGAAATTGGGAAGTGACATAGAACAATCAGACAATGACCTTCTCACATAGAGCTGATAAATAACCCATCAACTCCGAACTTGTACGTGGGATAGCCACAAGTGGGAAGTACTTCCGGTACAGGTATACACGTGGGATCAAAACCATGTGGGCTGGAAAAGTGTCACAGGAATATTGTGCGCACATCATCCAGCCCGATACTTGTATCAAACAGATGGAAGAGCTGGGGACAGGTCTCTTCATGAGAGTTATTTGTGACATGATCTTGATGCATTTTGTCCCCTATGTTCTTCCAGATGACGCCTATTTCATATGTGGAAGGAAGGTGTACAAGTGGCTTACTCTGGGCTCTGAAGGGTTGTGTTACATATGCAGAGTACTACCAGAGGTCATGACCATCACACATGACAAAATGAAAGATATTCACTGCAGCGCTCCGCCTCCTTATACTCACACCCACTATGAACACATTTTCAAGAGACACCTCATAGATAGGCGAGAGTTCGCAGCCTCTAAATTTGATCCATGAATCCACCGGGATTCAGATTCTTCTTGCATTAGATATAACCCATACTGCCAGAGGAATCATAAATTATAGGTATATCCATTTGCTAGCGAACTTGATAGATAATATCACTGAAATGTATGACGACACCTTCAGGTATATGGGTAGGGAACTACAGGCCTACAAGAAGGAACTGGTACAACACAGAATGGTCTTAAATTACATCACGGCCGTGACAGGTGGGTATTGTGTTACTTTGGCAACTCAATATGGTGTGAAGTGCTGCACGTATATTACAAACAGTACTGAGGACCCAATGAAGATCATCGATCAAAAGATGGACGAGATCTTGCAGTTGAAATGGGAGTTCAGGAGAAAACACAATCTCACTTTAGCGGCTGTGGGTAATGAATTGACTGGATGGGCCTCATGGTTGAACCCACTCAGCGAAGAAGGCACAATACAAATTTGATGATCCTAAGGAGCGAGGGCGTTGTAAGTGCGGCAGATCTGGTATACAATCCAACCATAGAAACAGTGCTGTGATAGAAATGTAAATGAATTTCATGGCCTGTTTCTTTCACCATCTCTTTGTGTTCTCTCCCTCTACCCAGTGAAACATCCACCGAAGCCGGACATCAGTGCGCAATGACATAGGTACATGTATGTATGCAACGTTCGTCCAGATCAAACATCTTAGGCTATAACTCTGTCCCAGCATACTCTATAGGTTGAATGGTGTCCCACACCCAGCCAGTGGTCCATTGACCGCCGAGTGCATATAGAGGATGTCTTGTCCTCCACCCTATCTTCCCCCACCATAGTCGATGTCTGATTTGCGAAATAAGTACATACATGTGCCTAGGTCGCCCATTATGTGTTTTTGAAATATTTTCTGTTTGTTAATAATTTATGGCAGTTATTGTTTACTGCCAAAGGGTGGACTGTCGAAGTCGAAAATATTACATCTACACTCAACACGTGCAAACACCACACAGAGTGGCCTCTGTGCGGGTGCGTACTCGCCGTGCGTGCGCATACCCGCACGCTGCGCACATTGGCCCATGAAGCCCTGTGTATTAGCACGTGGTATGAGTAAATACGATAGCATACACATTCGCATAGAAAAGCCACAAAGCCATATTCAATATTTTATCTATATAGTGCATAATTTACACATAGTCTATACACACTTCACCAGCAAGTTACTGTGTGCATTACGGTAGAAGATGCATGTGTTAATAAATGTCATATTGTCACAAAATAGCAAACCTCTCTTACATACACATTCAAAGGTGATACTTCCAGGAATACAATACAGTGTCTTAAACGTATCAGACTGTCTTGTTTAAGCAGGCATTGTGACCATGGAAGATGGACCTTGGACTGAGGGAATGTGTAAATACCGTTGTTTGCCCCAATTGTTTTAGAGCTGTATATTGAGTCAATAGATACTGGACTGTCATTATTACACTAGAGGTCAGAACAAACAAGAACACAATATAACCTACACAAACATAAGCCAGACCCTTGTTTGCTTAATACCTTTCAAAACCACAAAAAAGCTGACATTACAGACCAGACATTGATGTATGATATATCAAATGTATAACATTTATATTCTCATACACATAGTTTAAACACATCTAAACCATGGTTTATATATATATATTTCATAACGTAATTGTAATAGCGGGAAACTATATATATATATATATATATATATTATATATATACACATACACATATCACGAGGATGGGAATGAATAAATATATCATGTGTGGGATCAAATTGTTCAGGGTCACATAAGCAGTAATCCGGTGGGTGTGAGGATATTGTCTCATATTGCGGCAGTAAGTTATTAGCAATACCGGATTCATGTATGATAATGTGGTGGGTTCAACTGGTCTTGGGGTGGGAACTCAGATGTAAACAACAGTAATCACATCTCAGGACTTAGTCATCACCCACCGGTTGAGCTGACCAATGATCCCCAGTGCACTGGATATGTCCCACCCCCGGATCAATGGAAGAAGAGCTTATATTTCCCATTGTATTGTATTTGGACCCATTATATAAAAGAGGCTTCCTGACCAGGCTCAGTGCCTAATTCTCTGAAGGTCATCTTGCTAAGACAGACTGAGTCCTGGGTCCAGGAGCGCTCGTGAACAAATGTATGTATCTATTGGTTGTAGCTCTTCTCTGTGATATTTTTGTATTTCTGTGTATATCTGTTTAAGTAAATATTTGTTGCTGCGTTGGACCACAACATAACATATACAACTGGTGTCACATTCCATTCTTGTTTTGGTATAGAAGTGTATTCACCCACACGTGTCGCTGTATAATGCTCATAGCGTGTCGGCATGTATACGCTATGTGCAGTCACAACATAAGGGTATTATCTGCATTCAGCATCCGCAGCGGGCCAAACCATAGTATTATAAGGTACTGCATTTCCCTGTAAGTTAAACAAACTTAACAGTGATTTCCTATTTGGACCGGTACTGGACAAGATTGTCAATACGAAAGAGGATATGTCCAAGTGGATTTGGGCGCTGGAAATGGGGTGCCTTGCTAATCTGCAGCCAGGAATAGGGGGAAGTCACTCCCACTGTGGCAAGGTACAAACAAAGAGGGATGCTGCGCTTGAGTAGATTGTCAATAACCTGCCAACCTCTAAGACAGTTTGCCTACCTTTGGCTTTTTCAGTGCGGCATCAGACTTTGTCCTTTCGGTCCTTTCGCCCACACAGCAAAGCCAAAGGTCAGACCTTTCCGAGGTTATTTCACACAGTCAAGAACTTCAAACCATAAACCAAACAGGCCTGGACAGCTAGACATCCATCTACCAAGCCAGAGAATAAACCCTCAGCCTAATGGGGTGGGCCTCCACCTAGGGGGACCCAAGGGTGGAAGGATAACTTCTTCAGTTCGACCATGCATGGTGTTAACTCACAACCGATTCTGGGGTCCAAGAAGTGGTCTCTCATGGGTATGCCCTCTCCTTCCTGAAGAGTCCCCCAAGACATTACTTTCCTACCACTCCATCAACAGACCCTGACAAAGCACAGGTGCTGAAGGAAGTCCTTCTCTCCTTACTACAGTCGGGTGTCATTATCCCTGTTCCATGGCCTCAACAGGGACAGGGATTGTAATCTATAATTTTTTTGGTTCAGAAACCAAATGGGTCATACCATCCCATTCTGAATCTGAAGTTGCTGTACAAATACCTCAAGGTACCTAAATTCCATATGGAGACTCTTTGTTCCATTGTCCTGGCTATGCAATCTGGGGATTATATGGTCTCCCTGGATCTACAGGATGCGTATCTACATGTACCTATACCACCCTGTCATCAACAATATCTTCGTTTTTCTGTCCTACATCAGCATTTCCAGTTTCAGGCCCTACCCTTCTGACTGTCCACAGCTCCCAGGGTGTTCACCAAGCTCATGTAATGGCGGCTCATCTCCAGTGACAGGGAATTCAGATACTCCCTTACCTGGATGACCTCCTTCTTCTGGGGCAGTCTCCAGAAGTACTGTACCATCACCTACAGGTGACAGTGTCATTTCTGCAGAGTCACAGATGGCTGATCAACCGGGCCAAGGCCTCGCTCATCCCGTCTCAAAGGATGCTTCACCTCGGAGCACTACTGGATGCCCACATACAACAAATCTTCCTTCCTCAAGACAAGGTTGCAGCATTGCAGTTGCACATCTGCAACCTTCTTCACAATCACAGGGTCTTGATCCATTTGACAATGCAGACCCTGAGCTCTATGGTATCCACCTTTGACATGGTGGAATACGCCCAATTTCACTCCAGGCCTCTACAACACCTGATACTCTCCAGATGGAATGGTCTACCACAACAGATCAAATCTCAGCTAATGATACTACCACAGGCTGTTTGGGGATTCCTCTCATGGTGGCTACACACATCCAACCTGGACAAGGGGCAGCTATTCTGGACCACAGATGCCAGCCTCCAGGGGTGGGGAGCTATCACGGGCAGTCACTTCTTTCAAGGCCACTGGTTTCTTACTGAAAGGGATCTCCCGATCAAAGTCCTGGAACTTTGGGCGGTTTACCAGGCCCTTCAAATGGCACAGGATCTTCATTAGGGTTCTCCAGCACAAATCCAGTCAGACAACACAGCAGTGGCTTATATAAATCAACAGGGAGGCACTCGCAGTGCAGCAGTGATGCAGGAAGTAACTCGCACTCTCACCTGGGCAGAGCTCCATCTTCCAGCCATCTCCGCAATATTAATTCCAGGAATCCTCAACTGGGAAGCAGACTTTCTCAGTCAACAGAATGTTCATGCCAGAGAGTGGTCTCTACATCCAGACATCTTTCAGTTTTTGGTGCCAAATGGGGTCTCCCAGACATGGATCTCATGGCATTCAGACACAACCACAGAGTTCCAGTGTATAGGGCAAGGACAAGAGAACCGGAAGCGAGCTTTGTGGATGCACTCAAAGTCCCATGGACCTTCCATCTGGCCTATCTCTTTCATCCAGTGTCTCTTCTTTTCAGTGAAAATTCAAGGAGGACCGCTGTACGCACATCCTTGTGGCTCTGGAATGGCCTAGACACCATGGGTTCACAAATCTTCAATGTCTCTCCATCCACAAGCCCTTCCCTCTGCCTCTTCATCCAAAAATGCTCTCTCAGGGGCCCTTTCTACATCCGTACCTGCCTTGCTTGTTTTTGACGGTATGGCTCTTGAGACATCCATCCTAAGGGAAAAAGGCTTTTCCAGTGCGGTAGTTCAAACTATGCTTTAGGCTCAGAAACCAGCCTCAGCTCGCATCTTTTACCATATCTGGCACTCCTACTTTCAGTGGTATGCTCATCATAACTATGATCCCAAGGCTCTTAGGATCCCTAGGATTTTGGCCTTCTTACAGGTGGGCCTAGCCATAGGTCTTTGCCTTGCTTCTCTGAAAGTCCGGGTCTCAGTCTTGTCTATTTGGTTCTAGAAGAGACTGGATCCCTTATCAGATGTACGTATCTTCCTCCAGGGAGTTCTCCAGGTACAGCCTCCATTTGTCCCTCGTTTGCTCCATGGGATTTGTCCTTGGTTCTTCAAGCCTTACAATGGCCTCCTTTTGAACCATTGGAAATGGTGGACCTCAAGTGGTTAACCACCATGGCTCTCTTTCTACTGTCAGTTACTTCAGCCCAAAGAGTCTCTGACTTGAGAGCTCTCTCATGTCCCTCCCCCTTTTAAATATTTCACCAGGACCAGGCGGTTCTTCAGACTAAACGTGGATACCTACCTAACTTTTTGTCTAACTTCCATATTAACGAACCCATTGTGGTACCAGCACTCCAGGAGCCTGGTCTTTCACAAAAGGAAGACTCATTGTATGTGGTTTGCCGAAGTCAAAATTATTACATACACACTACATACAAACTCCAAACAGATGGGTCTCTGTACGTGCGCGTACACGCAGCGTGCACAGCGATATATGGTAGCATACGCATTCACACAGACAAGCCACAAAGATATATTCAACACGTATTTCTTACAACATATAAATTAAACATATCAAGCACCAGACATAATGTATTTATATGGGATGCAGTCAGTTTACCTCCAATCAAAATCCCGACGTTCAAAATCCCGACACCAATTGACCGATGGTCAAAATCCCGACAAGGTCAAAATCCCGACATGGATAAAATACCGACATTTAAAATACCGACAAGGTCAAAATACCGACATGTAAAATGCCGACAGGTCAAAATACCGACATGAGTTTTTCATGATTTTTTTCATTGAAACCGACTTGTTCATACCTTACCATCCCAGTGGACTTGGAGGGGGAATATAATAGTGTGCCGAGCGCAGCGAGGCACCATGCCCGAAGCATGGCGAGCGCAGCGAGCCATGCGAGGGGACGCGTTACACTTTATATGGTGTCCATGTTAACTTATGTCAACATTCACACAAAAAACAAACAAACAAATGCATGTCGGTATTTTGACCTGTCGGCATTTTACATGTCGGTATTTTGACCTTGTGATCCCATTTATATAAGAGAGTTATAACATTATATATATATATATATATATATATATAATTATTGGAATGGAACAGATTAAACATATCATGCTTAGTGTCAAAATGATCAGGAGAACGTGTGTGTTAATTTGATAGCTATGGGTAGATTGTAGCACATTGCAACGATTAGTTATTACCAAATGTATGAATACAAAGGATTTCCTGAAGACACAGGTGCCAGCGACCTAGGACAAATGCCCTCGAACTGACCAATAACTCATCATGAATGAGAGATCTCCCTCCCTTGGACTAATAACAGAAGACTCAGTCCCAGACATATACCTCCCCCATAACACAGTATATAGGTATTTCCCTTCACCCAGGAAGCTCTGTTCGTTGCTGTTGGTGCAGATTCAAAGATGGAGAGGACTGTGCATTGAGCAAATAGGGTGAAGTATGCTGGCTGTAACTGATTTTTTTGTAACTACAACTGCTTCTTGTGTAATTGTAACTCTGTAACCATATATATATACATATTATAACTGAATGGTATACTGTACATATGTTATATTGCATGCATACCTTTTTAATATCAAATATATATATCTCTGAGCTTTAGACCTCAGCCTACAATGTGTGCGACTGCTTGCTTTTTCTTAAGGGATGTAGTGTTTGTGACGTACAGCGCACTTTTATTGTATATGGTAATAAGATGCGCCTTGCATCTGCAGCATATATTACCGCTGTCATTTGAAATGTTTATTTAGAAATAATCTAAACTTTACAGTTGGGCGCTCATCCGGGATATCACGTACTTAATGATGCGCAGTACAGACACGCTGTGGTCTACCAGCTAAGGATGGACGCATCTAGATGCTGCTAAACCACATGCATTTTTTTGTGTTATCAGTAAGGCACTGATATGAATCAAGGGACAATATATTTCTTTGTTGTGTGAGTGTGACAAAAACACACAATATTAGAAATGCTACAGCGTATTTTTATTGTTGCTAAACGCGGTTCAATAAGTCATATTGTGTTTGATTCAGATTGGATTGTTTATCTGTTAAGTAAATTTAAAGAGCATTTAAAAGTTGGTGCATAGTATGGCTATAGCTGTGTTAGCATGCTGAGTCCTATTCGCATACTGCTAACGCAGGCCTGAAGTAACAAACTTCTGCTACTTGTATAACTTGGGATTTATTTGTGACAAAGGATAGAGTGTTTATATTCTGGCCGCATGGTGTGATCACCATTTTGTCCATGCACATGGCTTTGGAAGGAAGAGGAGCGCTAATGCAGCTGGATGAATCCGTTCGCCCACAACTGAATTCCTCCCGGTGTCTCTAGCATGCCACCACATGAAGGTACTTTTACTCAGATATGCTAACCTGAAAATAAAGACTTATATGTGTGAATTTATAACAAACATTTTAAACTCTTATGGGCCTACTTATCACCATCCGCATCCAGGATGCGGATGACAGGTGATAAAATCGCCCCAACTCACACTGCAATAATTGAGTACATCGCAGGGATGTATCAATTATCTCATGCAGGGACAGAGCTTGCGGTCAAGCTCTGTCCCTGCGATGATACTCCGCAGCATCATCGGGGTATTTTTCGGAAAAAATACCCTGATGTCCAGCTGCACATGCGCCGCCCCCACCGACATCGCCACTACCATGGTTGCCCTGTCGACCCCCCCGTCGCGACTACCCCCGCGCTCTGTGGACACCACCCCCCTCCCCCCCAGAAGATCAATATACTCACCAGTCCAGGGAGCCAGTCCGCGCTGTTCCTGCTGGGCTGCCCGGCGCCAGATCCTGTGTGCTGCGGTGACCCCCGATGCTGTAAAGTGCGCAGCCGCTTTGCAGTGTCACTTTACTGAACCGGGGTCACTTTGCAGCACATGGGGGACCCGGTGCCCAGCAGCGCTCACCGGAGGAGTGGACACTGGCTACTGGACAGGTGAGTATGGTTTTTTGTTTTTTTGTTATTTTTGTTTTTTCATTTTTACATGGTGATCAGCTTGTGTGTCCATCGGACACACAGAGCTGATGACTCTGCCGGGTCCCCGCTCAATTTTCTCTACCTGGGGCAGAGATAGTTGGGCAAAACGGTGCTTTTCGCAGTGCTGCCCTGTGAACTCGCCAGCCTGAGCTGGCGAGTTTATCACAGGTCACTTTGCGGTATTTTTTCCCCTTTTTCTTTTTAGTAAATTTGCCCACATCACATTTCCCATTATAAGTATGGGGAATGCGATGTGGGTTACTTAAAAAGTGAATTAAAGGGTTTGGAGCAGTTTTTCATGAAAACTGCTCCAAATGCCCTTTAATACATTCATGTGATACTAAAATAATGTGAAAAAGGGTGTTTTCACACCCTTTTCACATTATTTTAGTAAAAATAATTTTAATAAATAGACCCCCTTAGTCTTTCTGGGTATGTCTTGTGATGTAGGCCATGCACCATTTTAGTTGCCTTCTTTGTAGTCTCTGTTGCAGGATCTATTCTATACTACAGTAGTAAAGGTCCATTCTGATGATGATGCTGTTAAAGAAAATTAATATAGCAAATAAATAATAAAAATTTAAAAAAAGCTCTCAGAACAATCATATTAACCAACGGTGGGGGGAATTCAATTGTGGGCGAAGGGAGTAAACTGCTGTTGCTGCAGCATTAAAAAGCCGGCTACAGTAGCCCAATTTGTACCCTTCATCCGGCTGATTTGCACCTCTGTTCACTTAAAAGTGCTTGCTAATTCGGGGCGCTAATTCGGCTGGATGAATCCATTCGTCCACAACTGAATTCCTCCCGGTGTCTCTAGTATGCCACCACATGAAGCTGAAAATAAAGACTTATAGGTGTGAATTTAAAACAAACATTTTAAACTCTTAGGGGCCTATTTATCACCATCCGCATCCAGGATGCGGATGACAAGTGACAAAAATTGTCCAAAGTCGCACTGCGATAATTGATTACATTGCAGGGATGTATCAATTATCGCATGCAGGAGCAGAGCTTGCGGTCAAGCTCTGTCCCTGCGATGCCTCTTTGCAGCATCATTGGGGCATTTTTCACAGCCAACTTGCTCACCAGGAGCTCTTTGCATCTCTTAAGATCTGGATCAGTTGGAAAGAAAGACACAGTGTATGACTTAAACCAGGGATCAAACATGGTTGCTAAAATGTAGTGATCCGATTTCAAGATATTGGCAACCCGTGAATCTTGGCGAAGCGGAAAAAGGACTTGATCTACAAGTCTGGCATACTTTGTGGATTCACTTTGTTTCATCTCCTCCTTCAATTTCTGCAGCTGATTTCCCAAAAACCTAATTAGGGAAATCACCTTACTCAAGCTAGCACGTGAAGTGAACAAAATGCACTTGAGTAAAGTGCACAAACCATCCAGTACAAAAATAATATACATATTGTTTTATGCTTCCTTCCTTCATGCTGACAAAGACCCTGAGGGGTCGAAACGTCAACATACTTTTTGGAATTTTGATGACCTATTAAAGATATTTGGGGGTTAATTTACTAAGATGGGAGTTCTATTTGAGATGGGTTGTTACCCATAGCAACCAATCAGATTCTACTTCTCATTTATCTAGCACCTTCTAGAAGATAATACCTGGAATCTGATTGGTTGCTATGGGCAACATCCCATCTTAAATAGAACTCCCATCTTAGTAAATTTACCCCTTGGACTTTCATCATTGGTGAGTGCCCTCTTCTGACCAAAATAGGTAATTATTTCTATATAAGTGGAACAAGTTGATTGTTGCCTTTGTGGAGTACCCTGCTGCTGCCCGATCTTTGATGCGAGTGTGGGTCCTTGCAAATAAATAAATATATATATATATATATATATATTCTATTTCTAAACCTGCAGTTCAGTTCCAGCTGCGTGGCTCACAAGGCTTATAAGCGCACCAACCAACCAGTACAAAAACAATAGATATATTTTATATATACTTCATTTTTTTATTTTTAAACCTGCAGCTCGATTCCAACTGCGTGGATCACAGGGCTTATAGATGCTCATGAACAAAATGCACTTGAGTAAAGCACATCAACCAACCAGTTAAAAACCAATAGATATATTATATATATTTTATTTTTCTATTTTTAAACTTGCAGCTTGGTTCGAACTGTGCGGATCACAGGGCTTATAGATGCATGTGAACAAAGCGCACCAGACAGCACAATTGACAGCAGATTATAGCGCAGCATAGAGCAGTGTGCCCCCTATACACAGCCACTTGTGAGTCTGGACACAGCACAGCCAGTATAGCAGAGTATTGTGCAGTACACAGCAGCGTGCAGCATACCACCTATACACAGTCACTATATAGCACAGCCAGTTAAGCAGAGTACAGCACAGCACACAGCACACAGTAGAGTATAGCATCCCCCTATAAACAGTCATTATACAGCATAGCCACTTGTGAGTCTGGACACAGCACAGCCAGTGTAGCAGAGTATAGCACAGCATACAGCAGCATGCCACCTATACACTGTTACTAAACAGCACAGTCACTTGTGAGTCTGGATACAGTACAGCTAGTATAGCAAAGTATAGGTCAGCATGCATCAGCGTGCAGTGTGCCCCCTATGAACACTCAGTCACTACTCAGCACTGCCACTATACAGTACAGCCATTACAGCAGAGTATAAGGCATCAAATGTCAGCGTGCATTCCAGTGAAATGGTGCCACATCCCGGCCGCACCGCCTTATATAGAATCCCAGTCAGAGCCGGATTAAGGCTATTGGGGGCCCTGGGCACTCCAAACAGGGGGGGGGCCTAACATAGAATTAGGGAGATCAATTAAATATATATATATATATATATATATATATATATATATGGATGGGATGTAGTTATGTGACCGGCGGTCACAATACTGACGGTTATATTTTGCCCCCCTCACAATCCCTACAGTCAGCATGCCAACTAGCAGGGACTATAAGTCGGAATAAAACCTGTGGTGAGCTCAGCGCAGCTCACCACCGAGCCTGCCGGGCATCTAAATGTCAATATCCCGCTGTCGGTATGGTTACCGGCGGTTTCCAAACCACCGGTCACACGATACCAACATATATATATATATATACATCAGTGATGTCAGTGTTAATTACTTAGATGTCTGTATCCCCTTGCATGAGGGTCAGATTCATACAGGATTGTACAAGAAAAGTACAGACAGAAATACTATGTTGCATTTTGCCAGTCAGCATCCTATTGCGACCAAGAAAGGGTTGCCTTATTCCCAGTTTCTGAGGGTTCATCGGATTTGGGATGATCCCATAGAAACTGAGAAAGAAATTGACACCATGATACGCCAATTTGTGTTGAGGGGGTACAAGTATGATGCCTTGATTGAAGCCAAAGAGAAAGTTCTCAACATCCCCAGGGCCAATACTTTAAAGAAAAGTCCGGGAAAAAAGGGGGGCAGAGAGGTTGTCCCTTTTGTTCAGAGGTTTCACTCCTCCAGTAGGGAGATTGCCAAATGTGCCAAAAGATTGTGGCCCATTGTGACCGCGGATAAGGATCTGCCGTTTCTCCGTGATGCTGCAGTGATGCCCAAGCTTTGCCAGGGACTGTAATCTCAAGGATTGGCTGGTCAAGAATGATATTTCTTCCTTTCAGGAACCGATTCCGACCAATTTCCTCACTAAAAAACCCGGTTGCTATAGGTGAACGGGGTGCACCACGTGCAGCTTCATGGAGACGGGGAATTCTTTCCCGCACCCGCATACGGGGGCTAGGTGTGCCATCCGACATATTTTGACGTGCTCCAGCACGTTTGTTGTTTACATCATTCGTTGTCCTTGTGGTCTCCTCTATGTGGGGAAGACCTCAAGGCAATTTAAAGAACGGATGGCCTTACACAGGTCTGCTATTAGACAGGCCATAGAAAATAGTGGCTTACACAGTCAGCCAGTTGCTCGGCACTTTAAGGCTTTTAAATCATGGGTTAAGTACCCTGCGCTATAAATCATGGGTTAAGTACCCTGCGCTATAAAATCATTGATCAAGCACCCAAGAGATTGCGGGGGGGAGATCGCAACAGGGTACTGCTTCAGAAAGAATCGCGGTGGATTCACCGTTTGGATACGGTCTCCCCGCGTGGTTTAAATGAAATGCTGCCTTTGAGCTGTTTTCTGTAACTTGGTCGCATTACAGATTGTGTTTATAAACTAAAATAAGTGGATATGGTGGTACCTGCGGCATATGTGTATTTGCTTTACATCCGCTGTCTGCCCATTATTGGTGTCGTAATTGACATTATGCTGTTTTGGCTTTGTTTTATTATCAGCCTGGAACTATGTTGAGCTTGTCATCATCTGTATATTTCTTATGTGTTCACAGGGGTTTGTTTATGTTTTGCCGGGTTGCCATGACGCGCGTCGCACGTGCGGGGTGCGCGTCGCACGTGTGGTGACGTCATTGACCCGGGAGACGGTGCGGCGGCGACGGCTTCCTGACAGGGGGAAACGAGGTTATGTAAGTATGTTCTGCATGTTATGTTTGTGATATGATCCTGATGACGGTTTTCTATAAATCGAAACGTTGATCTCTATGGAGTAGTTTTCTTGTCTCTACTGTTGCTGTGAAGTCAGTAGTCCTGTGAGTGCCGCCTATTGCCATATAGAGACTGTTTAGACCCGCACAGGGTTCTGTTTGGAAGGCACCCAGGCAAATCCTGTGATTTAGCTGAGTGCCGGTGCGCACAGAAAGTGTATATATATATATGTATATATATGTATATATATATATATATATATATATATATCAAAGGCATGATGTCTGGCTTTCCCTCTGCATGAACAATGCTGTGCTTGGTGTTGCGCTGGGTGGCTGCACAAATAAATCCACAATAGTCCCAATGGTGTAGCACTCCTGGCATCTGACATAAGTTTGGCAACGTTTAATTTCCCTTTATTAGTGTGGCACTTTCATCAGGTCTTAAAGAAAGTGCCACATGAATAAAGGGCACTGAAAAACGTTGCCAAACTTAGGCCTAATAGTCCCTGCACTTACAGATTTCACTGCACGATATGAACTTTCTCGTTCATATCGTTCAGTGTGGAGGCACCAACGATAAATGAAGTGCGGCCCTGCTCTCGTTCATCGTTGGTGCCGGGTCGCTTATGCATGCAAGCCAATATGGACAATCTCGTCCATACTAGCATGCACTGCTATGGAGCCGGGTGACGGGAGGAGTGAAGAACCCCTGTCACCGTCCCCGGACGCCGGGTCGCCCGTTGGCCGTAACCGCCGTCGGGCAGCTCAGCGGCGGATCGAGCGTGTAGGGCCTATAAGACAGCGGTATTACTTAGATGCCAGGACTGCTGCACCATTGGGACTAATATATATAGTAAGAGCTGATTTGTCTAAGCCGTCAGGAGTGCCGCATCTGCTGCTATTATTTTTATATATATATATATATATATATATATATATATATACGAGCTATGGATGGCCCGGCACTCATATATGCCTTAATAATATATGCTGTGGTGCCCTCCAAGTGACTCAGGGTCACTGTATAAAGCGTGGATGTGTGGCGGCACTCAAACAGACTCAGCAAGGTGAATGATCAGGTCATTTATTAGACCTCTGCAACCGACATGTTTCGGGGCGAATCCCCGTCCTTAGGGTCAAACAGCAAGTAAAAGATATATATAGTAGTAACAGGCGGCACTCACAGCATTGTAGAAACTGATAAATAAACGGTCAGACTCCGTATAGATGAATCAACGTTTCAATTTCATTACAAATTGTCATCAGGATACAAATAAAACATTAACATTCTCACCTTATATCCCCACCGCTGTGTGCATTTCTCCCGCCCGCCGCGGCGCCAGCCCAGGACGCCGGAGCGGGACGCTGTCCGATGACTTAGCGGCTAAACGCCGTCACATCCTCTCTAAGTCCCATCACCATGGAAACCATAAACATCTCCAAGTGCTGCAATAAATTACAAGAGCATAACAATAGAATCCCCACTATCAATATAAATCGGCTGAACCAACAAGAACATATATTTCTTAATAGTGCCCGCGCTGCACAAACACGCACAGGAGATCACAAAATATCAACTCACAAAAATAATAATAAAGGCAAGTTGATGCATATATGACATAATCAGTATAATAGATCTAAGCATACATATCTACAGAATGACTGGTTAAACTGGATAAGATTAATCAATAAATACAGATATAGCAACTAACGGCAATATATTGCTCATTCAACCTCCTAAAAACATGATAAAGGGAGCTTCTCATTCAAGCCTCGTGGGGCCAGTACATCAAGTCTAGAGATCCATCTGGCCTCACACCTAAGAAGGGCTGCCCCCCTATCACCACCTCTCAAGGATAAAGGGATGTGATCTATCATGCGGTACTTGATACTGGCTACGCTATGCCTTAATTCAGCGAAATGCCTGGCTACTGGCTGATCGCTTGTGCCAGCAGTAAGCGCCTGTCTGATGGCTGATCGATGTACTGTCATCCTTTCCTTAAACTTTCTAATAGTCTTTCCTATATAGGAGAGCCCACAGGGGCATATAATCTGATATACAACATAAGTGCTCTCACACGTTAAGCGATGATGAATTTTAATCTTGGTTCCAAGATGAGGATGACAGAAAGTATCACCACTGATTAAATACTTGCATGTAGTACACGGACATTTATAGCAACCTGTTTTACCTACTGTCAAAAAAAATTTTGACGGTGGTTGCCCTTTCCCTGTGATGTCCGTTTTAACTAGAATATCTCGTAGATTACTGGATCTAGAAAAGCATGGCATCAAGTCCACTCCACTCAATCCCAAATTTTCATCTGACTTAATGAGATGCCAATGTTTTTAGTGATTTTACTGACCGTTTCTGATCGTGAATGATATTGATTCACCCAAGGAAGTTTAGAGTTTTCTGTAGCCCTATCCTTTTTAACTAGTAAGTCCCTTCTGTCCATAGCCAATACTTTTTCTTTATCAAGGAGTAATTAATGCAATTTGTACCCCCTAGCTACAAACTTAGAAATTAAATCATCAATCTGAATGGCTGCTTTACCAACATCATCATTGATCCTTCTGACTCTAATCATCTGAGAGTATGGCAAGCCATATTTCAGACTTTCAGGAGAGATACCGCTCGTTCCCTCTGCTGGCTCCACTTCTTCCGTGCAGCCTGCCACTGACTGAGCCGCAGGCTGCTACTTCACACCGTTGGACAGCTGAGCCGTCGCTCAGCTGTTCTGTACTTCCTGCAATGCCGGCGCCACCGCTATTAGGTTACCAGGGCAACACGGGATCTGGGAGCGCAGGGCTGCAGATCGGATCTGTAACAGAAATCCAATCTGTGGCAGGCAAGGCGGCGGGGGGCCCTTTTAAAAAGGGGGCCCGGGGTACATACCCCCAGACCCCCCTTAATCTGGCTCTGATCCAAGTCCTGCGAGAATCTGACGCCGGGAAGATGACATTTGGCCTCAAATGTGTATCTGGGTCTGGCGGGAACACCCGAGCCGTGGCTTGGATCCCAATGTTCAGAGCAGTTTAGATTCTGTGGAATGTGAACCACTCATCCCTAGATTAAAAGAGCCAGTTTACAGGTATAAGTTAAATGTCAGCAAATTATTACCTTTAACATGGAGGGTTGTGTTCAGAAAACTAACCTGTTGTTTGTTTTAGTGTTTGATGGTGATGCAAAATATATTTGAACTTTCATGTAAGTGGTAATCTTCACTTGCAGTACACATCATCAGGATCATCCAGGGGCGGATCCAGAAGAAATGATAGGGGGGGCACCATGGAAGGGGCAAGTACATTTGCGTGCGGCTTCGGTGCATGTGAGGTGGCGCTTCTTATACAATGCCCACAGTTATAGCGCTCATTATGCAATGTCCACTGTACTGGTAGTGCCCCTTATATAGACCCCATAGTAGTGGTGCCCCTTATGCAATGCCAGTATTGCCCCCATAGTAATTTTGCCTGTAGTAATGCACCCAGTCATTTAGCGCCCTAGTAGTTATGCCCCCAGTGGTAATGCCCCTGCAGTTATGACCCCAGTAGTTTACCCCCGCACCCTTTAGTTTAGCCTCCCAGTGGTAATGCCCCCAGTAGTTTGCCTGCTTGTAGTTTAGCCACCAGTAGTAATGCCCCCATGTAGTTTGCCCCATTGTAGTTTAGCCCCTGTAGTTATGCCCCCCTTGCAGTTTAGCCCCCAGTAGTAATGCCCCCAGTAGTTTGGCCCCTGTAGTTATCCCCCAGTAGTTTGGCCCCTGTAGTAATGCCCCCAGTAGTTTGGCCCCCCTGTAGTTTAGCCCCCAAGTAGTAATGCCCCTGTAGTTAAGACGCCAGTAGTAATGCCCCTGTAGTTACGCTGCCAGTAGTAATGCCCTCCTGTAGTATGCCCCCAGTAGTTAGCCACTTTGTAGTTGGCCCCCAATAATAATGTCCCCCAGTAGTTTGCCCCCAGTAGATGCCCCCCAGTAATAATGTCCCCCAGTAGTTTGCCCCCAGTAGATGCCCCCCAGTAATAATGTCCTCCAGTAGTTTGCCCCCAGTAGTAATGCTACCCTAGCAGTTTGCCCCCAATAGATGACCCCAGTAGTAATGCCCCCAGTAGATGCCTCTTGTAATAATGCCCCCAGTAGATGGCCCCCAGTAAAAATGTCCCCCAGTAGCTGCCCCCAGTAAAAATGTCCCCCAGTAGCTGCCCCCAGTAGTAATGCCCCCAATAGATGACCCCCCAGTAATAATGCTCCCAGTAGTTTGCCCCCGGTAGTAATGCCCCTTGTTGATGCCCCCCCAGTAGTAATGTCCCCCTGTAGTTTGCCCCCAGTAGATGCCCCCGCTGCACTAAGGAAGAAAAAAACATCATACTTACCAAGCCCCGTTCCCGCTTCCAGACCGCTGCAGTCCTCCTCTTGGCGTCCGCTCCTCAGTCAGCACTATGAGACGTCATGACTGACGTAACACAACACAATCTCAGCGGGTGCCCGTCATCTACCTGTGCGGCCCGAGTGCCCTCCTCCTGGATCCGCCACCGGGATCATCTATGTGGTGTATGCAGAAGTGCAATCTAAGGGGCTGATTTATAAATGAGTTTTATCATTTGCAACAAGTTTTAAAACTCATTGTGTATGATAAATGGTGCTCCAGCCAATCAGCTCCCAACTGTCATGTATTGAAAAATTACAATTGGGAACTGATTGGCTGGAGCACCATTTATCATACGCAATTAGTTTTAAAACTCGATACATATGATAAAACTCATTGATAAATTAGCCCCTAAGTGCCCTCTTTTTGATTGCACTAAAAAATAAAGACGAAAGTATATGAACATCTCATTGTTTTCTATTTGCTTACCAAATACACAAGCTGTATTTATATATGAGTGTCAGACTTTTCACTAGTGTGAGATTTTCAGTAAAAAAAAACAAAACGTTTTTTAGCATTAGTGTGGTGCCAGGTCAAAAAGTATTATAATATCACTCACTTTCCCATAGAGAGAAAATGCAAAAACCAGCACTCATGATTCAGTTGAAAGCAGAAGAGGATTTATTCTTCAATACAAATCCATTAGTGATACATCCAACAATTGTGGTCCGATAGCTGTTTCAACGCATACAGGTTTTCTTCAGGGGCTAATGACACAGAGCCCAGAACTTGCATATATAGCACAAAATGGAGCCAACACTTAACAAACTAAACCCATGCTGTGGGAGGGCTCTCCGCATGAGTAGTGTGCTCATTGGATGCCTCCATGGGATGGGGAGTGTCAGCTGTGTAACTAAGGTAAACAGACCTTGCTCCCCGCCAGGTTACAGCTGAGGCTGCATGTGTCCCAGGTGCTGTCAGGTGATGCACATATGCAGATGTTGTCAGCATTAGTGAATGTGGCGCCGAGCAAAACATAAATAAACAATACTTCCTCACATGCAGGTGCCTAGTCAAAACATCCCTCAGGGCAGCCGCTCTCATGGGGTTAAATATCCAATAAGCTAAAATGCAGATAACGCATGATGATGCACAATAGTCATTGCTTCACAAACGAACCAAAGTAGATATGTACGTGCACCTGAATGTGTGCATGCAAATAAAATGAATCCCTCACCAAAGCTATCACATATATCCATCACAGTTATATTCATATACTGGTGATTACCAGTACTGGTGACTATGATAAAAATTAACACATTCTCTTCCATTGATAAATGGCAACAAAAGCTTCTATCTGTTTACAAGGTCTCCCATCCAAACTGGGACCAGACCAAACTCTACTTAGCTTGTTGGAAGGCCCTAGTTGTAAGGTAATGTTCTATCATCAGTCATTATGAGCCTGTGTGAATGGATACTTTGTGAGTAGAAGGTACATCTGAATATGATAATATTAAGTGGTGGTACATGACGAACGAGCCTGGGAGCAGTTGTTCCCTATAATGCAGTGGGAGAGGAAATCTATGTACAGCACCCAGTATTCTCAAACCGTCAACGTACAAGGTACTGACTTGTCCCATCACTGCTCAGTTACCAAGATCGGACGGGATCGGACGTGATCCAGTGTGGTATGGTTGTATCCATCTCTCATTCCCCACATGTCCATGTGCCAAAGGCTCACTGCCAGGGTACTCATCTTAACTATTAATAAGAGGCATATCAGGATAACTCTCAATGCATGCAATCCAGGTGTTGTAGGGGGTGGTCTTCTGTATGCCGGCGTTCGGGCTCCCGGCGCTCAGTATACCGGCGCCGGGAGCCCGACAGCCGGCATACCGACACTTATTTTCCCTCGTGGGGGTCCACGACCCCCATAGAGGGAGAATAAAATAGTGTGGCGCGCACAGCGTGCCACCGTGCCCGTAGCGTGGCCAGCGCAGCGAGCCCGCAAGGGGCTCATTTGCGCTCGCCACACTGTCGGTAAGCCGGCGGTCGGCCTCCCGGCGCCGGTATGCTGGTCGCCGGGAGCCCGACCGCCGGCCAGCCGTAGTGAACCCGTTGTAGGTAATGTCCAAGACTAGAAGTCAAAATGAGTTGAGCATAATGGTTGTATCGAGATGAGTTATGTGTAGAGGCTACATGTTATATTGTAATAAAGGCATAAGCAACGCAGTGGCGGAACTGGCGAGCGGTGGGCCCGTGTGCAACAAAATGCTTTGCCCCCCCCCCCTCATCCCATCCAAGTCCACCCCCTCACCCCTGGAGACGATCTGGTGAGGGGGACCTGCCCAGGGCCAGGGAAATGGATACCTAGCAACAGTGCCGTAATTAGACATTTTAGTGCTGTGTGCAAGAAATGGCACCGGAGCCCCCCCCCCCCCCCCCCCCCCCTATGTGAAACAGGTGCAGTGCGTGGCATAAGGTGTGCGCAAAAAAATAGTGCGTGGCTTCGTGGGGAAGAGGTGTGGCCACAAAATAATGCCAGTTCATATAACGGTGCACAGTAGTCTCAATTATTCAAATTACGCCGCACGGTAGTACCACTACACCAGGTAGAGCCCCTTTTACACATTACGGCAGACAGCGTCCCATTTTTACACATTATGGCAGACAGCGTAACCTTTTTACACATTACGGCAGACAGTGTCCCCTTTTTTTACACATTACGGCAGACAGCGTCCCCTTTTTTACACATTACGGCAGACAGCGTCCCCCTTTTTTACACATTACGGCAGACAGCGTCCCCTTTTTACACATAACGGCAGACAGCGTCCCCCTTTTTACACATTACGGCAGAAAGCGTCCCATTTTTACACATTACGGCAGACAGCATCCCATTTTTACACATTACGGCAGACAGCGTCCCATTTTTACACATTAGCGCAGACAGCCATCCCCTTTTTACACATTATGGCAGCCAGAGTCCCCTTTTTTTACACATTACGGCAGACAGCGTCCCCTTTTTTACACATTGCGGCAGACAGCGTCCCCTTTTTACACATAACGGCAGACAGCGTCCCCCTTTTTACACATTACGGCAGAAAGCGTCCCATTTTTACACATTACGGCAGACAGCATCCCATTTTTACACATTACGGCAGACAGCGTCCCATTTTTACACATTAGCGCAGACAGCCATCCCCTTTTTACACATTATGGCAGCCAGAGTCCCCTTTTTTTACACATTGCGGCAGACAGCGTCCCCTTTTTTACACATTGCGGCAGACAGCGTCCCCTTTTTACACATTACGGCAGACAGCGTCCCCTTTTTTACACAGTACGGCAGACAGCGTCCCTTTTTTACACATTACGGCAGACAGCGTCCCATTTTTACACATTAGCGCAGACAGCCATCCCCTTTTTACACATTATGGCAGCCAGAGTCCCCTTTTTTTACACATTACGGCAGACAGCGTCCCCTTTTTTACACATTGCGGCAGACAGCGTCCCCTTTTTACACATTACGGCAGACAGCGTCCCTTTTTTTACACAGTACGGCAGACAGCGTCCCTTTTTTACACATTACGGCAGACAGCGTCCCCTTTTTTTACACATTACGGCAGACAGCGTCCCGTTTTGTACATAACGGCAGACAGCGTCCCCTTTTTTACACATTACGGCAGAGTTCCCTTTTTACACATTACGGCAGACAGCGTCCCCTTTTTACACATTACGGCAGACAGCGTCCCACGTTTTACACATAACGGCAGACAGCGTCTCCTTTTTTACACATAACAGCAAACAGCGTCCCCTTTTTACACATTACGGCAGACAGCGTCCCCTTTTTACACATTACGACAGACAGCGTCCCCCTTTTTACACATAATGGCAGACAGCATCCCCTTTTTGCACATAACGGCAGACAGCGTACCTATTTTACACATTACGGCAAACAGCGTCCCCTTTTTTACACATTACGGCAGACAACGTCCCCTTTTTTACACATTATGGCAAACAGCGTCACCTTTTTTACACATTAAGACAGACAGTGTCCCCTTTTTTACACATTACGGCAGACAGCGTCCCATTTTTACACAATAAGGCAAACAGGATAGATAGATAGATAGATAGATAGATAGATAGATAGAATAGATATATGTACTGTCTCCGCTGGCTCAGGCTCCTGGTGCAGATCCCTGGCAGGGGAGAAGAAGGAGGAGGGAGGGGGACTCAGGAGCAACAGCAACGCAGTGTAATTGGTGGAGGCGCTGCTGCTGCTGTCCCTCTCCTTCACCATAGGCTGCCCTCCGCCGCTGTGAATGCTGGGAAGCGCATCCCAGCATTCACAGTGGCGGAGGGCAGCCTATGGTGAAGGAGAGAGACAGCAGCAGCGCCTCCACCAATTACATAGCACTGCTACGGCTCCCTCCTGCACCTCCCTCCTCTTCCTCCCCCCCCCTCCTCCCCGTAGCCGGTGCGCTCCTCTCCTCGGCGGCGGCGGCGGTGGCACACAGCGGCAGCCAGGCGGCATGTAATGAGTCAGTTTGACTCATTACATGCCGCTCTGGCTTTGGGCCCCTTGACAGTGGCGGGCCCCAGTGCAAGGCACTGCTTGCACTGGCGGTAGTTCCGCCACTGAAGCAACGGCTAAGCATTTGCAGATAACAAAGAATGAACAGTATTGAAACAAATCACAAATCACAAGTGGTTGTAAATAAAAGTCCACGAGCTGTGAGAGTGGCTGGCATAGAGAACCTCTGGCCGAGATGATTGGTCGGCCTGGCGGCTGAGACAGAGATTTGTGAATCTTAGGAAGTGTGTAGAGAAAATATGTCTTTGGATGGGTAGTAGTCAAAAAATCCGCCGTGGATTGGTTGATATATCTAATTAACAAGAATTTATGGCAGCCTTGGGCTTCTTACTGCTGCTAGTTTCTAGGTAACAGAGAACACACCCAAAGGCTCCAAAAATGGATACAAACATACACAAAAGAATAACGAGAAACCAGAGCTATTAAAAAATAGGAAGAGTGCAGTCCCACGTAGTTCTAAGTTATCACTGCTTTATCTCTCCCATGAACAGAACACTTACAGAGTATTTCTGTCTCGCATACCCATAAAGGTATCTTTCACATCAGAAGGGCTTCCCGTGTTAATCAAACAGACACTACTCATATCTGGACACTCACATTAAATTTATGTCCCGCGTTCTCGTAAAGGTATCTTTTCCTGTTCACCTCGTCTCAGTTTTAAAATAGATGTTCACCCAAAATAGATCCAGCAGGCAGGTGTCCCCAAAAAAGGTTTTTAAATGTATAAAAACAGTACATATAGCAAAAGTAACCGGTTATCAGGAAGAGACCCTTTTACACCTTACGGCGGACAGATTCCCCTTTTTACACATTATGGCAGACAGCGTCAACCTTTTACATGTTACGGCAGACAGCATTCCCTTTTTACACATTACGGCAGACAGCGTCCCATTTTTACACATTACAGCAGACAGCGTCCCCTTTTTACATATTACGGCAGACAGAGTCCCCTTTTTTTACACATTACAGCAGACAGCGTCCCCTTTTTACATATTACGGCAGACAGAGTCCCCTTTTTACACATTACAGCAGACAGTGTCCCCTTTTTACACATTACGGCAGAGAGAGTCCCCTTTTTTTGCACATTACGGCAGACAGCGTCCCATTTTTACACATTAGCGCAGACAGCCATCCCCTTTTTACACATTATGGCAGCCAGAGTCCCCTTTTTTTACACATTACGGCAGACAGCGTCCCCTTTTTTACACATTGCGGCAGACAGCGTCCCCTTTTTACACATAACGGCAGACAGCGTCCCCCTTTTTACACATTACGGCAGAAAGCGTCCCATTTTTACAAATTACGGCAGACAGCATCCCATTTTTACACATTACGGCAGACAGCATCCCATTTTTACACATTAGCGCAGACAGCCATCCCCTTTTTACACATTATGGCAGCCAGAGTCCCCTTTTTTTACACATTGCGGCAGACAGCGTCCCCTTTTTTACACATTGCGGCAGACAGCGTCCCCTTTTTACACATTACGGCAGACAGCGTCCCCTTTTTTACACAGTACGGCAGACAGCGTCCCTTTTTTACACATTACGGCAGACAGCGTCCCATTTTTACACATTAGCGCAGACAGCCATCCCCTTTTTACACATTATGGCAGCCAGAGTCCCCTTTTTTTACACATTACGGCAGACAGCGTCCCCTTTTTTACACATTGCGGCAGACAGCGTCCCCTTTTTACACATTACGGCAGACAGCGTCCCCTTTTTTACACAGTACGGCAGACAGCGTCCCTTTTTTACACATTACGGCAGACAGCGTCCCCTTTTTTTACACATTACGGCAGACAGCGTCCCATTTTGTACATAACGGCAGACAGCGTCCCCTTTTTTACACATTACGGCAGAGTTCCCTTTTTACACATTACGGCAGACAGCGTCCCCTTTTTACACATTACGGCAGACAGCGTCCCACGTTTTACACATAACGGCAGACAGCGTCTCCTTTTTTACACATAACAGCAAACAGCGTCCCCTTTTTACACATTACGGCAGACAGCGTCCCCTTTTTACACATTACGACAGACAGCGTCCCCCTTTTTACACATAATGGCAGACAGCGTCCCCTTTTTGCACATAACGGCAGACAGCGTACCTATTTTACACATTACGGCAAACAGCGTCCCCTTTTTTACACATTACGGCAGACAACGTCCCCTTTTTTACACATTATGGCAAACAGCGTCACCTTTTTTACACATTAAGACAGACAGTGTCCCCTTTTTTACACATTATGGCAGACAGCGTCCCATTTTTACACAATAAGGCAAACAGGATAGATAGATAGATAGATAGATAGATAGATAGATAGATAGATAGATAGAATAGATATATGTACTGTCTCCGCTGGCTCAGGCTCCTGGTGCAGATCCCTGGCAGGGGAGAAGAAGGAGGAGGGAGGGGGACTCAGGAGCAACAGCAACGCAGTGTAATTGGTGGAGGCGCTGCTGCTGCTGTCCCTCTCCTTCACCATAGGCTGCCCTCCGCCGCTGTGAATGCTGGGAAGCGCATCCCAGCATTCACAGTGGCGGAGGGCAGCCTATGGTGAAGGAGAGAGACAGCAGCAGCGCCTCCACCAATTACATAGCACTGCTACGGCTCCCTCCTGCACCTCCCTCCTCTTCCTCCCCCCCCCCTCCTCCCCGTAGCCGGTGCGCTCCTCTCCTCGGCGGCAGCGGCGGTGGCACACAGCGGCAGCCAGGCGGCATGTAATGAGTCAGTTTGACTCATTACATGCCGCTCTGGCTTTGGGCCCCTTGACAGTGGCGGGCCCCAGTGCAAGGCACTGCTTGCACTGGCGGTAGTTCCGCCACTGAAGCAACGGCTAAGCATTTGCAGATAACAAAGAATGAACAGTATTGAAACAAATCACAAATCACAAGTGGTTGTAAATAAAAGTCCACGAGCTGTGAGAGTGGCTGGCATAGAGAACCTCTGGCCGAGATGATTGGTCGGCCTGGCGGCTGAGACAGAGATTTGTGAATCTTAGGAAGTGTGTAGAGAAAATATGTCTTTGGATGGGTAGTAGTCAAAAAATCCGCCGTGGATTGGTTGATATATCTAATTAACAAGAATTTATGGCAGCCTTGGGCTTCTTACTGCTGCTAGTTTCTAGGTAACAGAGAACACACCCAAAGGCTCCAAAAATGGATACAAACATACACAAAAGAATAACGAGAAACCAGAGCTATTAAAAAATAGGAAGAGTGCAGTCCCACGTAGTTCTAAGTTATCACTGCTTTATCTCTCCCATGAACAGAACACTTACAGAGTATTTCTGTCTCGCATACCCATAAAGGTATCTTTCACATCAGAAGGGCTTCCCGTGTTCATCAAACAGACACTACTCATATCTGGACACTCACATTAAATTTATGTCCCGCGTTCTCGTAAAGGTATCTTTTCCTGTTCACCTCGTCTCAGTTTTAAAATAGATGTTCACCCAAAATAGATCCAGCAGGCAGGTGTCCACAAAAAAGGTTTTTAAATGTATAAAAACAGTACATATAGCAAAAGACTTCATATACTTCACAAGTAACCGGTTATCAGGAAGAGACCCTTTTACACCTTACGGCGGACAGATTCCCCTTTTTACACATTATGGCAGACAGCGTCAACCTTTTACATGTTACGGCAGACAGCATTCCCTTTTTACACATTACGGCAGACAGCGTCCCATTTTTACACATTACAGCAGACAGCGTCCCCTTTTTACATATTACGGCAGACAGAGTCCCCTTTTTTTACACATTACAGCAGACAGCGTCCCCTTTTTACATATTACGGCAAACAGAGTCCCCTTTTTACACATTACAGCAGACAGTGTCCCCTTTTTACACATTACGGCAGAGAGAGTCCCCTTTTTTTACACATTACGGCAGACTGCGTCCCCTTTTTTACACATTATGGCTGACAGCATCCCCCTTTTTACACATTAGGGCAAACAGCATCCCTTTTTTACACATTATGGCAGACAGCGTCCCCTTTTTTACACATTGCGGCAGACAGCGTCCCCTTTTTACACATAACGGCAGACAGCGTCCCCCTTTTTACACATTACGGCAGAAAGCGTCCCATTTTTACAAATTACGGCAGACAGCATCCCATTTTTACACATTACGGCAGACAGCATCCCATTTTTACACATTAGCGCAGACAGCCATCCCCTTTTTACACATTATGGCAGCCAGAGTCCCCTTTTTTTACACATTGCGGCAGACAGCGTCCCCTTTTTTACACATTGCGGCAGACAGCGTCCCCTTTTTACACATTACGGCAGACAGCGTCCCCTTTTTTACACAGTACGGCAGACAGCGTCCCTTTTTTACACATTACGGCAGACAGCGTCCCATTTTTACACATTAGCGCAGACAGCCATCCCCTTTTTACACATTATGGCAGCCAGAGTCCCCTTTTTTTACACATTACGGCAGACAGCGTCCCCTTTTTTACACATTGCGGCAGACAGCATCCCCTTTTTACACATTACGGCAGACAGCGTCCCCTTTTTTACACAGTACGGCAGACAGCGTCCCTTTTTTACACATTACGGCAGACAGCGTCCCCTTTTTTTACACATTACGGCAGACAGCGTCCCATTTTGTACATAACGGCAGACAGCGTCCCCTTTTTTACACATTACGGCAGAGTTCCCTTTTTACACATTACGGCAGACAGCGTCCCCTTTTTACACATTACGGCAGACAGCGTCCCACGTTTTACACATAACGGCAGACAGCGTCTCCTTTTTTACACATAACAGCAAACAGCGTCCCCTTTTTACACATTACGGCAGACAGCGTCCCCTTTTTACACATTACGACAGACAGCGTCCCCCTTTTTACACATAATGGCAGACAGCGTCCCCTTTTTGCACATAACGGCAGACAGCGTACCTATTTTACACATTACGGCAAACAGCGTCCCCTTTTTTACACATTACGGCAGACAACGTCCCCTTTTTTACACATTATGGCAAACAGCGTCACCTTTTTTACACATTAAGACAGACAGTGTCCCCTTTTTTACACATTACGGCAGACAGCGTCCCATTTTTACACAATAAGGCAAACAGGATAGATAGATAGATAGATAGATAGATAGATAGATAGAATAGATATATGTACTGTCTCCGCTGGCTCAGGCTCCTGGTGCAGATCCCTGGCAGGGGAGAAGAAGGAGGAGGGAGGGGGACTCAGGAGCAACAGCAACGCAGTGTAATTGGTGGAGGCGCTGCTGCTGCTGTCCCTCTCCTTCACCATAGGCTGCCCTCCGCCGCTGTGAATGCTGGGAAGCGCATCCCAGCATTCACAGTGGCGGAGGGCAGCCTATGGTGAAGGAGAGAGACAGCAGCAGCGCCTCCACCAATTACATAGCACTGCTACGGCTCCCTCCTGCACCTCCCTCCTCTTCCTCCCCCCCCCTCCTCCCCGTAGCCGGTGCGCTCCTCTCCTCGGCGGCAGCGGCGGTGGCACACAGCGGCAGCCAGGCGGCATGTAATGAGTCAGTTTGACTCATTACATGCCGCTCTGGCTTTGGGCCCCTTGACAGTGGCGGGCCCCAGTGCAAGGCACTGCTTGCACTGGCGGTAGTTCCGCCACTGAAGCAACGGCTAAGCATTTGCAGATAACAAAGAATGAACAGTATTGAAACAAATCACAAATCACAAGTGGTTGTAAATAAAAGTCCACGAGCTGTGAGAGTGGCTGGCATAGAGAACCTCTGGCCGAGATGATTGGTCGGCCTGGCGGCTGAGACAGAGATTTGTGAATCTTAGGAAGTGTGTAGAGAAAATATGTCTTTGGATGGGTAGTAGTCAAAAAATCCGCCGTGGATTGGTTGATATATCTAATTAACAAGAATTTATGGCAGCCTTGGGCTTCTTACTGCTGCTAGTTTCTAGGTAACAGAGAACACACCCAAAGGCTCCAAAAATGGATACAAACATACACAAAAGAATAACGAGAAACCAGAGCTATTAAAAAATAGGAAGAGTGCAGTCCCACGTAGTTCTAAGTTATCACTGCTTTATCTCTCCCATGAACAGAACACTTACAGAGTATTTCTGTCTCGCATACCCATAAAGGTATCTTTCACATCAGAAGGGCTTCCCGTGTTCATCAAACAGACACTACTCATATCTGGACACTCACATTAAATTTATGTCCCGCGTTCTCGTAAAGGTATCTTTTCCTGTTCACCTCGTCTCAGTTTTAAAATAGATGTTCACCCAAAATAGATCCAGCAGGCAGGTGTCCACAAAAAAGGTTTTTAAATGTATAAAAACAGTACATATAGCAAAAGACTTCATATACTTCACAAGTAACCGGTTATCAGGAAGAGACCCTTTTACACCTTACGGCGGACAGATTCCCCTTTTTACACATTATGGCAGACAGCGTCAACCTTTTACATGTTACGGCAGACAGCATTCCCTTTTTACACATTACGGCAGACAGCGTCCCATTTTTACACATTACAGCAGACAGCGTCCCCTTTTTACATATTACGGCAGACAGAGTCCCCTTTTTTTACACATTACAGCAGACAGCGTCCCCTTTTTACATATTACGGCAAACAGAGTCCCCTTTTTACACATTACAGCAGACAGTGTCCCCTTTTTACACATTACGGCAGAGAGAGTCCCCTTTTTTTACACATTACGGCAGACTGCGTCCCCTTTTTTACACATTATGGCTGACAGCATCCCCCTTTTTACACATTAGGGCAAACAGCATCCCTTTTTTACACATTATGGCAGACAGCGTCCCCTTTTTTACACATTGCGGCAGACAGCGTCCCCTTTTTACACATAACGGCAGACAGCGTCCCCCTTTTTACACATTACGGCAGAGAGCGTCCCATTTTTACAAATTACGGCAGACAGCATCCCATTTTTACACATTACGGCAGACAGCATCCCATTTTTACACATTAGCGCAGACAGCCATCCCCTTTTTACACATTATGGCAGCCAGAGTCCCCTTTTTTTACACATTGCAGCAGACAGCGTCCCCTTTTTTACACATTGCGGCAGACAGCGTCCCCTTTTTACACATTACGGCAGACAGCGTCCCCTTTTTTACACAGTACGGCAGACAGCGTCCCTTTTTTACACATTACGGCAGACAGCGTCCCATTTTTACACATTAGCGCAGACAGCCATCCCCTTTTTACACATTATGGCAGCCAGAGTCCCCTTTTTTTACACATTACGGCAGACAGCGTCCCCTTTTTTACACATTGCGGCAGACAGCATCCCCTTTTTACACATTACGGCAGACAGCGTCCCCTTTTTTACACAGTACGGCAGACAGCGTCCCTTTTTTACACATTACGGCAGACAGCGTCCCCTTTTTTTACACATTACGGCAGACAGCGTCCCATTTTGTACATAACGGCAGACAGCGTCCCCTTTTTTACACATTACGGCAGAGTTCCCTTTTTACACATTACGGCAGACAGCGTCCCCTTTTTACACATTACGGCAGACAGCGTCCCACGTTTTACACATAACGGCAGACAGCGTCTCCTTTTTTACACATAACAGCAAACAGCGTCCCCTTTTTACACATTACGGCAGACAGCGTCCCCTTTTTACACATTACGACAGACAGCGTCCCCCTTTTTACACATAATGGCAGACAGCGTCCCCTTTTTGCACATAACGGCAGACAGCGTACCTATTTTACACATTACGGCAAACAGCGTCCCCTTTTTTACACATTACGGCAGACAACGTCCCCTTTTTTACACATTATGGCAAACAGCGTCACCTTTTTTACACATTAAGACAGACAGTGTCCCCTTTTTTACACATTACGGCAGACAGCGTCCCATTTTTACACAATAAGGCAAACAGGATAGATAGATAGATAGATAGATAGATAGATAGATAGATAGAATAGATATATGTACTGTCTCCGCTGGCTCAGGCTCCTGGTGCAGATCCCTGGCAGGGGAGAAGAAGGAGGAGGGAGGGGGACTCAGGAGCAACAGCAACGCAGTGTAATTGGTGGAGGCGCTGCTGCTGCTGTCCCTCTCCTTCACCATAGGCTGCCCTCCGCCGCTGTGAATGCTGGGAAGCGCATCCCAGCATTCACAGTGGCGGAGGGCAGCCTATGGTGAAGGAGAGAGACAGCAGCAGCGCCTCCACCAATTACATAGCACTGCTACGGCTCCCTCCTGCACCTCCCTCCTCTTCCTCCCCCCCCCTCCTCCCCGTAGCCGGTGCGCTCCTCTCCTCGGCGGCAGCGGCGGTGGCACACAGCGGCAGCCAGGCGGCATGTAATGAGTCAGTTTGACTCATTACATGCCGCTCTGGCTTTGGGCCCCTTGACAGTGGCGGGCCCCAGTGCAAGGCACTGCTTGCACTGGCGGTAGTTCCGCCACTGAAGCAACGGCTAAGCATTTGCAGATAACAAAGAATGAACAGTATTGAAACAAATCACAAATCACAAGTGGTTGTAAATAAAAGTCCACGAGCTGTGAGAGTGGCTGGCATAGAGAACCTCTGGCCGAGATGATTGGTCGGCCTGGCGGCTGAGACAGAGATTTGTGAATCTTAGGAAGTGTGTAGAGAAAATATGTCTTTGGATGGGTAGTAGTCAAAAAATCCGCCGTGGATTGGTTGATATATCTAATTAACAAGAATTTATGGCAGCCTTGGGCTTCTTACTGCTGCTAGTTTCTAGGTAACAGAGAACACACCCAAAGGCTCCAAAAATGGATACAAACATACACAAAAGAATAACGAGAAACCAGAGCTATTAAAAAATAGGAAGAGTGCAGTCCCACGTAGTTCTAAGTTATCACTGCTTTATCTCTCCCATGAACAGAACACTTACAGAGTATTTCTGTCTCGCATACCCATAAAGGTATCTTTCACATCAGAAGGGCTTCCCGTGTTCATCAAACAGACACTACTCATATCTGGACACTCACATTAAATTTATGTCCCGCGTTCTCGTAAAGGTATCTTTTCCTGTTCACCTCGTCTCAGTTTTAAAATAGATGTTCACCCAAAATAGATCCAGCAGGCAGGTGTCCACAAAAAAGGTTTTTAAATGTATAAAAACAGTACATATAGCAAAAGTAACCGGTTATCAGGAAGAGACCCTTTTACACCTTACGGCGGACAGATTCCCCTTTTTACACATTATGGCAGACAGCGTCAACCTTTTACATGTTACGGCAGACAGCATTCCCTTTTTACACATTACGGCAGACAGCGTCCCCTTTTTTTACACATTACGGCAGACAGCGTCCCATTTTGTACATAACGGCAGACAGCGTCCCCTTTTTTACACATTACGGCAGAGTTCCCTTTTTACACATTACGGCAGACAGCGTCCCCTTTTTACACATTACGGCAGACAGCGTCCCACGTTTTACACATAACGGCAGACAGCGTCTCCTTTTTTACACATAACAGCAAACAGCGTCCCCTTTTTACACATTAGCGCAGACAGCCATCCCCTTTTTACACATTATGGCAGCCAGAGTCCCCTTTTTTTACACATTGCGGCAGACAGCGTCCCCTTTTTTACACATTGCGGCAGACAGCGTCCCCTTTTTACACATTACGGCAGACAGCGTCCCCTTTTTTACACAGTACGGCAGACAGCGTCCCTTTTTTACACATTACGGCAGACAGCGTCCCATTTTTACACATTAGCGCAGACAGCCATCCCCTTTTTACACATTATGGCAGCCAGAGTCCCCTTTTTTTACACATTACGGCAGACAGCGTCCCCTTTTTTACACATTGCGGCAGACAGCATCCCCTTTTTACACATTACGGCAGACAGCGTCCCCTTTTTTACACAGTATGGCAGACAGCGTCCCTTTTTTACACATTACGGCAGACAGCGTCCCCTTTTTTTACACATTACGGCAGACAGCGTCCCATTTTGTACATAACGGCAGACAGCGTCCCCTTTTTTACACATTACGGCAGAGTTCCCTTTTTACACATTACGGCAGACAGCGTCCCCTTTTTACACATTACGGCAGACAGCGTCCCACGTTTTACACATAACGGCAGACAGCGTCTCCTTTTTTACACATAACAGCAAACAGCGTCCCCTTTTTACACATTACGGCAGACAGCGTCCCCTTTTTACACATTACGACAGACAGCGTCCCCCTTTTTACACATAATGGCAGACTGCGTCCCCTTTTTGCACATAACGGCAGACAGCGTACCTATTTTACACATTACGGCAAACAGCGTCCCCTTTTTTACACATTACGGCAGACAACGTCCCCTTTTTTACACATTATGGCAAACAGCGTCACCTTTTTTACACATTAAGACAGACAGTGTCCCCTTTTTTACACATTACGGCAGACAGCGTCCCATTTTTACACAATAAGGCAAACAGGATAGATAGATAGATAGATAGATAGATAGATAGAATAGATATATGTACTGTCTCCGCTGGCTCAGGCTCCTGGTGCAGATCCCTGGCAGGGGAGAAGAAGGAGGAGGGAGGGGGACTCAGGAGCAACAGCAACGCAGTGTAATTGGTGGAGGCGCTGCTGCTGCTGTCCCTCTCCTTCACCATAGGCTGCCCTCCGCCGCTGTGAATGCTGGGAAGCGCATCCCAGCATTCACAGTGGCGGAGGGCAGCCTATGGTGAAGGAGAGAGACAGCAGCAGCGCCTCCACCAATTACATAGCACTGCTACGGCTCCCTCCTGCACCTCCCTCCTCTTCCTCCCCCCCCCTCCTCCCCGTAGCCGGTGCGCTCCTCTCCTCGGCGGCAGCGGCGGTGGCACACAGCGGCAGCCAGGCGGCATGTAATGAGTCAGTTTGACTCATTACATGCCGCTCTGGCTTTGGGCCCCTTGACAGTGGCGGGCCCCAGTGCAAGGCACTGCTTGCACTGGCGGTAGTTCCGCCACTGAAGCAACGGCTAAGCATTTGCAGATAACAAAGAATGAACAGTATTGAAACAAATCACAAATCACAAGTGGTTGTAAATAAAAGTCCACGAGCTGTGAGAGTGGCTGGCATAGAGAACCTCTGGCCGAGATGATTGGTCGGCCTGGCGGCTGAGACAGAGATTTGTGAATCTTAGGAAGTGTGTAGAGAAAATATGTCTTTGGATGGGTAGTAGTCAAAAAATCCGCCGTGGATTGGTTGATATATCTAATTAACAAGAATTTATGGCAGCCTTGGGCTTCTTACTGCTGCTAGTTTCTAGGTAACAGAGAACACACCCAAAGGCTCCAAAAATGGATACAAACATACACAAAAGAATAACGAGAAACCAGAGCTATTAAAAAATAGGAAGAGTGCAGTCCCACGTAGTTCTAAGTTATCACTGCTTTATCTCTCCCATGAACAGAACACTTACAGAGTATTTCTGTCTCGCATACCCATAAAGGTATCTTTCACATCAGAAGGGCTTCCCGTGTTCATCAAACAGACACTACTCATATCTGGACACTCACATTAAATTTATGTCCCGCGTTCTCGTAAAGGTATCTTTTCCTGTTCACCTCGTCTCAGTTTTAAAATAGATGTTCACCCAAAATAGATCCAGCAGGCAGGTGTCCACAAAAAAGGTTTTTAAATGTATAAAAACAGTACATATAGCAAAAGACTTCATATACTTCACAAGTAACCGGTTATCAGGAAGAGACCCTTTTACACCTTACGGCGGACAGATTCCCCTTTTTACACATTATGGCAGACAGCGTCAACCTTTTACATGTTACGGCAGACAGCATTCCCTTTTTACACATTACGGCAGACAGCGTCCCATTTTTACACATTACAGCAGACAGCGTCCCCTTTTTACATATTACGGCAGACAGAGTCCCCTTTTTTTACACATTACAGCAGACAGCGTCCCCTTTTTACATATTACGGCAGACAGAGTCCCCTTTTTACACATTACAGCAGACAGTGTCCCCTTTTTACACATTACGGCAGAGAGAGTCCCCTTTTTTTACACATTACGGCAGACTGCGTCCCCTTTTTTACACATTATGGCTGACAGCATCCCCCTTTTTACACATTAGGGCAAACAGCATCCCCTTTTTTACACATTATGGCAGACAGCGTCCCCTTTTTTACACATTACGGCAAACAGCGTCCCCTTTTTTACACACTAAGGCAGACACCATCCCCTTTTTTACACATTACGGCAGAGAGCGTCCCCTTTTTTACACATTACGGCAGACAGTGTCCCCCTTTTTACACAATAAGGCAGACAGGATAGATAGATAGATAGATAGATAGATAGATAGATAGATAGATAGATAGATAGATAGATAGATAGATAGAATAGATATACTTACTGTCTCCGCTGGCTCAGGCTCCTGGTGCAGATCCCTGGCAGGGGAGAAGAAGGAGGAGGGAGGGGGACTCAGGAGCAACAGCAGCGCAGTGTAATTGGTGGAGGCGCCGCTGCTGCTGTCCCTCTCCTTCACCATAGGCTGCCCTCCGCCGCTGTGAATGCTGGGAAGTGCATCCCAGCATTCACAGTGGCGGAGGGCAGCCTATGGTGAAGGAGAGAGACAGAAGCAGCACCTCCACCAACTACATAGCGCTGCTGCGGCTCCCTCCTCCCCCCCCCCCATAGCCGGTGCGCTCCTCTCCTCGGCGGCAGCGGTGGTGCCGGCACACAGCGGCAGCCAGGCGTCATGTAATGAGTCCGTTTGACTCATTACATGCCGCTCTGGCTTTGGGCCCCTTGACAGTGGCGGGTCCCGGTGCAAGGCACTGCTTGCACTGGCGGTAGTTCCGCCACTGAAGCAACGGCTAAGCATTTGCAGATAACAAAGAATAAACAGTATTGAAACAAATCACAAATCACAAGTGGTTGTAAATAAAAGTCCACGAGCTGTGAGAGTGGCTGGCATAGAGAACCTCTGGCCGAGATGATTGGTCGGCCTGGCGGCTGAGACAGAGATTTGTGAATTTTAGGAAGTGTGTAGAGAAAAGATGTCTTTGGATGGGTAGTAGTCAAAAAATCAGCTGTGGATTGGTTCAGGGACGTGCAGTCAGGGGAGGCAGGGGAGGCAGTGCCTCCCCTGTCATTAATGAGTAAAATAATACAAGGAAGATACTTATGACACATATTCTGTGTCATAAGTATCTTCGTTATATTATTGTATTAATTTTGAGACATAAAAAGAGTTTAGGAGGCACTGATATCAGTGCCGCCTGTTGTGAATGGGAATGAGAATCAAGCAGGGGGCGGGGCCAAGCATGGGGCTGTAAAAGCCCATTGAAAAAACTAGTCAAAGCGGCACTAGTATAAGTGCCGCTTTGACAGGGGCAGATGTGATTGTACAGCGGATCCAGGGATGGATCCGCTGGTCCAATCACCCATAAGATGCTGCTTAAGTGCTCACCTCCCTCTCCTCCACGTCCTCCATTACTCCGGTGGGATACACCTGCATGTGCGCCGTGCGGAGACTTCTGCCTCCCCCTCCTGTGTTGCTTTGTCCCCCGGCCAGGTAACCTCGATCTTGAGGACCAGGCACTCGGTTTTTTAAAAAGGGTGTGTCCCCGGGGATGGGCTCCACTTGGATTGGCTGTAAGTTTAATGAATGATGTCTCCCTTGTCCACTGCAGAGACATCATTCATTAAACCTGTAGCTGTCAGCTGGCTGAGGAGGAAGTGGTGACCCCTCCCTCCCCTACCTCTAGTGGCAGTGTAGATTGCGGAGCCGGGGGGTGTTGCCTACTGCCCTGCAATATCCCGGGACCTCGAATCTGCAGGGGACACGGCGGCATCTATACCGCTGCCGTGAGCTGGGGACCGGAGTCTTCCTGCATCTGCCGCCCGCTGCTTCATGCATCTGCTGGGTGACCTGGCAATGCTATCATCACCCAGAGTGGAGAACTGTCGACGGGACTCCGACGTGGATGAGGTGCTGCAGCTGCTGTGATGCCCGGGAGTGCAGACATCCTGACTGCTCCTGCTGGTCTCCGGTGACGAGGTGGGCTGCATCCCGCTGTAACTCCCCTGCCTGTGCTCCATTCATACCGACTAGGAGCTGCTACAGACACTACAGCCGAGGTGGTGGTGAGTCCCTGCGGTCAGATAGTGTCGACACACTACATTACACACTCCTCTGCCCCCCGCCCCCCAACAGAGGCCAGGGCTGCCTCCTCCTCCTTACCCCGAGTACTGTCTGCTGTACTTACTCCCTCTCTACCTCCAACACTGCTTGCCCTTACCCCGTCTAATCAGCTTTTTCCTACCTCTCCCCCCACAATCAGTGTTGTGACCCAGAAACTGTGGAGTAGGACCCCAACTTTTTAACGTAATGGGTCCCTGGGACCCACACATTTTTTCGCTCGTCACAATCACTGCTCTCTCTTCCCAAAATCACATAATTTTAAGAAATAGAACATCCAACAACCCTTTTCCCCGGCGTCACCCACTGCTGTCACCCTCTTCCTGGCGTCACCCTCTCCCTGGCATCACCCACTGCTACCATCCTCTCCCTGGCGTCACCCACTGATGTCACCCCCTCCCTGGCGTCACCCTCTCCCTGGCATCACCAACTGCTGTCACCCTCTCTCTGGCGTCACCCTCCCCGTCACCCTCTCCCTGTTGTCACCCCCTCCCTGGCGTCACCCTCCCCATCACCCTCTCCCTGGCATCACCCACTGCTGCCACCCTCTCCCTGGCATCACCCACTGCTGTCACCCTCTCCCTAACATCACCCTCCACATCACCTTCTCCCTGGCATCACCCACTGCTGTCACCCTCTCCCTGGTGACCCTCTCCCTGATATCACGCTTTTCCTGTCATCCTCTCCCTGGTGTCACCCACACCCTGTCACCCACTGCTGTCACCCTCTCTCTGGCGTCACCCTCTACCTGTCACCCACTGCTGGCTATTTTGTTGTCCAGGACTTTCATGAACTTAATAGCGCCGCATCCACGGTGCTATTAAGTTAATGGAAGCCCTGGACAACAAAATTGCATTCATGTTCTCCTCCCAATCCCTTCCCTGTCCCAAACACTATTTTTTTTTTTTTTCTATGAAAATGTACAATATATCACAAGTATAATGAGCAGGCAGGCAGCTGGCATTGGCGGCAGTGGCGGTAGGGGTCATCGGCAGGATTCGACAGACATTATGGCTGCAGTGCCTCACCAGCGACTGACCTCACCGCACGCCACTGGATTGGTTGATATATCTAATTAACAAGAATTGATGGCAGCCTTGCGCTTCTTACTGCTGCTAGTTTCTATGTAACAGAGAACACACCCAAAGGCTCCAAAAATGGATACAAACATACACAAAAGAATAACGAGAAACCAGAGCTATTAAAAAATAGGAAGAGTGCAGTCCCACGTAGTTCTAAGTTATCACTGCTTTATCTCTCCCATGAACAGAACACTTACAGAGTATTTCTGTCTCGCATACCCATAAAGGTATCTCTCACATTAGAAGGGCTTCCCGCGTTCATCAAACAAACACTACTCAAATCTGGACACTCACATTAAATTTCTGTCCCGCGTTCTTGTAAAGGTATCTTTTCCTGTTCACCTCGTCTCAGTTTTAAAATAGAGGTTGATAATGTCGATATTATCTTAGACAGCAAAGCTATACCTCTAGATACACTATTACCGTGGAGCCGCTATGGCCGCTAGACTGAATACATGTGCTACGCACTTTGCACGCTATTTGCGTACAGAGTCCTGCACGTGGTACGTACTTGGCGTACACACGCCGCGCTGAGTGTACAGAGTACACACAGCGAGCGCACACACAATTGATAACCTTTAAACCTTGTTAATGATACAATGTAATGATATGATCACACTTTAAACCCTTAGCAGCAAAGTACTGCAACGATGTTATACCTTAAACCTTAAGTAGCGCTGACGGTATAAAGTACCCGCAGTGCGTACACCTTATCAATACTTATACACCTTATACAGATAAATACACTTTAAACCCCCTTGCAGGAAAGTGAGGACACCACACTGATTTGTAGTTGCAACCACAGGGTTCTAAGGCCTCAGTGGATTAATTCCAAAAGGTAAAACAATACAAATCATACACTACAGGCTAACAAGTAAATCTAAACAGAATAATGGCTACAGAGAATGTACATACGTGAGAATGTTCGCAAGCGCAACCCGGCCGGTCCTCCGCTGGTCATACAGATAGCGTTCAGAGTCTTGTGTGACCAAGCCTGCTGCAAGCTCTCTTTATTCACTTCATCCAAAACATAATACAATAGACACTGTGTGCTCTTCTTCCATTGGTTAGGGGGTGGGACATGTCCTGTGCACCAGGGACCATTGGTCAGTTCAAGAAGTGGGCGATGGCTAGGACTTGAGATGTGGTTTCTATTGTTTCTGATCTTCCAAACAACCTCGGCTCCTGGGCATTGTTCACCCTTTGTTTGTTCCTTCCTTTCAGGTGAGACAATGACAACTCAGCACTCATAGAAACCTGGCCATCTTAGTAAACAAAGGTGTTTGCCCTCTTCATAGAATCTCAAAGCTTAGTGTAAATAAGGCCATTGTATCTCAGTCTGTGGGAGATTTAATTTATGTGTGACTGGGTTTCATCCTCGTTCCCTCCACATTCATAATATATATTAAATACAATTTATATCTATATTCTACTTCTGCACATAACTATATGCAGGAACATGCGATCTTTTTCTAACCAACACCAGAATGGTTCCCTTAAAATACCCTACAGCTGGATACCAAACATCACCTTATAGCCTTAGTCTGTCCCCTCTTATCCTGCAACAGTGAATCCCTTTGTTCTGGGCTTGTTGATGTGGTACAAGGGAGCTATATCTAAAATGTACACGATTTGGGTTAAAATATGTAATGTTCTAATAACCCTCTATGCGTTCACAAACTCTACCGTAAACACGCATACCACGCTCTAAGGCGCATGGCCGTGGGGAGCTACGTTACGCAAATTGCGGATATGTCCACGCACGTCAGACTGAGTGCACGCGCAGCGGGCATGTGCATGGGGTTAGTACATGGGGCATGCATTACTATATTTTTCGACTTTGACAGTCCACCCTTTGGCAGTCAACAATAACTGCCACTATCTAAACATTAAACAGAAAAATATACAATACAATATCTACAGATTGGATGGTAGGAGGAGAGGTGTAGGTGGGAAATGTCTGACCTAGTGAAAAAGTAAAAGCATGAATGTATGAAATCCATGTCTGAGGGGCATGTATCATCGTGCCGTATATGTTCTAAATAAGCTTCGAGGTATTGTGAAGTATACATTAAATCCTTCTTATCCCATATTAAGGGTCTGTAAGTGGGCCAACAAACACTACCGAGCTCTTTTCGGCTTTTTGTTTCAATAAATGGGGTGCACATTTAGTTGATGATACAAGAAGGGGGGACACATGTGAATGCTAATATATATATGGATATTACCTATCGACTATGTGTGACACTACCTGAAGGTTGTAGAGATGAAGATAAGACCGTATTACAAATACATTCACATAACATTTGTGCAATCGTTCTTGGGTGTTGATTGAAGTCTTGTCCGTGTGGGTGTATCTTTGCTGTGAGTGTCAACCAAAATCTTTAGAGTGTCCATTAAAGTCTTTAGAGTGTCCATTAAAGTCTTTAGAGTGTCCATTAAAGTCTTTTCCAGATGGATGTATTTTCGCTGAGGGAAAACAAAGGAGAAACGGGTGAAAGAAATGGACCGTGGAATCAAGTCTTATCACAACATTGTCTCTATCGATGGGTCATAAATTAAATCAGTTGTTGTAACAATGCCCCCCGCTCCTCAAACTCATCACTTTGGTACTACACTTGCGCCGCGTTAAAACTTGAACACACCTAAATATCAAGCCAATCATTATGACAACTCCCAGGATACAAAGGAGAAACTTTCCTACACTCACGATAACATTTTGAGCCCATTCTCCTAAACCTGAGAACCAATTGCGTGGGTTCAACCATGAGACCCAGCCGGTCAGTTCATTACTCACAGCAGTAAGCGTAAGGTTGTGTCTCCTTCGGAACTCCCACTTCAATTGCAAGATATCGTCCATCTTTTGATCTATGACCTCGGTTGGGTCATCAGTGCTGTTTGTGATGTACGTGCAACACTTCACACCATACTGAGTTGCCAAGGTGACGCAGTACCCGCCTGTCACCGCTGTGATATAATTTAGAACCATCCTGTGCTGGATCAGTTCCGTTTTGTAAGCTTGCAACTCCCTCCCTGTATACCTGAAGGTGTCATCATACATCTCGGTGATATTATCTATCAGGTTCGCTAGCGCATGAATATACCTATAATTTATAATTCCTCTGGCGGTACGGGTGATGTCTAACGCGAGTAGGAATTGAATCCCGGTGGATTCGTGGATCAAATCAGAGGCTGCATGCTCTGTCCTATCTATAAGGTGTCTATTAACGATGTGTTCATAGTGAGTGTGAGTGTAAGGAGCTTGAGCACTGCGGTGAACGTCTTTCATCTTATCATGGGTTATGGTCATAACCTCTGGCAACACTCTTCCAATGTAACACAATCCCTCTGAGTTTGGGGCAAGCCACTTTTAAGCCTTCCTCCCACATATGAAATAAGCATCATCGGGGAGAACATATGGGACAGAATATGACATTACCATATTGCAAACTTTCCAAGTGAAAAATCCTATCCCTATCTCTCTCATCTGTTCAGTACACGTATCAGGCTGTATGATATGCGCACAGTACCCTGGTGATACTTCTCCAACCCGCATGGTCCTACTTCCTAGAGTATACCTATACCGAAAATACCTTCCACTGTTGGCTATTTGGAGTATAAGTTCAGGGTCTACAGGCATTCTGTCAGCTCTGTGTGAAAATGCCATGGTTTGGTTATTCCATGTCACTTCCCAATTTCCCGGCTTTCGGGAATTGGAAATGTTGAAACATACTAAGGACCTATCTACATGATATTGGTGGAGCTTCAGACTAGGGGGCTTAGAAATATTAAATTTCTTGTCCACCGGTCTCCCACCCCGTAATTCAAGTACCTCATCTATTGTTAATGGATACGGTACTTGTCCTGACTTGCTCTGACCTTGAGGTACTTGTGAGCACATCCAGCATTCTGTTAGGTTTAAAACCTTACCCACTAATGAGTGATAGTCACTCAATGGATGACGGTCCATGTTGATATTAAGGCTGGACTGACATCTCTGGATGCACCCGTCCTCAACTATGTTTTCACAGTTTCTACAGATACAATTTTCTTCAGCCAATAACCCTTCACAGTGTCTCCTAGTTTCTTGACTACCAGATCGTTTTCTGATACTCGCCTTTGCTCGGTGAATGTGTTGCTATTGGAATTCTACAAATCCGTCCTTGTCATCAGAACCCATTCCAGATCCTTTCTCGACCTCTCTGGTACTCTCACCGAAACAGACTGTTCTCGTCAACAACAGGATTAACAGGAAAACCCGGAATGCAGTCTCTTGGGGTAAGTCCATCTTGTTAAGGGGAGAGAAAGGGAACATGAAGGGGGAGGAAAGGAAGGTAATGGAAGATGGAGAAAATAATAAAAAGGAAAAAGAAAACTGGTGCGTCAACCGCCTCTTGTCTTCTTGTTCTCCGTGCTCAGGTGCCGTCTCAACAGTGCTGCCTCTCAGTCTTCCCGGAACAGACACTCCAGTGATACGCTATTCTTTCTGAGTCAGCGACCTTTCTGTAGGGAACATTAATCCTGTATTACAATGTGTTTAACTGTTGTGTGAAATAAACCATCTGTGGAAAATGAAAAAAAAGAGAGAGAATAATAAAATGAAAATTTGTCAGATTTGCGTTCACCATCAGGCTGTCACACCATCATCCACAAAGTGGAAAGCTGCTCAATCAGATTGTAATGTCACTCAGGTGCTAAAAGGGGAGGGGTAATTCTGTGTAGGAAAAAAACTGTGTTCCCTAATGCACACCGAGTGAATAATATTTCTACAGAATAATAGTCAGATAATACGGAGATCTTAGTTGCGTATATCTGCAGATATAGGGTTAAGCCCCCAGGCCGATCGACAAGGCTTCTTCGTCACTGGGGGTCCCTAATACTAGGTATGGGCCGGGGGTGCAGGACCCCACGATGTCGGCACAGGTCGGCCACCCCAGGTCAGCACACAGGTGAGAATTAATAAGGGTTAATAAGAAGCACAGAAGTGCTATGTAAGTGGTGTGATTAAAATAATGTATACAAAGTGATAGGAAAAATAATAAGTGTTAATAAAGTGTTAGGGTGTACCGACCTGAAGCAGCCCAGCCATACCGACACAGGGGCCACCGCACCCCACACCCACCCCATAAATAATTACAAATATATCTGGGTTAAATTCCCAGTGTAAGGCCACATGGTAATGGCACCTACAGCATCTGAGAGCCAGCTTACCTGGGGATACCCCTGGCTTCCCCTATGGCACTTCTGGAGTCAGCAATCCCTCCTAATGCTGACCCATTTATGCCTCTCTATATACAATACACAAAGTGGAAAGCTGCTCAATCAGATTGTAATGTCACTCAGGTGCTAAAAGGGGAGGGGTAATTCTGTGTAGGAAAAAAACTGTGTTCCCTAATGCACACCGAGTGAATAATATTTCTACAGAATAATAGTCAGATAATACGGAGATCTTAGTTGCGTATATCTGCAGATATAGGGTTAAGCCCCCAGGCCGATCGACAAGGCTTCTCCGTCACTGGGGGTCCCTAATACTAGGTATGGGCCGGGGGTGCAGGACCCCACGATGTCGGCACAGGTCGGCCACCCCAGGTCAGCACACAGGTGAGAATTAATAAGGGTTAATAAGAAGCACAGAAGTGCTATGTAAGTGGTGTGATTAAAATAATGTATACAAAGTGATAGGAAAAATAATAAGTGTTAATAAAGTGTTAGGGTGTACCGACCTGAAGCAGCCCAGCCATACCGACACAGGGGCCACCGCACCCCACACCCACCCCATAAATAATTACAAATATATCCGGGTTAAATTCCCAGTGTAAGGCCACATGGTAATGGCACCTACAGCATCTGAGAGCCAGCTTACCTGGGGATACCCCTGGCTTCCCCTATGGCACTTCTGGAGTCAGCAATCCCTCCTAATGCTGACCCATTTATGCCTCTCTATATACAATACACAAAGTGGAAAGCTGCTCAATCAGATTGTAATGTCACTCAGGTGCTAAAAGGGGAGGGGTAATTCTGTGTAGGAAAAAAACTGTGTTCCCTAATGCACACCGAGTGAATAATATTTCTACAGAATAATAGTCAGATAATACGGAGATCTTAGTTGCGTATATCTGCAGATATAGGGTTAAGCCCCCAGGCCGATCGACAAGGCTTCTCCGTCACTGGGGGTCCCTAATACTAGGTATGGGCCGGGGGTGCAGGACCCCACGATGTCGGCACAGGTCGGCCACCCCAGGTCAGCACACAGGTGAGAATTAATAAGGGTTAATAAGAAGCACAGAAGTGCTATGTAAGTGGTGTGATTAAAATAATGTATACAAAGTGATAGGAAAAATAATAAGTGTTAATAAAGTGTTAGGGTGTACCGACCTGAAGCAGCCCAGCCATACCGACACAGGGGCCACCGCACCCCACACCCACCCCATAAATAATTACAAATATATCTGGGTTAAATTCCCAGTGTAAGGCCACATGGTAATGGCACCTACAGCATCTGAGAGCCAGCTTACCTGGGGATACCCCTGGCTTCCCCTATGGCACTTCTGGAGTCAGCAATCCCTCCTAATGCTGACCCATTTATGCCTCTCTATATACAATACACAAAGTGGAAAGCTGCTCAATCAGATTGTAATGTCACTCAGGTGCTAAAAGGGGAGGGGTAATTCTGTGTAGGAAAAAAACTGTGTTCCCTAATGCACACCGAGTGAATAATATTTCTACAGAATAATAGTCAGATAATACGGAGATCTTAGTTGCGTATATCTGCAGATATAGGGTTAAGCCCCCAGGCCGATCGACAAGGCTTCTCCGTCACTGGGGGTCCCTAATACTAGGTATGGGCCGGGGGTGCAGGACCCCACGATGTCGGCACAGGTCGGCCACCCCAGGTCAGCACACAGGTGAGAATTAATAAGGGTTAATAAGAAGCACAGAAGTGCTATGTAAGTGGTGTGATTAAAATAATGTATACAAAGTGATAGGAAAAATAATAAGTGTTAATAAAGTGTTAGGGTGTGCCGACCTGAAGCAGCCCAGCCATACCGACACAGGGGCCACCGCACCCCACACCCACCCCATAAATAATTACATATATATCTGGGTTAAATTCCCAGTGTAAGGCCACATGGTAATGGCACCTACAGCATCTGAGAGCCAGCTTACCTGGGGTTACCCCTGGCTTCCCCTATGGCACTTCTGGAGTCAGCAATCCCTCCTAATGCTGACCCATTTATGCCTCTCTATATACAATACACAAAGTGGAAAGCTGCTCAATCAGATTGTAATGTCACTCAGGTGCTAAAAGGGGAGGGGTAATTCTGTGTAGGAAAAAAACTGTGTTCCCTAATGCACACCGAGTGAATAATATTTCTACAGAATAATAGTCAGATAATACGGAGATCTTAGTTGCGTATATCTGCAGATATAGGGTTAAGCCCCCAGGCCGATCGACAAGGCTTCTCCGTCACTGGGGGTCCCTAATACTAGGTATGGGCCGGGGGTGCAGGACCCCACGATGTCGGCACAGGTCGGCCACCCCAGGTCAGCACACAGGTGAGAATTAATAAGGGTTAATAAGAAGCACAGAAGTGCTATGTAAGTGGTGTGATTAAAATAATGTATACAAAGTGATAGGAAAAATAATAAGTGTTAATAAAGTGTTAGGTTGTACCGACCTGAAGCAGCCCAGCCATACCGACACAGGGGCCACCGCACCCCACACCCACCCCATAAATAATTACAAATATATCTGGGTTAAATTCCCAGTGTAAGGCCACATGGTAATGGCACCTACAGCATCTGAGAGCCAGCTTACCTGGGGATACCCCTGGCTTCCCCTATGGCACTTCTGGAGTCAGCAATCCCTCCTAATGCTGACCCATTTATGCCTCTCTATATACAATACACAAAGTGGAAAGCTGCTCAATCAGATTGTAATGTCACTCAGGTGCTAAAAGGGGAGGGGTAATTCTGTGTAGGAAAAAAACTGGGGTGGGTGTGGGGTGCGGTGGCCCCTGTGTCGGTATGGCTGGGCTGCTTCAGGTCAGTACACCCTAACACTTTATTAACACTTATTATTTTTCCTATCACTTTGTATACATTATTTTAATCACACCACTTACATAGCACTTCTGTGCTTCTTATTAACCCTTATTAATTCTCACCTGTGTGCTGACCTGGGGTGGCCGACCTGTGCCGACATCGTGGGGTCCTGCACTCCCGGCCCATACCTAGTATTAGGGACCCCCAGTGACGGAGAAGCCTTGTCGATCGGCCTGGGGGCTTAACCCTATATCTGCAGATATACGCAACTAAGATCTCCGTATTATCTGACTATTATTCTGTAGAAATATTATTCACTCGGTGTGCATTAGGGAACACTGTCACACCATCATGTCTATCAGTATCTCTGCACAGTCTCCCTTCACTAGTATTTCCACTCTCCACCCTCTGTGCATGGCCAGGTACAATGATGCTGGTGAGATATACTGGGGTTGGGTAGACCTCTGAAAAGACCGAGTAGACATGTGACGTTTGAGCTGTAAATCTGTCGGTGAACGTCAGAGATGAAGAGGAGACTTTAAAAGATAAATCACAGAGTTTATCTGGCCGCCCCTGTATCTACAAGAAATGATCTACCAACTACATCAACTGTGACCTCAGGTTTACTACCAAGGCTAGCAATCAACTTCACTGGCTGCAGACTACAGATGCGGCCCAAAATGTTTCATATGTGATCCCTGATCCCAATTACGTGTATCATAACTTTGCTCGTGTTCTTGTCTAGGGGGTCTGAATTTATGTGTGCTGTTACAATTGCTGGCATAATGCCCTTCCCTTTTACACAGATAACAAACTCTTGGCTTCCTCCACGTGCCAGGGGCCTGGGGTTTTGGTCGAGTTGATGCTTCTTCCAGTGCTTGGATGCTCATCACCATCAACCGCTCTCCCTGTGCTTCCCTGGTTATTTGGATATTACGGTCATGCTCGATAGCGGACTCTCTTAATGCAGCCACCGAAATACCTCTCCAGTTAGGTAGAGAGGTTTGTACCCTGGTTCTTAGTGTGTCTTTTAACCCGTCCATTAATAAGGACACAGCTACCTCTCTATGATGTACATTTTCCTTAATGTCCTCGATCCCAGTGTATCTAGCCATTTCCTGCAGTGCTTGATGGAAATATTCAGAAGCCGTTTCACCTTCTTTTTGTCTAATGGAGAAGATTTTATTCCACTTGACAACAGTTGGGAAATATACTCCTAATTGCAGATTGATCTGTCGTACATTCTCCTGAGTGTATTCATCAGTGAGTGGTACTTCTACATCTAATTTACAATCAGTAATGAATTTTGCAGGGTCAATATTGGAGGGTAAACATGCCCGTAGCACTGTTCGCCAATCTTTGTTTGTGGGTTCGGTGGCGTTACCTAGTTCTCTAATAAACCTCTGACATGCGGCTAGATCCTTTCTGGGATCGGGAAATTCAGACATAATTGTCCTCAATTCTGTCCGAGACCAAAGACAATGCATAGCAATGTTCCTGACGGGAGTGATTCCCTGAGCGTCAGTATTCCCATTGGGGACTGCGATCACCCTGACAGGATTTAGTTCAATTAAACCATTTTGTGTTGACTCTACAATGTGAGGTGCTATTATCTCTGCATAATGTACAGTACCGTACTTACCTGTGGACACGACCTCACTTATCCCTCCGCTAGGGGGCTTTACTACTGCTCTTACCGGTTGGGCCGTGCCCACCTGGGTGTCCTGTATGGTGGCTGCTAGAGAAAGTGCCGATATCGTGCTGGGTTCATCTTCTTGCTTGTAGTCCTGAGGTAAGTTTAAAATGGGATGCAACTTGCACGGGTTAGAATTAATACATTTATCAGTTTTACTCTTATCGTCATTAATACATTTATCAACTTTACTCTTATCATATATCGGTATGCCATTGTCTGTAGCCACTTTCTTACCTGTAATATACGGTGGTGGTGGTGCGGTTGCCATCAGTTTCCTGCTAGGGTTGGAACCGGCTGTGTAAGCTAGTTCCCTCTGCATATCGCCCTCTTGTTGCCATAAATGTAAACAGTTTGTGTGTCTGATACTTTGTTTTCGGGACTTTAACAGACATATCCTAATCCTTAAATTCTGCAACACCTCTGAATCAAAACTACCTATCCCAGGAAATTGTGCTTTATCCCCCACAGTCATTCGTGTCCATTCATCACAAAAGGTCTCAGTGTGGGGACTATACTTCCCCCACATTACTAACCGAGCTGACCTCCTGGGTCTGAAATATGCAGTCTGAACCCTGACTGAGGAACGTCCCTGTGTTGTGCACTTGGCTTCCATTGTGGACCTTTTTAACACGGGAAAACTTCCTAAAATGCACCAAACACAGTAGTCTACCGGTGGAAGTCCTCACAGTTCTTCCACTAACTTCTTCTGCTCCGAGTATCACGGATCCGCCTTATTTAGCAGACACGTGTAGCCGTTGCAGGCCCTACTTCAGCCTATATCCCCTAGGCCTTTTAGGAGTAACTTACCGTACCCAGTGAATATCTGCCTCTGGAGATTTTCCTGAGAGACCAGCGAAAACTCCCTAAACCTTTACTTTACACAAGTCACGCTTGCATGTGCTTCCTATAACGCGTATGATGACGAGATTTACGCACAAATATGCAAAACTTCGTATCACGTTGCGTCACGTATTGCCCATACAACCGTGCGGTCCAATCGTACCGCTTATAGACACTTGCTATCTATAAGTGGTAGGATCACTGGAGTCTCCACACTGTGCTCCAAAACAGCTGGAGTTTAATACCACGAAAACTTTATCACACTCCGTTGCACGTATTCACCTAGACCGTGCTCACCACGTTTTCACCTAGACTGTGCTTCACCAAGTTTCACCAAGCTTCACCAAGATCACCAAGTTCACCAAGCGGGATTCAATACATTCACACCTTATTCAGCCCACACTAACATTCTATAGTTTTCTGATCAGAAAAATATATTTTCCTGTTAACTGATAGCTTTCCCCAGAGGTACTACAGTAAAAAAGGTTTTTAAACTAAATATTGGAAACTGATCAATTTGTGCTATTATCGCGTGGTTACCGTCTTGCGCCTAAACTAAAACAATGCTATTGTGTGATTTGTATTTAGCGGTCATACTTTTACGCATGTTGCGTGAACACGCCACGTGCGTACGTCCTTACGTTGCGTACGCAGTCCCGTACACTGTCCGAGACACGTGTACAAAGGCCATACGTCCGCAATACTACAAATCTCACACTTCTATAAATGTAAACGATATTTAACTATAATCGCTCACTTAACACTACACACAGTTTCTTTCTGTATGAACCTTTACAACTAGGCCAGGCTGTGTGTGCGTCTTACACTTACTTCCTTAAATATTAACTCTATATTTTAACTAAATAGCAACAAATTTTTCAGTACAGGTCAAAATGAATCTAGTAATCGCTAATTCAAATGGTATGATTCAGAATGGATAGCTATCTTGCAGAACATACATTGATATAAACACACACATAATTATAATATTATATATATGTACCATTCACTGGTCTCCTGAGACTCATTTACCCATTAAGTGCTTCTAATTTGCATATGAATGCTATGTGCTATTGGCTGCCTGTAAAGGTGGTTTTTTCCACTGCTAGGAAAAAGCAGTTACACGGGTTAATTTGCATTTCAATGGCTATCTTATACCAAGCAGAGTTAACTGAATCTTAGAGGTAAAAGAAAAAAAAAACTTTGTTTATATCTGTGTGTCGTTCTTACATCAAGTATTCATCTTATTATTAACTTTCATTAAGCCCCATCTGAAACTATTTGTAATTGACTATGGCATGGGTTAAATAAATGCATTGGTAACTCATAAATGGTAATTTCTTTTTGACCAGGGAGGGCTGATTATTCTTGGCAGTGAAAATCAGCCATTTAGAAAAATGACGTTCCCAACATGGCCGCTGCTCCTCCCCCTTCCACATCCATGAAGGTTACACAAAATGGTGGACAGGCCATGTGGTTAGTCCAAAATGGAGGACAAACCCTGCGGCTTCCTTTGTCACAAAGAAATCACACACCATGCAAGCCCCTGAAGTTATTTTAGGCCTGAGTAAAAAAAAAACACTATATCAAGGCTTTTGCAGCAACTTTTAAATGTACTTTTACCCTACTTAACAGATAAGCAATCCAATCTGAATCAAACACAATATGACTCATTTAAACCTTGTTTTGCAACAATATGATCAGATATGCAGAGTACAGGTGTATGCTTGTATTGTGTGTGCATTTGGCGCCAAACAGAAATTTACAGATTTTAAAATAGCTTTGCGTTCTTACCTTCCGGATCCCACCAGCATCCCAACAAATCTTGCAGAGCAGACGCTTATCTTATCAGCACTAGTGTATCCACCAACCAAGAGAAGGTTTATGTGGGATACCTTCCCGCCCTTTGTGATAGATAAAGTGTGCTGTACCCTGCTAGGCTGTGGGTATGAGGAAAACCAGGACGATGCCCCCAATTGATAATGTCGATATTATCTTAGACCGCAAACCTATACCTCTAGATACACTATTACCGTGGAGCCGCTATGGCCGCTAGACTGAATACACGTGCTACGCACTTTGCACGCTATTTGCATACAGAGTCCTGCACGTGGTACGTACTTGGCGTACACACGCCGCGCGAGCGCACACACAATTGATAACCTGTAAACCTTGTTAATGATACAATGTAATGATATGATCACACTTTAAACCCTTAGCAGCAAAGTACTGCAACGATGTTATACCTTAAACCTTAAGTAGCGCTGACGGTATAAAGTACCCGCAGTGCGTACACCTTATCAATACTTATACACCTTATACAGATAAATACACTTTAAACCCCCTTGCAGGAAAGTGAGGACACCACACTGATTTGTAGTTGCAACCACAGGGTTCTAAGGCCTCAGTGGATTAATTCCAAAAGGTAAAACAATACAAATCATACACTACAGGCTAACAAGTAAATCTAAACAGAATAATGGCTACAGAGAATGTACATACGTGAGAATGTTCGCAAGCGCAACCCGGCCGGTCCTCCGCTGGTCATACAGATAGCGTTCAGAGTCTTGTGTGACCAAGCCTGCTGCAAGCTCTTTATTCACTTCATCCAAAACATAATACAATAGACACTGTGTGCTCTTCTTCCATTGGTTAGGGGGTGGGACATGTCCTGTGCACCGGGGACCATTGGTCAGTTCAAGAAGTGGGCGTTGGCTAGGACTTGAGATGTGGTTTCTATTGTTTCTGATCTTCCAAACAACCTCGGCTCCTGGGCATTGTTCACCCTTTGTTTGTTCCTTCCTTTCAGGTGAGACAATGACAACTCAGCACTCATAGAAACCTGGCCATCTTAGTAAACAAAGGTGTTTGCCCTCTTCATAGAATCTCAAAGCTTAGTGTAAATAAGGCCATTGTATCTCAGTCTGTGGGAGATTTAATTTATGTGTGACTGGGTTTCATTCTCGTTCCCTCCACATTCATAATATATATTAAATACAATTTATATCTATATTCTACTTCTGCACATAACTATACGCAGGAACATGCGATCTTTCTCTAACCAACACCAGAATGGTTCCCTTAAAATACCCTACAGCTGGATACCAAACATCACCTTATAGCCTTAGTCTGTCCCCTCTTATCCTGCAAAGGTGAATCCCTTTGTTCTGGACTTGTTGATGTGGTACAAGGGAGCTAAATCTAAAATGTACACTATTTGGGTTAAAATATGTAATGTTCTAATAACCCTCTATGCGTTTACAAACTCTACCATAAACGTGCATACCACGCTCTAAGGCGCATGGCCGTGGGGAGCTACGTTACGCAAATTGCGGATATGTCCACGCACGGCAGACTGAGTGCACGCGCAGCGGGCATGTGCATGGGGTTAGTACTTGGGGCATGCATTACTATATTTTTCGACTTTGACAAAGTTCACCCAAAATAGATCCAGCAGGCAGGTGTCCACAAAAAAGGGTTTTTAATGTGTAAAAACAGTACATATAGCAAAAGACTTCATATACTTCACAAGGAACCGGTTATCGGTGGCTGATGGAATCCTGCAATCCTCACAAACCGGCTGCAGTCAGGTAAGTGAATGGTATCCGAACACGCGAATCACCGATCTCCCCGGATCCTGGAACCAAGGTACAGGACGGCTTCAACGCATTTCAGTGATCTCTCTCCCCTTTTTCAAGAAGGGTAATATGGTCGAGTCTAGTTTTGCATCTAATTATTTATATGTATATCTAATAGACTATGGTGTTAGTGTCTTAGCTCATATAGTAGTTTTCCAAAATAAAAAAACTTTTTGGGTTTTTCAGTTATTTAGGCTATCCTGGGCTCTATATAATGAATAGAGGATCAGTGGATGTTCTATTTATCCATTATGACTTCATCTATGTTTACTAATACTCTCATATGTATAGTTAAGGGTTAACAATGGTAACACTTGCTAGATATATCATTAGCGAAAATGTGTGCTTGGTTATATATATATAAAGGGGATCTTGGCAGAATCTAGATCTGCATAAATATAGTTATCTATAGGTGATATAATATGGTGACAATGTTACAGTAATGTGTTGAATAGGTATTATCTCTGACTACTTTTAGATATCTAGGATACCTTTGATAAATCTAATCAGCAGTGAATGGTGGGTGGTACAGTATATCCATTTAATGCGGTTTTAAATAGTATGTGACTGTTAGCATTCTTACATATACAGGTTGAGTATCCCATATCCAAATATTCTGAAATACGGAATATTCCGAAATACGGACTTTTTTGAGTGAGAGTGAGATAGTGAAACCTTTGTTTTTTGATGGCTCAATGTACACAAACTTTGTTTAATACACAAAGTTATAGAAAATACTGTATTAAATGACCTTCAGGCTGTGTGTATAAGGTGTATACGAAACATAAATGAATTGTGTAAATTTACACACACTTTGTTTAATGCACAAAGTTATAAAAAATATTGGCTAAAATGACCTTCAGGCTCTGTGTATAAGGTGTATATGTGACATAAATGCATTCTGTGCTTAGATTTAGGTCCCATCACCATCATATCTCATTATGGTATGCAATTATTCCAAAATATGGAAAAATCCGATATCCAAAATACCTCTGGTCCCAAGCATTTTGGATAAGGGATACTCAACCTGTATTACTAAATTTTTATACTGGAGATAGAGGTTGAATATTGTTAATGTTTGTAAGGTTTAAACAAATGCAAAATATAAAATAAGTATCTAAAAACTAAAAATAAACTTTCTGGAGCGGCAGAGACTTGAACCGCTGGTGCTGCAGGTCAGGAGTCTTAGCCACTAGACCAGTGGTTCTCAAACTCGGTCCTCAGGATCCCACACAGTGCATGTTTTGCAGGTAACCCAGCAAGTGCACAGGTGTATTAATTACTCACTGACACATTTTAAAAGATCCACAGGTGGAGCTAATTATTTCACTTGCGATCTGTGAGGAGACCTGCAAAACATGCACTGTGTGGGGTCCTGAGGACCGAGTTTGAGAACCTGTGCACTAGACTATAGGAACTCCAGTCTCTCTATATGTGTATTTTTATATATTTATGGTTTATATTGCTGAATGTTGTAAATCGCGCAATGCCATGAGGTTTTTTTTCTTTTTTTCTTTTTTCCTTTTCCTCTTTTGTAACTATATATATAAATATATATGATAAGAAAATATAAAAAAAATTACAAAAGAGGTTGTATATAATAGATATCTCACTTGAACTAAAGATATTGAGAATTGTGCTGATCACTTGTTTAAATAATTGTTTTTTTTTATATATATACTTTGTGCACCTGTGAGTACACCTGTATTAAGTAATTAAAGGGCAATTTCCTTTGGAGGATGAGGTATTTAAATAGAGGTGTGCTAGTGACCAAACTACCTTCTGAGGAAACCGTCATAAGGTATAGGATGGAGAAACATGTTAAGGGATCCTCACTCGACTTCTATACCAGTTTGACCTTGAAAACACTGCCCACCACCGGACAACGCTCTCCCTTGTTGCTGCACTGTGTCGCTACCCGAACGACGTCTCACACGGAACACCGCTCTCCTTGCTGGTACGGACTCTGTATTGCTCTTGGAACAGGTAGTCATTACCTAGACACTTGCTATGTGAATACCGGAGTACAAGTTCTTTCACCTGTGTGTGCAACTATTGCTGCTATGAACTGAGTCTAGAGGGGTTTGGATACTATTTATCTTTTATCTAGAGACTGTCTGGGTCCACTAGTGAAAAAAAGTACAAGGCTTACTAAGAGGTGGAGCACGGCGCTGTCCTACAAAAATATTGGTGGACGAAGTACAATTTGGCAGCTATACAAATAATTTGTTATAAGATATATTGCTACTAATTGATGTAATTTGCCGGCTATACTGGTACTATATTAAGGGTGCTTTTATAAGGAATGTTTTGTGTTTTAATTTTTTAATATTGTGTATATAAAATAAATTTTCCAATCGCTAAGCGCTCTCTTTCACTATATATTCTATTCTTGTTGTAAACCTCTTTAAGATTACTATACTGGGAGCTGCATACGATTGGTTATAGGTGGTCAGCACAATTATACATTTTTACAAGAATTTCTAGTGTTTTCTGTGTATTTAAATATACATAGTGTTCTTTTTTGCACCTGAATTATTCTTGGGGCCCACGGCTGTGTGGGTGCGAACACCGCAGATCGGCTGCTGTTGTCTGCACACACCCAGCATTGTGTCCTCTGAATTCTTACATATTTTTTAATAGCGCTGGTTTCTGGTTATTCTTTTGTGTATGGTTGATATATCTGTTATTAAAAGTATTTATCTTGTATGATATGAATAAGTGCTTGAAAATGTTTCAGGTGGATTGAATATCTACTGCTGTCACGGAGGCAGAAGTACTTAAGCCTTGGAGAGATTAATGTATATAGATATATATGTGTATGTATATATATATATATATATATATATATATATATATATTGTTCAGTATACATCGGTACCCTATTACGACTTTGTATTGTTGATAATGAATTTAATTTACTTGATCCCACCTCTTATTTGAATAGATTAAATGATATCCAATCACCCCCTGACTGTTGGTTATGCAGTGCTTGCATTACCAACTTATACATTGTTTTTCCTAATGATGCAGACATTAGGGCTGTACTTAATTTAATAACCAATCATTCCGCATATAGGGGCCCGGAAGTGGATCTGGTTCGTGAGATCCTTGAAGTGATTTTGAGCAATAATTATTTCATTTCGATGGTAGATTTTACCTCCAGGTGTCCGGTGAGGTGATGGGGTCTAATGTGGGCCCCGCTTACGCAAACGCATACATTTTTGCCATGGAGAATGACATTTTTCTCAGTAATCCTGACATAGCCAACAAAATCTTGTATTACGGGCGTTACATAGATGACCTGTTTGTAGTCTGGTTGGGTCCTAAAGAGGTATTTGACTCCTTTATGAGCACTCATAATTCATCTGACTGTCCAATCAAACTCACTTATATTATAGACAAATCCAGGGTTCATTTTTTTGGATGTACAGGTGAATATACAGGGTAATGAAATAATAACTTTGTTGTATAAAAAATCTACTGACAGAAATTCCATTCTACATGTAGGTAACTTTCACCCCAAGCCTTTGAAATATGTACTCCCATATTTTCAATTTTTACGTCCATGCCATATCTGTAGTAGTAAAGCAACTGCTATTGATAACAAGATAACATTGATTTAATGATCTCTGACTTTTTGACCAGGGGTTATGATTAGAGCCATTTGATTAAGGCCAAAGACAAAGCTTTGAACATACCACGATCAGAATTGTTAAAGGTTAAAAACAAGAAACCAGTGCAGCTTATAATGTCTTGGGTGACACATTTTAATGAATCTAGGTTGTGGCCTATTGTACAAACTGATAAAGCTCTCAATTTATCCAGCACTGCTATAATGATTTGTTATACACGTGGGCAAAACATTTGTGACATTGTCATGAAAACAGAAATTACTAATATACGAGCATCCTGTGATGAAATTGTTTTTTTGGGATGCAAAGATGGCTGCTACCAGTGCTTAGACTGTACGACTTGTCGATCTTTAGTTGTAGGCAGCTTCTGCCATACCCATAGTGGTAAGAACATTTTTATTAAACACAGAGGGGCAGATGTATTAACCTAGAGAAGGCATAATGAAGTGATAAACCAGTGATATGTGTAAGGTGATAAAGGCACCAGCCAATCAGATCCTAACTGTTAATTTAAATATTGAAGCTGATTGGCTGGTGCCTTTATCACCTTGCACATATCACTGGTTTATTACTTCCTTATGCCTTCTCCAGGTTAATACATCTGCCCCATTGTCACATGTACCACACACTTCATTATATATCTTATTACCTGTCCATACGGGTACAGTTATGTAGGGAAAATGGAGGGTACACTCAGGGAACGGATGGCTATGCATAAGTATGCTATGCGTAATGCCTTCGCTACTAATAAAAGTGATCAGCCTGTGGCCTGTCATTACATGCAGGTGGGACATAATGTGTCCACGTTACGCTATATGATTATTGACCATGTCCCCCCTATATTGCTTAAGGGCGACCGTGCCTCTAGTTTATTAAAATGTGAAGCCCGCTGAATCCACTATTTGCAGACACTGTCCCCTAGAAGGTTAAATGAACAGACTGGTATTCAAGCATGTATCTAATTGATGTGGATTACTCTGACTGTAACATAACAATATTTTATATATCTGGAGAAGATTGTTTCTTTGTATCATTATATGTTTTGATAATTTAGAACTTGTAACCTCAGCCATTTTTTTTTATTGTATTGTGCTTAGACCGGTGGCTATAGCAACGGACAGACTGTGATGACAGGCGCCGTCCCTCTGCTTCCGGATGCCACCGCTGTCACATGTGGGGAAGGGGTATAAGGTGAGTGATACTTCTACAGTTATTTGTGCCTGATGACGAAGTTAATAAATTTAAAAATGCCGTGGTAAAATGCCGCTTTAGACTTGTCATTTACCGGGTGCAGCGGATTTGTACCAGTGTGTATATATATATATATATATATATGGTCGAAAAGAGAAACGGGGGCGCTCAGATGTCACGGTGCACTACCACTAATAAATAGTAAAATTATGAAATCAAGTGTATAGAATAAGTGACACTTCCTCTAAAGTAAGAGTGGCTGCAACCTTAAGCAATAGATATGTGCTTGGAAAACACATAAACAAAATTTTTAGAAAGTGAAGTAAAGGGCGCCTGTTAGTGTCTAATAAAATTATAGAGCTGATGTGATTGAGAACAGGATACTACTTATCTGTCATAAATAGACTTTTGCTTCAGTCATAGGACCAGTACAGGTACATGAAAAAAGAAGAACAAAATAACATAGCGCGTACTGTTTTTACGCAATCACAATCTACAGATCTTATAAACCAATTGTGTGTTAAAAAACTTTCTGGGTAAAGGTAAATCCCACAAATTTAAAATCCACAGCCAGGGATTTTGTTTTAAAAGTTTTTCACCATAATACACACATAAAACATAAAGGTAGAAGTATAAAATATACAGTGTTCAATCTATAGATAAAATGGACCAATTATGTGTTTAAAACTTTCTGGGTATATGCAAGTCCCAAAAATTTAAAATCCACAGCCAGGGATTTTTTTAAAGTTTTTTCACAAAATTTAATAAAACACATAAAACATGAAAGGTAGAAGTAATGCGAGCGTACAAGATAAAATTGAATGACAAGCTTATCTGTCCATATTAGGACTGGGATACATCAGATCTTTCGTAAGCATCCAAGATAAATAGTAAAATTTCAAACGTACAAAAATTAAATATTAAAACAGCTTATCTGCCCATAAGGGAAGTTCAGGTGCATCAGTCCCAACGCGTTTCGTCCTTAACTAGACTTCATCATGGGGATAAGGTCAGTAAGCAAAGATGCTCTATTTATACCTGAAGAGAGAGTGAGAACCCAGCACATGGCCAGGTAATTGATGACATCACTTCCTGTTAGGTGATGTCGAATTTAGGCAATGGGAGACAGTTTAATTAAACTTTCAGGCATGGTGGCTACATATTGTGTGTATAGAGGGCACAAACAGGTGATAGGCAGGGAAATTGTAATGAAAAACGAAGCTTAAAAGCTTCGTATGGCGCTGTGCAGCGCGGTGGAACGCACGCTGGAACGCACAGCTAGTTCCTGGCGTGGTCCGCCGCGCGTCACTTCCGGTTTTGCGGAAGGTACTTCCGCCGGCCGGTGGAACGCACTGTGGAACGCATCGTCATCTCCGTGACGATGCGCTCTGCACAGCGGAGCTTGTCAGCAGTAATCAACTGCTGCTTCAGTAATCAGTGAAACAAGGGGGGCAGTGACGAGGGATGGCAGTGGACGAACTAATTAGAATATATAAGTACATGTGTATATAGGAACATATCCGGATTAAAGATAGAGATAAAGGAAATAAATATAAAAATAAATATAAATATAAAAATAATAATAAGAATAAAAATAAAAATAATAAGAATAAAAATAAAAATAAAAATGAAAATAAATATAAATGTAAATATAAAATATATATAAAATATATATATAAAAAAGACATATATATATATGAAATAGTGATATAGTTCTTTCTCCATATATAGAGGTATGTCCCATCTTAGTAAGTTTTCATCATAAAGTCCGTAGTGGTTCACACGTAGTGCTCGTGAAGTTAAAAACGTCCAAAATAAAGCTGGATAGAGCCGGTTTTTCGCCAATAGGCTGGAATATTAAAAGGATAAAAGATTTATATTACACGATGGCTAGGGATGATTAGGAATAGGTGTAGTATAACATACAGAGATGTGAGATGTGCAATTGAGTTGCAGGTGATTATATTGACTCAAGGTCATAACGAAGGAAGGTGCGATAATATAGTGCAATTGTGGTCATAATATATTACTATTTTGTGTTAAAAGTATAGGTGATGAGTCTTTTATAAAAAAGGGGCGATTTCAAATGCTTCATTGAAGCCCAGCGGTGCCATAGTTTGCAGTTCAAAGATCCAGAACATCTCTCTTTTCGATAATTTGTTCAATATATCTCCTCCTCTTTCTCCTGATTTAATTTGCTCGATGGCTTTGAATGTCAGGTCTTCGGGATTGGATTTGTGTTTTTCTTTAAAATGTTTGGAAACAGCGTGATTCTCTACTTTATTTTTTATATTTCGGACATGTTCCTGTAGTCGAATTTTGAGTAGTCTTTTCGTTTTGCCCACGTATTTTAGGCCACATGTGCATTCTAAAAGATATATGACCATGGTTGAGTTACAGTTCATGAAGTCTTTGATTAGATATTCTTTCGAGTTGTTATGATTGGAGAAGTGTCTTCTAACCGGATGTACAAACTTGCACATGTTGCAGTTTCCACATTTATAATTTCCTTTGCACTTAGGCATCCCGATTTTGTTTGTAGGCTCTTCTTTTTTCAAGAGACTTGGGGCTATGATGTCTTTGAGACTTTTGGTCTTTCTAAAGACAATTTTTGGGCGTTCTGGAATGATGTCTTTGAGGACGGGGTCCAGTAAAAGGAGGTTCCAGTGTTTATTAAACAACTTCTTTATGGACTGTTCCTGGCAGTTGTACGTAGTGATAAAGGGGATGAATTTCTCATCAGATTTCTCTTTGATCGGTTCAGTCTTGACATCATAAACTTTCTCAAGTGCCTTCTTGATGGTAGTCTCTGGATATTGTCTCTCTTTGAATCTCCCCGCATAAAGTTCCAGTTGTTTGGCGCACTCATCTGGATTGCTGCAGTTACGTCTGATCCGGTGAAATTGGGAGTATGGGATGTTGTTCTTCCAACCCTTTGCATGACAGCTTTTATAGTGTAGGTAACTGTTAGTGTCCACTTGTTTAATATAGTTGCAGGTGGTGATTTTTTGATTTGCACTTGATAAGGTCAGGTCCAGAAAGTCGATCTTCTCTTTGTCCATATGATGTGTGAATTTTAGGTTATAGTCGTTAGTAGATATTAAGTTGAAGAAAGCCAGAAAGTCTTCTTCTTGACCTTCCCAGATTATGAGAATATCATCAATATAGCGTTTATAAAGTATCAGCTGATCGATACATGGATTGTTGGAATGAATATGCTCCTCCTCCCAGCTTCCCATGAGGAGATTCGCGAAGCTGGGCGCAAAAATCGTCCCCATGGCTGTCCCACATGTCTGGAGAAAATAAGTGTCCTGGAATTTAAAATAATTGTGACGGAGAATGAACCTGATAAAGTCACAAATGGCATCTTTATGGAGTGTGGAGAGATCTAAATCCCTGTCCAGAAACCTCCGACACGCTTCAATCCCTTTTTCGTGTACAATGCATGTGTAGAGGCTCTGGACATCTATGGTGATCCACAAGTAAGAATTCTTCCACTGTACCATTGGTAATATGTCCAAGACGTTCTTCGTGTCTTTGAGATATGACGGGAGTTGTACCACGTATTTCTGAAGAAAGACATCTATGTACTCAGACATATGTGCTGTCAATGAGTCAATTCCAGCAATAATGGGCCGACCTGGTGGATTAACAAGGGACTTGTGTATCTTTGGTAGGAAGTAGAAGATGGGTATGACCGGATTTGATGTCATTAAGTACTGGAATTCTTCTTTTTCCAAGATTTGATTATGAAGATATTGTACTAGTAAAACTCTCAATTCTTCAACGAATGTATTTGTGGGGTCGTTAGGAAGTTTTCTGTATGAGGTGTCGTCACTGAGGAGACGGGTAGCTTCTGTCACATATGCATCTCTGTCCATTATTACGAGGCCTCCTCCTTTGTCCGCCTGCTTAATGACAATGTTTCTATTTTCTTGTAACTTTTTCAGTGCTTCTTTTTCAGCATTTTTTAGGTTTGAGAATTTGCTTTTTTCATGATCTTCTTCACATAAATCTTTTTTGACTTGTTCATAGAACACATTGATGTAGTTGCCTTTGGACTCTAGAGGATAAAATTTTGATTTTCTTTTCAAACCGGATTTGGTTGCTTGAGATGGTGTGGTTTCTTTATCTTTTCTTGCGAAATGTCTCTTTAGTGTCAATGCTCTGACAAACTTGTTGAGATCAATAAAAGTCTCAAATTTATTCATCTGATTTGTCGGTGCGAATTTTAGTCCTTTGCCAAGTAAAGAAATTTCTGCCGTGCTTAAGGTTTGTTTTGACAGGTTAAATATTCCTTTTTCCTGAGGGTCTATTTGAGGTATCTTTTTTTCGGGTTTTGTCCTGCCGCTGCCCCTTGTGCCTCTTCTTCTGGGTAGCTTCTTTTTGTGGGGGCTTGAGCCTTGAATCTCTCTCTGAAGAAGGTTTTCTTGGTAGTTGCTGGATTGTCTGTGTCCGGGTCCGGTGATAAAAAATCCGAGTCGCTATTGGAGTCCAGGCGTTGTAAAGCAGAGAACCTATTCTTCAGAGGTAAAGGTTTCATGTACGGAGAAACTTGATAGTTTGTAGTTCTCCATCTTTCCTGATTGCCTTTCTTTTGATATGGGGTTGTCTTCCATCTTTTAGTCCTTCGGTCTTGATAGACAGGGATACGGTTATAATTATTTTCTTGGAATCTGCTCCAATTATTCACTTGGTTGTGCGCGTAATCTTCTTTATCTCTCAGGTATTTCTTTTGCTTACCTTTGATCACCTCTTCTTCTATACGTTCTATTTTCTTGGTTAGGGTAGCATCATTGGCTTTGAATTCCTCCTTATCTTGATGTCGTACTAGTATTTGTTCTTTTTTCTTTATGTCCTCCTCAATTGTGGTAAGAATATTCCTTTTCTCTGAGATGATTAGCCTCATTAGTTCTAATGAGCAGTTGTGGAGTGTTTCATCCCATTTCTTTATAAAATCCTGTTTATCCTGACCAAAAGTAGGTCTTTTGATAAGGCGTAGTCCTCTTGGGATTCTATTTACTGAGATGTATTGCTCCAAACCTTTGATCTCCCACCATGCTTTGATTTCTTTGGTTAGGAGTCTTTCTGTTTCCCAGAAAAGTGAGTCCATGTCCTCATCGTTAACAGTCACTTGAGATATGCTTGGATTTTCTTCGTTAAAAATCTGTTGACAGAGGTTGTTTCTTTTTTCCAAACCTCTATTTTTAAACATTATGGTGTACAGTGTGTCTAGCTGCCTCCGAGAGAAACCAGAAAATGTAGTCGAAAAGAGAAACGGGGGCGCTCAGATGTCACGGTGCACTACCACTAATAAATAGTAAAATTATGAAATCAAGTGTATAGAATAAGTGACACTTCCTCTAAAGTAAGAGTGGCTGCAACCTTAAGCAATAGATATGTGCTTGGAAAACACATAAACAAAATTTTTAGAAAGTGAAGTAAAGGGCGCCTGTTAGTGTCTAATAAAATTATAGAGCTGATGTGATTGAGAACAGGATACTACTTATCTGTCATAAATAGACTTTTGCTTCAGTCATAGGACCAGTACAGGTACATGAAAAAAGAAGAACAAAATAACATAGCGCGTACTGTTTTTACGCAATCACAATCTACAGATCTTATAAACCAATTGTGTGTTAAAAAACTTTCTGGGTAAAGGTAAATCCCACAAATTTAAAATCCACAGCCAGGGATTTTGTTTTAAAAGTTTTTCACCATAAAACACACATAAAACATAAAGGTAGAAGTATAAAATATACAGTGTTCAATCTATAGATAAAATGGACCAATTATGTGTTTAAAACTTTCTGGGTATATGCAAGTCCCAAAAATTTAAAATCCACAGCCAGGGATTTTTTAAAAGTTTTTTCACAAAATTTAATAAAACACATAAAACATGAAAGGTAGAAGTAATGCGAGCGTACAAGATAAAATTGAATGACAAGCTTATCTGTCCATATTAGGACTGGGATACATCAGATCTTTCGTAAGCATCCAAGATAAATAGTAAAATTTCAAACGTACAAAAATTAAATATTAAAACAGCTTATCTGCCCATAAGGGAAGTTCAGGTGCATCAGTCCCAACGCGTTTCGTCCTTAACTAGACTTCATCATGGGGATAAGGTCAGTAAGCAAAGATGCTCTATTTATACCTGAAGAGAGAGTGAGAACCCAGCACATGGCCAGGTAATTGATGACATCACTTCCTGTTAGGTGATGTCGAATTTAGGCAATGGGAGACAGTTTAATTAAACTTTCAGGCATGGTGGCTACATATTGTGTGTATAGAGGGCACAAACAGGTGATAGGCAGGGAAATTGTAATGAAAAACGAAGCTTAAAAGCTTCGTATGGCGCTGTGCAGCGCGGTGGAACGCACGCTGGAACGCACAGCTAGTTCCTGGCGTGGTCCGCCGCGCGTCACTTCCGGTTTTGCGGAAGGTACTTCCGCCGGCCGGTGGAACGCACTGTGGAACGCATCGTCATCTCCGTGACGATGCGCTCTGCACAGCGGAGCTTGTCAGCAGTAATCAACTGCTGCTTCAGTAATCAGTGAAACAAGGGGGGCAGTGACGAGGGATGGCAGTGGACGAACTAATTAGAATATATAAGTACATGTGTATATAGGAACATATCCGGATTAAAGATAGAGATAAAGGAAATAAATATAAAAATAAATATAAATATAAAAATAATAATAAGAATAAAAATAATAATAATAAAAATAAAAATAAAAATGAAAATAAATATAAATGTAAATATAAAATATATATAAAATATATATATAAAAAAGACATATATATATATATATGAAATAGTGATATAGTTCTTTCTCCATATATAGAGGTATGTCCCATCTTAGTAAGTATTCATCATAAAGTCCGTAGTGGTTCACACGTAGTGCTCGTGAAGTTAAAAACGTCCAAAATAAAGCTGGATAGAGCCGGTTTTTCGCCAATAGGCTGGAATATTAAAAGGATAAAAGATTTATATTACACGATGGCTAGGGATGATTAGGAATAGGTGTAGTATAACATACAGAGATGTGAGATGTGCAATTGAGTTGCAGGTGATTATATTGACTCAAGGTCATAACGAAGGAAGGTGCGATAATATAGTGCAATTGTGGTCATAATATATTACTATTTTGTGTTAAAAGTATAGGTGATGAGTCTTTTATAAAAAAGGGGCGATTTCAAATGCTTCATTGAAGCCCAGCGGTGCCATAGTTTGCAGTTCAAAGATCCAGAACATCTCTCTTTTCGATAATTTGTTCAATATATGAACTGTAACTCAACCATGGTCATATATCTTTTAGAATGCACATGTGGCCTAAAATACGTGGGCAAAACGAAAAGACTACTCAAAATTCGACTACAGGAACATGTCCGAAATATAAAAAATAAAGTAGAGAATCACGCTGTTTCCAAACATTTTAAAGAAAAACACAAATCCAATCCCGAAGACCTGACATTCAAAGCCATCGAGCAAATTAAATCAGGAGAAAGAGGAGGAGATATATTGAACAAATTATCGAAAAGAGAGATGTTCTGGATCTTTGAACTGCAAACTATGGCACCGCTGGGCTTCAATGAAGCATTTGAAATCGCCCCTTTTTTATAAAAGACTCATCACCTATACTTTTAACACAAAATAGTAATATATTATGACCACAATTGCACTATATTATCGCACCTTCCTTCGTTATGACCTTGAGTCAATATAATCACCTGCAACTCAATTGCACATCTCACATCTCTGTATGTTATACTACACCTATTCCTAATCATCCCTAGCCATCGTGTAATATAAATCTTTTATCCTTTTAATATTCCAGCCTATTGGCGAAAAACCGGCTCTATCCAGCTTTATTTTGGACGTTTTTAACTTCACGAGCACTACGTGTGAACCACTACGGACTTTATGATGAAAACTTACTAAGATGGGACATACCTCTATATATGGAGAAAGAACTATATCACTATTTCATATATATATATGTCTTTTTTATATATATATTTTATATATATTTTATATTTACATTTATATTTATTTTCATTTTTATTTTTATTTTTATTATTATTATTTTTATTTTTATTCTTATTATTATTTTTATATTTATATTTATTTTTATATTTATTTCCTTTATCTCTATCTTTAATCCGGATATGTTCCTATATACACATGTACTTATATATTCTAATTAGTTCGTCCACTGCCATCCCTCGTCACTGCCCCCCTTGTTTCACTGATTACTGAAGCAGCAGTTGATTACTGCTGACAAGCTCCGCTGTGCAGAGCGCATCGTCACGGAGATGACGATGCGTTCCACAGTGCGTTCCACCGGCCGGCGGAAGTACCTTCCGCAAAACCGGAAGTGACGCGCGGCGGACCACGCCAGGAACTAGCTGTGCGTTCCAGCGTGCGTTCCACCGCGCTGCACAGCGCCATACGAAGCTTTTAAGCTTCGTTTTTCATTACAATTTCCCTGCCTATCACCTGTTTGTGCCCTCTATACACACAATATGTAGCCACCATGCCTGAAAGTTTAATTAAACTGTCTCCCATTGCCTAAATTCGACATCACCTAACAGGAAGTGATGTCATCAATTACCTGGCCATGTGCTGGGTTCTCACTCTCTCTTCAGGTATAAATAGAGCATCTTTGCTTACTGACCTTATCCCCATGATGAAGTCTAGTTAAGGACGAAACGCGTTGGGACTGATGCACCTGAACTTCCCTTATGGGCAGATAAGCTGTTTTAATATTTAATTTTTGTACGTTTGAAATTTTACTATTTATCTTGGATGCTTACGAAAGATCTGATGTATCCCAGTCCTAATATGGACAGATAAGCTTGTCATTCAATTTTATCTTGTACGCTCGCATTACTTCTACCTTTCATGTTTTATGTGTTTTATTAAATTTTGTGAAAAAACTTTTAAAAAATCCCTGGCTGTGGATTTTAAATTTTTGGGACTTGCATATACCCAGAAAGTTTTAAACACATAATTGGTCCATTTTATCTATAGATTGAACACTGTATATTTTATACTTCTACCTTTATGTTTTATGTGTGTTTTATGGTGAAAAACTTTTAAAACAAAATCCCTGGCTGTGGATTTTAAATTTGTGGGATTTACCTTTACCCAGAAAGTTTTTTAACACACAATTGGTTTATAAGATCTGTAGATTGTGATTGCGTAAAAACAGTACGCGCTATGTTATTTTGTTCTTCTTTTTTCATGTACCTGTACTGGTCCTATGACTGAAGCAAAAGTCTATTTATGACAGATAAGTAGTATCCTGTTCTCAATCACATCAGCTCTATAATTTTATTAGACACTAACAGGCGCCCTTTACTTCACTTTCTAAAAATTTTGTTTATGTGTTTTCCAAGCACATATCTATTGCTTAAGGTTGCAGCCACTCTTACTTTAGAGGAAGTGTCACTTATTCTATACACTTGATTTCATAATTTTACTATTTATTAGTGGTAGTGCACCGTGACATCTGAGCGCCCCCGTTTCTCTTTTCGACTACATTTTCTGGTTTCTCTCGGAGGCAGCTAGACACACTGTACACCATAATGTTTAAAAATAGAGGTTTGGAAAAAAGAAACAACCTCTGTCAACAGATTTTTAACGAAGAAAATCCAAGCATATCTCAAGTGACTGTTAACGATGAGGACATGGACTCACTTTTCTGGGAAACAGAAAGACTCCTAACCAAAGAAATCAAAGCATGGTGGGAGATCAAAGGTTTGGAGCAATACATCTCAGTAAATAGAATCCCAAGAGGACTACGCCTTATCAAAAGACCTACTTTTGGTCAGGATAAACAGGATTTTATAAAGAAATGGGATGAAACACTCCACAACTGCTCATTAGAACTAATGAGGCTAATCATCTCAGAGAAAAGGAATATTCTTACCACAATTGAGGAGGACATAAAGAAAAAAGAACAAATACTAGTACGACATCAAGATAAGGAGGAATTCAAAGCCAATGATGCTACCCTAACCAAGAAAATAGAACGTATAGAAGAAGAGGTGATCAAAGGTAAGCAAAAGAAATACCTGAGAGATAAAGAAGATTACGCGCACAACCAAGTGAATAATTGGAGCAGATTCCAAGAAAATAATTATAACCGTATCCCTGTCTATCAAGACCGAAGGACTAAAAGATGGAAGACAACCCCATATCAAAAGAAAGGCAATCAGGAAAGATGGAGAACTACAAACTATCAAGTTTCTCCGTACATGAAACCTTTACCTCTGAAGAATAGGTTCTCTGCTTTACAACGCCTGGACTCCAATAGCGACTCGGATTTTTTATCACCGGACCCGGACACAGACAATCCAGCAACTACCAAGAAAACCTTCTTCAGAGAGAGATTCAAGGCTCAAGCCCCCACAAAAAGAAGCTACCCAGAAGAAGAGGCACAAGGGGCAGCGGCAGGACAAAACCCGAAAAAAAGATACCTCAAATAGACCCTCAGGAAAAAGGAATATTTAACCTGTCAAAACAAACCTTAAGCACGGCAGAAATTTCTTTACTTGGCAAAGGACTAAAATTCGCACCGACAAATCAGATGAATAAATTTGAGACTTTTATTGATCTCAACAAGTTTGTCAGAGCATTGACACTAAAGAGACATTTCGCAAGAAAAGATAAAGAAACCACACCATCTCAAGCAACCAAATCCGGTTTGAAAAGAAAATCAAAATTTTATCCTCTAGAGTCCAAAGGCAACTACATCAATGTGTTCTATGAACAAGTCAAAAAAGATTTATGTGAAGAAGATCATGAAAAAAGCAAATTCTCAAACCTAAAAAATGCTGAAAAAGAAGCACTGAAAAAGTTACAAGAAAATAGAAACATTGTCATTAAGCAGGCGGACAAAGGAGGAGGCCTCGTAATAATGGACAGAGATGCATATGTGACAGAAGCTACCCGTCTCCTCAGTGACGACACCTCATACAGAAAACTTCCTAACGACCCCACAAATACATTCGTTGAAGAATTGAGAGTTTTACTAGTACAATATCTTCATAATCAAATCTTGGAAAAAGAAGAATTCCAGTACTTAATGACATCAAATCCGGTCATACCCATCTTCTACTTCCTACCAAAGATACACAAGTCCCTTGTTAATCCACCAGGTCGGCCCATTATTGCTGGAATTGACTCATTGACAGCACATATGTCTGAGTACATAGATGTCTTTCTTCAGAAATACGTGGTACAACTCCCGTCATATCTCAAAGACACGAAGAACGTCTTGGACATATTACCAATGGTACAGTGGAAGAATTCTTACTTGTGGATCACCATAGATGTCCAGAGCCTCTACACATGCATTGTACACGAAAAAGGGATTGAAGCGTGTCGGAGGTTTCTGGACAGGGATTTAGATCTCTCCACACTCCATAAAGATGCCATTTGTGACTTTATCAGGTTCATTCTCCGTCACAATTATTTTAAATTCCAGGACACTTATTTTCTCCAGACATGTGGGACAGCCATGGGGACGATTTTTGCACCCAGCTTCGCGAATCTCCTCATGGGAAGCTGGGAGGAGGAGCATATTCATTCCAACAATCCATGTATCGATCAGCTGATACTTTATAAACGCTATATTGATGATATTCTCATAATCTGGGAAGGTCAAGAAGAAGACTTTCTGGCTTTCTTCAACTTAATATCTACTAACGACTATAACCTAAAATTCACACATCATATGGACAAAGAGAAGATCGACTTTCTGGACCTGACCTTATCAAGTGCAAATCAAAAAATCACCACCTGCAACTATATTAAACAAGTGGACACTAACAGTTACCTACACTATAAAAGCTGTCATGCAAAGGGTTGGAAGAACAACATCCCATACTCCCAATTTCACCGGATCAGACGTAACTGCAGCAATCCAGATGAGTGCGCCAAACAACTGGAACTTTATGCGGGGAGATTCAAAGAGAGACAATATCCAGAGACTACCATCAAGAAGGCACTTGAGAAAGTTTATGATGTCAAGACTGAACCGATCAAAGAGAAATCTGATGAGAAATTCATCCCCTTTATCACTACGTACAACTGCCAGGAACAGTCCATAAAGAAGTCGTTTAATAAACACTGGAACCTCCTTTTACTGGACCCCGTCCTCAAAGACATCATTCCAGAACGCCCAAAAATTGTCTTTAGAAAGACCAAAAGTCTCAAAGACATCATAGCCCCAAGTCTCTTGAAAAAAGAAGAGCCTACAAACAAAATCGGGATGCCTAAGTGCAAAGGAAATTATAAATGTGGAAACTGCAACATGTGCAAGTTTGTACATCCGGTTAGAAGACACTTCTCCAATCATAACAACTCGAAAGAATATCTAATCAAAGACTTCATGAACTGTAACTCAACCATGGTCATATATCTTTTAGAATGCACATGTGGCCTAAAATACGTGGGCAAAACGAAAAGACTACTCAAAATTCGACTACAGGAACATGTCCGAAATATAAAAAATAAAGTAGAGAATCACGCTGTTTCCAAACATTTTAAAGAAAAACACAAATCCAATCCCGAAGACCTGACATTCAAAGCCATCGAGCAAATTAAATCAGGAGAAAGAGGAGGAGATATATTGAACAAATTATCGAAAAGAGAGATGTTCTGGATCTTTGAACTGCAAACTATGGCACCGCTGGGCTTCAATGAAGCATTTGAAATCGCCCCTTTTTTATAAAAGACTCATCACCTATACTTTTAACACAAAATAGTAATATATTATGACCACAATTGCACTATATTATCGCACCTTCCTTCGTTATGACCTTGAGTCAATATAATCACCTGCAACTCAATTGCACATCTCACATCTCTGTATGTTATACTACACCTATTCCTAATCATCCCTAGCCATCGTGTAATATAAATCTTTTATCCTTTTAATATTCCAGCCTATTGGCGAAAAACCGGCTCTATCCAGCTTTATTTTGGACGTTTTTAACTTCACGAGCACTACGTGTGAACCACTACGGACTTTATGATGAAAACTTACTAAGATGGGACATACCTCTATATATGGAGAAAGAACTATATCACTATTTCATATATATATATGTCTTTTTTATATATATATTTTATATATATTTTATATTTACATTTATATTTATTTTCATTTTTATTTTTATTTTTATTATTATTATTTTTATTTTTATTCTTATTATTATTTTTATATTTATATTTATTTTTATATTTATTTCCTTTATCTCTATCTTTAATCCGGATATGTTCCTATATACACATGTACTTATATATTCTAATTAGTTCGTCCACTGCCATCCCTCGTCACTGCCCCCCTTGTTTCACTGATTACTGAAGCAGCAGTTGATTACTGCTGACAAGCTCCGCTGTGCAGAGCGCATCGTCACGGAGATGACGATGCGTTCCACAGTGCGTTCCACCGGCCGGCGGAAGTACCTTCCGCAAAACCGGAAGTGACGCGCGGCGGACCACGCCAGGAACTAGCTGTGCGTTCCAGCGTGCGTTCCACCGCGCTGCACAGCGCCATACGAAGCTTTTAAGCTTCGTTTTTCATTACAATTTCCCTGCCTATCACCTGTTTGTGCCCTCTATACACACAATATGTAGCCACCATGCCTGAAAGTTTAATTAAACTGTCTCCCATTGCCTAAATTCGACATCACCTAACAGGAAGTGATGTCATCAATTACCTGGCCATGTGCTGGGTTCTCACTCTCTCTTCAGGTATAAATAGAGCATCTTTGCTTACTGACCTTATCCCCATGATGAAGTCTAGTTAAGGACGAAACGCGTTGGGACTGATGCACCTGAACTTCCCTTATGGGCAGATAAGCTGTTTTAATATTTAATTTTTGTACGTTTGAAATTTTACTATTTATCTTGGATGCTTACGAAAGATCTGATGTATCCCAGTCCTAATATGGACAGATAAGCTTGTCATTCAATTTTATCTTGTACGCTCGCATTACTTCTACCTTTCATGTTTTATGTGTTTTATTAAATTTTGTGAAAAAACTTTTAAAAAATCCCTGGCTGTGGATTTTAAATTTTTGGGACTTGCATATACCCAGAAAGTTTTAAACACATAATTGGTCCATTTTATCTATAGATTGAACACTGTATATTTTATACTTCTACCTTTATGTTTTATGTGTGTTTTATGGTGAAAAACTTTTAAAACAAAATCCCTGGCTGTGGATTTTAAATTTGTGGGATTTACCTTTACCCAGAAAGTTTTTTAACACACAATTGGTTTATAAGATCTGTAGATTGTGATTGCGTAAAAACAGTACGCGCTATGTTATTTTGTTCTTCTTTTTTCATGTACCTGTACTGGTCCTATGACTGAAGCAAAAGTCTATTTATGACAGATAAGTAGTATCCTGTTCTCAATCACATCAGCTCTATAATTTTATTAGACACTAACAGGCGCCCTTTACTTCACTTTCTAAAAATTTTGTTTATGTGTTTTCCAAGCACATATCTATTGCTTAAGGTTGCAGCCACTCTTACTTTAGAGGAAGTGTCACTTATTCTATACACTTGATTTCATAATTTTACTATTTATTAGTGGTAGTGCACCGTGACATCTGAGCGCCCCCGTTTCTCTTTTCGACTACATTTTCTGGTTTCTCTCGGAGGCAGCTAGACACACTGTACACCATAATGTTTAAAAATAGAGGTTTGGAAAAAAGAAACAACCTCTGTCAACAGATTTTTAACGAAGAAAATCCAAGCATATCTCAAGTGACTGTTAACGATGAGGACATGGACTCACTTTTCTGGGAAACAGAAAGACTCCTAACCAAAGAAATCAAAGCATGGTGGGAGATCAAAGGTTTGGAGCAATACATCTCAGTAAATAGAATCCCAAGAGGACTACGCCTTATCAAAAGACCTACTTTTGGTCAGGATAAACAGGATTTTATAAAGAAATGGGATGAAACACTCCACAACTGCTCATTAGAACTAATGAGGCTAATCATCTCAGAGAAAAGGAATATTCTTACCACAATTGAGGAGGACATAAAGAAAAAAGAACAAATACTAGTACGACATCAAGATAAGGAGGAATTCAAAGCCAATGATGCTACCCTAACCAAGAAAATAGAACGTATAGAAGAAGAGGTGATCAAAGGTAAGCAAAAGAAATACCTGAGAGATAAAGAAGATTACGCGCACAACCAAGTGAATAATTGGAGCAGATTCCAAGAAAATAATTATAACCGTATCCCTGTCTATCAAGACCGAAGGACTAAAAGATGGAAGACAACCCCATATCAAAAGAAAGGCAATCAGGAAAGATGGAGAACTACAAACTATCAAGTTTCTCCGTACATGAAACCTTTACCTCTGAAGAATAGGTTCTCTGCTTTACAACGCCTGGACTCCAATAGCGACTCGGATTTTTTATCACCGGACCCGGACACAGACAATCCAGCAACTACCAAGAAAACCTTCTTCAGAGAGAGATTCAAGGCTCAAGCCCCCACAAAAAGAAGCTACCCAGAAGAAGAGGCACAAGGGGCAGCGGCAGGACAAAACCCGAAAAAAAGATACCTCAAATAGACCCTCAGGAAAAAGGAATATTTAACCTGTCAAAACAAACCTTAAGCACGGCAGAAATTTCTTTACTTGGCAAAGGACTAAAATTCGCACCGACAAATCAGATGAATAAATTTGAGACTTTTATTGATCTCAACAAGTTTGTCAGAGCATTGACACTAAAGAGACATTTCGCAAGAAAAGATAAAGAAACCACACCATCTCAAGCAACCAAATCCGGTTTGAAAAGAAAATCAAAATTTTATCCTCTAGAGTCCAAAGGCAACTACATCAATGTGTTCTATGAACAAGTCAAAAAAGATTTATGTGAAGAAGATCATGAAAAAAGCAAATTCTCAAACCTAAAAAATGCTGAAAAAGAAGCACTGAAAAAGTTACAAGAAAATAGAAACATTGTCATTAAGCAGGCGGACAAAGGAGGAGGCCTCGTAATAATGGACAGAGATGCATATGTGACAGAAGCTACCCGTCTCCTCAGTGACGACACCTCATACAGAAAACTTCCTAACGACCCCACAAATACATTCGTTGAAGAATTGAGAGTTTTACTAGTACAATATCTTCATAATCAAATCTTGGAAAAAGAAGAATTCCAGTACTTAATGACATCAAATCCGGTCATACCCATCTTCTACTTCCTACCAAAGATACACAAGTCCCTTGTTAATCCACCAGGTCGGCCCATTATTGCTGGAATTGACTCATTGACAGCACATATGTCTGAGTACATAGATGTCTTTCTTCAGAAATACGTGGTACAACTCCCGTCATATCTCAAAGACACGAAGAACGTCTTGGACATATTACCAATGGTACAGTGGAAGAATTCTTACTTGTGGATCACCATAGATGTCCAGAGCCTCTACACATGCATTGTACACGAAAAAGGGATTGAAGCGTGTCGGAGGTTTCTGGACAGGGATTTAGATCTCTCCACACTCCATAAAGATGCCATTTGTGACTTTATCAGGTTCATTCTCCGTCACAATTATTTTAAATTCCAGGACACTTATTTTCTCCAGACATGTGGGACAGCCATGGGGACGATTTTTGCACCCAGCTTCGCGAATCTCCTCATGGGAAGCTGGGAGGAGGAGCATATTCATTCCAACAATCCATGTATCGATCAGCTGATACTTTATAAACGCTATATTGATGATATTCTCATAATCTGGGAAGGTCAAGAAGAAGACTTTCTGGCTTTCTTCAACTTAATATCTACTAACGACTATAACCTAAAATTCACACATCATATGGACAAAGAGAAGATCGACTTTCTGGACCTGACCTTATCAAGTGCAAATCAAAAAATCACCACCTGCAACTATATTAAACAAGTGGACACTAACAGTTACCTACACTATAAAAGCTGTCATGCAAAGGGTTGGAAGAACAACATCCCATACTCCCAATTTCACCGGATCAGACGTAACTGCAGCAATCCAGATGAGTGCGCCAAACAACTGGAACTTTATGCGGGGAGATTCAAAGAGAGACAATATCCAGAGACTACCATCAAGAAGGCACTTGAGAAAGTTTATGATGTCAAGACTGAACCGATCAAAGAGAAATCTGATGAGAAATTCATCCCCTTTATCACTACGTACAACTGCCAGGAACAGTCCATAAAGAAGTCGTTTAATAAACACTGGAACCTCCTTTTACTGGACCCCGTCCTCAAAGACATCATTCCAGAACGCCCAAAAATTGTCTTTAGAAAGACCAAAAGTCTCAAAGACATCATAGCCCCAAGTCTCTTGAAAAAAGAAGAGCCTACAAACAAAATCGGGATGCCTAAGTGCAAAGGAAATTATAAATGTGGAAACTGCAACATGTGCAAGTTTGTACATCCGGTTAGAAGACACTTCTCCAATCATAACAACTCGAAAGAATATCTAATCAAAGACTTCATGAACTGTAACTCAACCATGGTCATATATCTTTTAGAATGCACATGTGGCCTAAAATACGTGGGCAAAACGAAAAGACTACTCAAAATTCGACTACAGGAACATGTCCGAAATATAAAAAATAAAGTAGAGAATCACGCTGTTTCCAAACATTTTAAAGAAAAACACAAATCCAATCCCGAAGACCTGACATTCAAAGCCATCGAGCAAATTAAATCAGGAGAAAGAGGAGGAGATATATTGAACAAATTATCGAAAAGAGAGATGTTCTGGATCTTTGAACTGCAAACTATGGCACCGCTGGGCTTCAATGAAGCATTTGAAATCGCCCCTTTTTTATAAAAGACTCATCACCTATACTTTTAACACAAAATAGTAATATATTATGACCACAATTGCACTATATTATCGCACCTTCCTTCGTTATGACCTTGAGTCAATATAATCACCTGCAACTCAATTGCACATCTCACATCTCTGTATGTTATACTACACCTATTCCTAATCATCCCTAGCCATCGTGTAATATAAATCTTTTATCCTTTTAATATTCCAGCCTATTGGCGAAAAACCGGCTCTATCCAGCTTTATTTTGGACGTTTTTAACTTCACGAGCACTACGTGTGAACCACTACGGACTTTATGATGAAAACTTACTAAGATGGGACATACCTCTATATATGGAGAAAGAACTATATCACTATTTCATATATATATATATATATGTCTTTTTTATATATATATTTTATATATATTTTATATTTACATTTATATTTATTTTCATTTTTATTTTTATTTTTATTCTTATTATTTTTATTTTTATTCTTATTATTATTTTTATATTTATATTTATTTTTATATTTATTTCCTTTATCTCTATCTTTAATCCGGATATGTTCCTATATACACATGTACTTATATATTCTAATTAGTTCGTCCACTGCCATCCCTCGTCACTGCCCCCCTTGTTTCACTGATTACTGAAGCAGCAGTTGATTACTGCTGACAAGCTCCGCTGTGCAGAGCGCATCGTCACGGAGATGACGATGCGTTCCACAGTGCGTTCCACCGGCCGGCGGAAGTACCTTCCGCAAAACCGGAAGTGACGCGCGGCGGACCACGCCAGGAACTAGCTGTGCGTTCCAGCGTGCGTTCCACCGCGCTGCACAGCGCCATACGAAGCTTTTAAGCTTCGTTTTTCATTACAATTTCCCTGCCTATCACCTGTTTGTGCCCTCTATACACACAATATGTAGCCACCATGCCTGAAAGTTTAATTAAACTGTCTCCCATTGCCTAAATTCGACATCACCTAACAGGAAGTGATGTCATCAATTACCTGGCCATGTGCTGGGTTCTCACTCTCTCTTCAGGTATAAATAGAGCATCTTTGCTTACTGACCTTATCCCCATGATGAAGTCTAGTTAAGGACGAAACGCGTTGGGACTGATGCACCTGAACTTCCCTTATGGGCAGATAAGCTGTTTTAATATTTAATTTTTGTACGTTTGAAATTTTACTATTTATCTTGGATGCTTACGAAAGATCTGATGTATCCCAGTCCTAATATGGACAGATTAGCTTGTCATTCAATTTTATCTTGTACGCTCGCATTACTTCTACCTTTCATGTTTTATGTGTTTTATTAAATTTTGTGAAAAAACTTTTAAAAAATCCCTGGCTGTGGATTTTAAATTTTTGGGACTTGCATATACCCAGAAAGTTTTAAACACATAATTGGTCCATTTTATCTATAGATTGAACACTGTATATTTTATACTTCTACCTTTATGTTTTATGTGTGTTTTATGGTGAAAAACTTTTAAAACAAAATCCCTGGCTGTGGATTTTAAATTTGTGGGATTTACCTTTACCCAGAAAGTTTTTTAACACACAATTGGTTTATAAGATCTGTAGATTGTGATTGCGTAAAAACAGTACGCGCTATGTTATTTTGTTCTTCTTTTTTCATGTACCTGTACTGGTCCTATGACTGAAGCAAAAGTCTATTTATGACAGATAAGTAGTATCCTGTTCTCAATCACATCAGCTCTATAATTTTATTAGACACTAACAGGCGCCCTTTACTTCACTTTCTAAAAATATATATATATATATACACTGCTCAAAAAAATAAAGGGAACACTAAAATAACACATCCTAGATCTGAATGAATTAAATATTCTTATTAAATACTTTGTTCTTTACATAGTTGAATGTGCTGACAACAAAATCACACAAAAATTATCAATGGAAATCAAATTTATTAACCCATGGAGGTCTGGATTTGGAGTCACCCTCAATATTAAAGTGGAAAAACACACTACAGGCTGATCCAACTTTGATGTAATGTCCTTAAAACAAGTCAAAATGAGGCTCAGTAGTGTGTGTAGCCTCCATGTGCCTGTATGACCTCCCTACAACCCACACAAGTGGCTCAGGTAGTGCAGCTCATCCAGGATGGCACATCAATGCGAGCTGTGGCAAGAAGGTTTGCTGTGTCTGTCAGCGTAGTGTCCAGAGCATGGAGGCGTTACCAGGAGACAGGCCAGTACATCAGGAGATGTGGAGGAGGCCGTAGGAGGGCAACAACCCAGCAGCAGGACCGCTACATCCTCCTTTGTGCAAGGAGGAACAGGAGGAGCACTGCCAGAGCCCTGCAAAATGACCTCCAGCAAGCCACAAATGTGCATGTGTCTACTCAAACGATCAGAAACTCCATGAGGGTGGTATGAGGGCCCGACGTCCACAGGTGGGGGTTGTGCTTACAGCCCAACACCGTGCAGGACGTTTGGCATTTGCCAGAGAACACCAAGATTGGCAAATTCGCCACTGGCGCCCTGTGCTCTTCACAGATGAAAGCAGGTTCTCACTGAGCACATGTGACAGACGTGACAGAGTCTGGAGACGCCAAGTAGAACGTTCTGCTGACTGCAACATCCTCCAGCATGACCGGTTTGGCAGTGGGTCAGTAATGGTGTGGGGTGGCATTTCTTTGGGGGCCGCACAGCCCTCCATGTGCTCGCCAGAGGTAGCCTGACTTCCATTAGGTACCGAGATGAGATCCTCAGACCCCTTGTGAGACCATATGCTGGTGCGGTTGGCCCTGGGTTCCTCCTAATGCAAGACAATGCTAGACCTCATGTGGCTGGAGTGTGTCAGCAGTTCCTGCAAGACGAAGGCATTGATGCTATGGACTGGTCCGCCTGTTTCCCAGACCTGAATCAAATTGAGCACATCTGGGACATCATGTCTCGCTCCATGCACCACAGACTGTCCAGGAGTTGGTGGATGCTTTAGTCCAGGTCTGGGAGGAGATCCCTCAGGAGACCATCCGCCAACTCATCAGGAGCTTGCCCAGGCGTTGTAGGGAGGTCGTACAGGCACGTGGAGGCCACACAAACTACTGAGCCTCATTTTGACTTGTTTTAAGGACATTACATCAAAGTTGGATCAGCCTGTAGTGTGTTTTTCCACTTTAATATTGAGGGTGACTCCAAATCCATACCTCCATGGGTTAATAAATTTGATTTCCATTGATAATTTTTGTGTGATTTTGTTGTCAGCACATTCAACTATGTAAAGAACAAAGTATTTAATAAGAATATTTCATTCATTCAGATCTAGGATGTGTTATTTTAGTGTTCCCTTTATTTTTTTGAGCAGTGTATATTTATATATATATATATATATATATACAAAACAATAGTGTAAATGGCGCCCTAGGGAACTATTATAGGCTCCCTATTCTAGTTATAATGATAATATCATTTTACCTAACCATCATAAAATTAACAATAAATTACAAGCCATATATATTTTTATTTAAAAATTTATGATAAAACAAATAAGCTATCACCAGTGTTCATATGGATACAAGAAATTTTTCAATGTATCAGCCCTCTAGTACAAATAGTGGGGGTCTGATTTTTACATGAAATACATATATGCTTCTTTCGTGATATCCTCCTTCCAATATTGCAGACTGGAGGTCACCTCAGAACAAGATAGAGTACCTAACGTGTTTTGTCTCATAGAGACTTCATCAGGGGTGTATCTCAATAATTCCAATGGATGATACTGGGAAACATCACTGACTTCTATGGAGGGTTGATTTATTCTGTGGAGAGAAAAAACGTACCCGTGAATTTGAATTTCCTAGTATCATATGCTTTCTCTTTGATACTATAAGGCATAAAAGTTCATTTCCTAACAACGCAAGATTCGTTCAGTAATAAAAGTGTTTGAGAATATCATATATGGGTATAAGTCCCACATGCATGCAATTATTGAGATACGCCCCTGATGAAGTCTCTATGAGACGAAACGCGTTGGGGTACTTTATCTTGTTCTGAGGTGTCCTCCAATCCACAATATTGTTCATCCCGGCTCTGTCTAACAGAGAGCTTAGTGCAAGAGGGCAGCTCATTAATCTATCCTCACTTATTATACTGATTAATAAGCACAACAAGGGAGTGTGCGAGGGGTAGTCTCTCACCTGAATTACCGATGTTACTGTGGGATCAGCTCCCTCCAAGGGAAGCCAAAGTAACACCTGTGCAGTCTGCACTAGCAGTGGAGCTTTGGAATTCTGGGTTTTCCAAGCTGCAGAGATTCAGCAGGAACTCATCTCTGAGAGGCAGGATGGTTTAAAACTCTCATACACCCAGTATTCTGTCCACTAATGCTGATTAGCAGCCAGATAGTAGGCTGGAGTCTCCTTAGTGCCAGGGACAGATGTTATTGACTGTGCCAGATGAGCATAGAAGTTTGTGCCTGCAGACCATTGCAGCAGACTGATCATTAAGCACTTTAGTGCTGGGACATTTACTTTGATCTGTTTGTTTATTTGATGTGCCTGTTTGCCCAGGCCTATGTCTGTGCTTGCTAAAGTGCAGTGTTTGCTGCCATTAAAGACACTGCTTCACCGTGACCCTGCCTGTCGCGAGTCCTCATTTTTACGACCCTGTTACATTATATATATATATATATATATATATACACAAATACAGTAGCAGTCAACGGCACTCCTAGTTCCAATAAAAAATGTATAGAAGGTAAGGTGGCCGGTGCCCTCCAGGATAACAGTATATCTATAACCAATAATATAGGACCTGGGTTGGCGGCACTCATGGCGTAATGAAAAGACATACAGCAAGTCTGTCATGATAACATTTTCGTCAGGATAAACAATTGAATGTGTGACACTCAGTGCCGTAACTAGACATTTTAGCGCTGTGTGCAAGAAACAGCATTGGTGCCCCCCCCCCAGCATATATAAAACAGGGCCAATGCGCGCTGCAGGCATGCACCAAAAATGAAGGGGCGTGGTTTCAGAGGGGCATGGCTTCAGAGTCCCCCTTTTACACAGTACGGCAGGCAGAGTCCCCCTATTACAGAGTATGACAGGCAGAGTCCCCTTTTACACAGTATGGAGGGCAGAGTCCCCATTTTTTACACATTACAGCAGCAGAGTCCAACTTTTTACACATCATGGCAGCAGTGTCCCCCTTTTTACACATTAGGCAGGCAGTCCCCCTTTTTTACACATTAGGCAGGCAGAGTCCCCATTTTTACACATTAGGCAGGGTCCCTGTTTTTACACATCATGGCAGCAGAGTCCCCTTTTTTACACATTAGGCAGGCAGTCCCCCTTTTTTACACATTAGGCAGGCAGAGTCCCCATTTTTACACATTAGGCAGCCAGAGTCCCTGTTTTTACACATCATGGCAGCAGAGTCCCTGTTTTTACACATCATGGCAGCAGAGTCCCCGTTTTTACACATTAGGCAGGCAGAGTCCCCATTTTTACACATTAAGCAGGCAGAGACCCCGTTTTTACACATTAGGCATGGTCCCCGTTTTTACACATTAGGCAGAGTCTCCGGTTTTACACATTAGGCAGGAACAGTCCCGTTTTATTACATTGGGGGGGGGGGTGTCTCTCTCTCTCTCTCTCTCTCTCTCAACTTGGGGAAGGGGGTGATCCGGCATCCAGGGCTTCCACGAGGACAAACACAGTGAACTGCTGCCTGCAGCACCGCTCCCTGTCCCATGCAGAGGCGGCAGCTGGAGACAGGCGGTGGGGAGACAGGCGGTGGGCAGCTGGAGACAGGCGGTGGACCTGGCATCCAGGACTTCACACACAGACACTCATGTCCAGGAGCTGTCGCCTGAGGTAGTGCTCCCACTTCCTGCTCAGACGGCGGGTCTCAGTGATGGAATAACGAGACGGGGGGTGCTGCCACATACAGCCTGCAGCACCGACCCCCATCCCTTGCAGAGGCGGCAGCTGGAGACAGGTGGTGGGGGTGATCTGGCATCCAGGGCTTCACACTCATAGACACTCATATCCAGGAGCTCCAGCTCCCACTCCCTTGCAGAGGTGGCCGCGGCGGCAGGTCTCAGTGATGGATAACGGGACGGGGGTGTGCTGCCACATAGTGACTGTGGTACCACTCCCAGTCCCTTGCAACGGCAGCGGCGGGGATTTCAATACTGAATCACTGGACATGACGGCCATACGGAGGGGTGTGCTGCCAGATGGTGCTTCCTCAGTGCATTTGTGCTGTGGGCAAGGCACCATCGGCACACACCTAGTTACGGCCCTGGTGACACTCACCTAAATACCTCCGTCCTGAAGTCCATGGTGCCCGCAGCTCGCTGCGTCCCGTTCTGTGCTGTTTGACGTCATCACGGTGTGCCGGCTCCAGCATCATGGAGTGCAGGGACAGGAGCACCTAATAATCACAAACAATAAAAAAACACAAATTGAGGTGAATAAAAAAGTTACAAAGTCACAATACAAATACACAACATGGTTACAATATAATACATTATGCAACTCAGTGTCATGATATAATTGAAGATATCTCTTGGCAAGATGTTATGGTAATAGCAATATTGTGCAATGGATTACTGAACACGGAGCTAGCAAAAGTAGCCAATTGTGGATGAAAAGGTATAATCGTTATGGTTATCATCACTGGTGGTAAAGGTATAAAACAAGATAAATAACGATAATACCAGATTATATGAAAACTGATAATCCTAATTGTTCATTGAGTCCCCGAGGCGACAATGTGTCCAATAAGAAGATCCATTTAGCCTCTGCTTTGAGTAGTAAGTGCCAATAGTCACCCCCTCACTGTAATGGGGGAATATGGTCAATTATGCGATGTCACAGTATGGCTACAGAGTGGTTGGCATTAAGAAAGCAGCTCGGATGGATGCCCTATGCCCCGCTAATGCGTTCTATTAGCAAGCATTCTGTTTTTCCCACGTAGTAGACTCCGCAGGGACAACTAAGGACATATACAACGAACCTTGTGGTGCAAGTTACACAATGACGTATTTTGTATTTCTTTCCTGTGTAATGATGGCAAAAGGTATCCCCCACAAGCATATGGCTACAAGTTGTATAGCCCAGGCATTTAAAACAGCCTGGGCATTGGGGATTAAGAAATCTATTGGTGATAATGTTGGTACTTCTGCAAGATTGTAGGTTAGTCTTCACTACACAGTCACTTATATATTTTTGCTGCTTCGATACGCCGACATAATACGTGTTATGGATATGAATTTTTTGCGGGTTCTATCAATATCATTATTACTGGTATTAAACTGATTAACCCAATTGAGTCTGTCACTGGTTTTGTTTTTCACAGATGGGGTTAATGTGGGATTGCGCTGTATCTTTAGTACTTTATTATTGATAGTGTTAAGGTCATTAATGTTATACCATTTCTACAGGAATTTTTTTTATCACATTTTCCAGTGCTGGTTCCAGTTGGGTCTCATCACTGATAATATAGTTGAGCCGGAGCATTTGGGAATATGGGAGCCCCTTACATAATAAAACAGGGTGATGGCTAGATGCCAGATACATATATATAATATATATATATATATAAAACCAAATGGAAAGATGAGGCGGCACTCAGAGACTTGAAATCACCATAATCTTATATTTGTGCAAATCAACGTTTCGGGGTCTCCCCCTTCGTCAGGATAATATAAAAATAAAAATTTGTCTGTCCTTCTGTCTTTCTATACAAATCCACAGTTTACAAGTGACGATCGTGAAATTTTACAGACAAGCGTATTAAAACATGGCGGAGGCAACTAAAGCAATATGAAATCCCTACCACCCCTAGGTGGGCAGACAGCAGTACAGAGTATATCAGGAGACACCATAACTCCGGAATTGCTGGAGCAATGTACTCAAAACTTGGTACACTTATGCCTCACAATCTGGCAACAAACACTGTGGGAGGTAAGACACCCCTAGCACACCTAGGGGTGGGACAGCAGCACAGAGTATGTCAGCAGATAGCAAAACTGTGGAAGGGATGGAGCAATTTACACCAAACTTGATACACATCTGACTTACAATCTGGGAACAAACTCTGTGAGGGTTAGACACCCCTAGCCCCTCTAGGGGTGGGACAGCAGCACAGAGTATTTCAGGAGACAGCATAACTCCCGATTGGCTGCACCAATTTACATCAAACTTGGTACACATATGACTTACACTCGGGAAACAAACACTGTGGGGGTCAGACACCCCTAGCTCCCCTAAGGGTGGGACAGCAGCACAGAGTATGTCAGCAGACAGCAAAACTGTGGAAGGCTTGGATCAATTTACATCAAACTTGGTACACATCTGACTTAAATCTTGGAACAAACTCTGTGGGGGTAGCACAGCTACGATCAACTCGGAATATACCCCCATTGGTGGATGCAGTGTGATGTCATGTTCCTGCATGGCTTTCAGTGGTACTGGGTCACTAGTGTTTATTGATGATATGATAAAAGACCACAGAAGCAGTCGTAAGAATTCTGAACGTATAGAAATATACTGTCTGCTTAGATTCAGTCTAATTCTGCAAAGTTACAGTACAGATGGACAATGACCTATAACATACTGCGAATGCAACCCAGGAGTTTTTAAAGATAAAGAATTGCAATATTTTGCAATGACCAAGTCAGTCACCTAATCTCAACCAGATCGAGCATGAACATCACCTACTGAAGACAATACTAAAAGCAGAAAGATGCACGAACAAACAGCAACCAAAGACAGCTGCACAAAAGGCCTGACAAAGCAAAACAAAGGAGGAAACCCAGCATTTGGTGATGTCCATGGGTTACAAACGTCAGTCAGTCATTGACTGCAAAGGATTCTCGACAAAGTATTAAAAATGAACATTTGATTTATAATTATGTTAATTTGTCCAGATATAATTGAGCCCCTGAAAACGATATTGTGTATAAAAATGGTTGCAATTTCTAATTGCTTCATATGATATTTTTGTTCAATCCCTTGAATTAAAACTGGAAGTCTGCACTTCAGTTACAGTACATCACCCATTGTTTCATTACAAATCAATTATGATGGCTTACAGAACTCAAATTAGAAAAATTGTGTCAGTGTCAAAAATTGTGTCAAGTGTAAACATGGACCTAACTGTGCTCCTATTGTTGTATGAATGGCTGGGATTGCCTGTGTACTCAGCCCTGCCTCTACGTAGTGGGACCCCATACCTTTGGCAGTGACACCATAGTCCATTTCATATTTTAGGAAGTTGGCACATGCATAAAAAATAGAACAACGTCGCCTAGGAAGGGTCAATGTGAGCGACATTGTTTCATTTATTGCTAAGTGGGTACCCACCTTAAGTTTATAAAATAGTTCCTCATCTGTAATTACATAAATATTGTGTTTTGTGTGTTTTATTTGTATTTGGTGACCATGACAAGTGAGTAAACAAAGCCATCAAATAATAGTGCTCCTTTTTCTTGTAGCAACATGAGTGGAGTTCAGTTAGTTGTATAATGGGGCCATATTTAGTAGTGATGTGCACCGGACATTTTTCGGGTTTTGTGTTTTGGTTTTGGATTCGGTTCCGCGGACGTGTTTTGGATTCGGACGCGTTTTGACAAAACCTCACTGAATTTTTTTTGTCGGATTCAGGTGTGTTTTGGATTCGGGTGTTTTTTACAAAAAACCCTCAAAAACAGCTTAAATCATAGAATTTGGGTGTCATTTTGATCCCATTGTATTATTAACCTCAATAACCATAATTTCCACTCATTTTCAGTCTATTCTGAACACCTCACGCCTCACAATATTATTTTTAATCCTAAAATTTGTACCGAGATCGCTGGATGACTAAGCTAAGCGACCCAAGTGGCCGACACAAACACCTGGCCCATCTAGGATTGGCACTGCAGTGTCAGACAGGATGGCACTTCAAAAAAATAGTCCCCAAACAGCACATGATGCAAAGAAAAAAAGAGGTGCACCAAGGTCGCTGGATGGCTAAGCTAAGCGACACAAGTGGCCGACACAAACACCTGGCCCATCTAGGAGTGGCACTGCAGTGTCAGGCAGGATAGCACTTCAAAAAAATAGTCCCCAAACAGCACATGATGCAAAGAAAAATGAAAGAAAAAAGAGGTGCAAGATGGAATTGTCCTTGGGCCCTCCCACCCACCCTTATGTTGTATAAACAGGACATGCATACTTTAACAAACCCATCATTTCAGCGACAGGGTCTGCCACACGACTGTGACTGAAATGACTGGTTGGTTTGGGCCCCCACCAAAAAAGAAGCAATCAATCTCTCCTTGCACAAATCTCTCTCCTTGCACAAACTGGCTCTACAGAGGCAAGATGTCCACCTCCTCCTCATCCTCCGATTCCTCACCCCTTTCACTGTGTACATCCCCCTCCTCACAGATTATTAATTCGTCCCCACTGGAATCCACCATCTCAGGTCCCTGTGTACTTTCTGGAGGCAATTGCTGGTGAATGTCTCCACGGAGGAATTGATTATAATTCATTTTGATGAACATCATCTTCTCCACATTTTCTGGAAGTAACCTCGTACGCCGATTGCTGACAAGGTGAGCAGCTGCACTAAACACTCTTTCGGAGTACACACTGGAGGGGGGGCAACTTAGGTAAAATAAAGCCAGTTTCTGCAAGGGCCTCCAAATTGCCTCTTTTTCCTGCCAGTATACGTACGGACTGTCTGACGTGCCTACTTGGATGCGGTCACTCATATAATCTTCCACCATTCTTTCAATGGTGACAGAATCATATGCAGTGACAGTAGACGACATGTCAGTAATCGTTGGCAGGACCAGATGTCAGCACTCGCTCCAGACTGCCCTGCATCACCGCCAGCGGGTGGGCTCGGAATTCTTAGCCTTTTCCTCGCAGCCCCAGTTGCGGGAGAATGTGAAGGAGGAGCTGTTGACGGGTCACGTTCCGCTTGACTTGACAATTTTCTCACCAGCAGGTCTTTGAACCTCTGCAGACTTGTGTCTGCCGGAAAGAGAGATACAACGTAGGTTTTAAATCTAGGATCGAGCACGGTGGCCAAAATGTAGTGCTCTGATTTCAACAGATTGGCCACCTGTGAATCCTGGTTAAGCAAATTAAGGGCTCCATCCACAAGTCCCACATGCCTAGCGGAATCGCTCTGTTTTAGCTCCTCCTTCAATGTCTCCAGCTTCTTCTGCAAAAGCCTGATGAGGGGAATGACCTGACTCAGGCTGGCAGTGTCTGAACTGACTTCACGTGTGGCAAGTTCAAAGGGTTGCAGAACCTTGCACAACGTTGAAATCATTCTCCACTGCGCTTGAGTCAGGTGCATTCCCCCTCCTTTGCCTATATCGTAGGCAGATGATAGGCTTGAATGGCCTTTTGCTGCTCCTACATCCTCTGAAGCATATAGAGGGTTGAATTCCACCTCCTTACCACCTCTTGCTTCAGATGATGGCAGGGCAGGTTCAGGACTGTTTGCTGGTGCTCCAGTCTTCGGCACGCGGTGGCTGAATGTCGAAAGTGGCCCGCAATTCTTCAGGCCACCGACAGCATCTCTTGCACGCCCCTGTCGTTTTTTAAATAATTCTGCACCACCAAATTCAATGTATGTGCAAAACATGGGACGTGCTGGAATTTTCCCAGATGTAATGCACGCACAATATTGGTGGCGTTGTCCGATGTCACAAATCCCCAGGAGAGTCCAATTGGGGTAAGCCATTCTGCGATCATGTTCCTCAGTTTCCGTAAGAGGTTGTCAGCTGTGTGCCTCTTATGGAAAGCGGTGATACAAAGCGTAGCCTGCCTAGGAACGAGTTGGCGTTTGCGAGATGCTGCTACTGGTGCCGCCGCTGCTGTTCTTGCTGCAGGAGGCAATACATCTACCCAGTGGGCTGTCACAGTCATATAGTCCTGAGTCTGCCCTGCTCCACTTGTCCACATGTCCGTGGTTAAGTGGACATTGGGTACAACTGCATTTTTTAGGACACTGGTGACTCTTTTTCTGAGGTCTGTGTACATTTTCGGTATCGCCTGCCTAGAGAAATGGAACCTAGATGGTATTTGGTACCGGGGACACAGTACCTCAATCATGTCTGTAGTTGTCTGTGAATTAACGGTGGATAACGGAAACACGTTTCTCACCGCCAAGGCCTGAGTTATCCGCTTTGCAGCAGGATGACTGCTGTGATATTTCATCTTCCTCGCAAAGGACTGTTGGACAGTCAATTGCTTACTGGAAGTAGTACAAGTGGTCTTCCGACTTCCCCTCTGGGATGACGATCGACTCCCAGCAGCAACAACAGCAGTGCCAGCAGCAGTAGGCGTTACACTCAAGGATGCATCGGAGGAATCCCAGGCAGGAGAGGACTCGTCAGACTTGCCATTGACATGGCCTGCAGGGCTATTGGCTTTCCTGTGTAAGGAGGAAATTGACACTGAGGGAGTTGGTGGTGTGGTTTGCAGGAGCTTGGTTACAAGAGGAAGGGATTTAGTGGACAATGGACTGCTTCCGCTGTCATCCAAAGTTTTTGAACTTGTCACTGACTTATGATGAATGCGCTCCAGGTGACGTATAAGGGAAGATGTTCCGAGGTGGTTAACGTCCTTACCCCTACTTATTACAGCTTGACAAAGGCAACACACGGCTTGACACCTGTTGTCCGCATTTGTGTTAAAATAATTCCACACCGAAGAGGTGATCTTTTTTGTAATTTGACCAGGCATGTCAATGGCCATATTCGTCCCACGGACAACAGGTGTCTCCCCGGGTGCCTGACTTAAACAAACCACCTCACCATCAGAATCCTACTTGTCAATTTCCTCCTCAGCGCCAGCAACACCCATATCCTCATCATGGTGTACTTCAACAGTGACATCTTCAATTTGACTATCAGGAACTGGACTGCGGGTGCACCTTCCAGCACTTGCAGGGGGCGTGCAAATGGTGGAAGGCGCCATCTCTTCCCGTCCAGTGTTGGGAAGGTCAGGCATCGCAGCCGACACAATTGGACTCTCCTTGGGGATTTGTGACTTAGAAGAACGCACAGTTCTTTGCTGTGCTTTTGCCAGCTTAAGTCTTTTCATTTTTCTAGCGAGAGGAGGAGTGCTTCCATCCTCATGTGAAGCTGAACCACTAGCCATGAACATAGGCCAGGGCCTCAGCCGTTCCTTTCCACTCCATGTCGTAAATGGCATATTGGCAAGTTTACGCTTCTCCTCAGACGCTTTTAATTTTGATTTTTGGGTCATTTTACTGAACTTTTGTTTTTGGATTTTACATGCTCTCTACTATGACATTGGGCATCGGCCTTGGCAGACGACGTTGATGGCATTTCATCGTCTCGGCCATGACTAGTGGCAGCAGCTTCAGCACGAGGTGGAAGTGGATCTTGATCTTTCCCTATTTTACCCTCCCCATTTTTGTTCTCCATTTTTTAATGTGTGGAATTATATGCCAGTATCAATAGCAATGGCCTCCTACTATATATACTGCGCACAACTGAAATGCACCACAGGTATGGATGGATAGTATACTTGATGACACAGAGGTAGGTAGAGCAGTGGCCTACTGTACCGTACTGCTATATATTATATACTGGTGGTCAGCAAACTGTGCAAAACTGAAATGCACCACAGGTATGGATGGATAGTATACTCGACGACACAGAGGTAGGTAGAGCAGTGGCCTACTGTACCGTACTGCTATATATTATATACTGGTGGTCAGCAAACTGTGCAAAACTGAAATGCACCACAGGTATGGATGGATAGTATACTTGACAACACAGAGGTAGATAGAGCAGTGGCCTACTGTACCGTACTGCTATATATTATATACTGGTGGTCAGCAAACTGTGCAAAACTGAAATGCACCACAGGTATGGATGGATAGTATACTTGACGACACAGAGGTAGGTAGAGCAGTGGCCTACTGTACCGTACTGCTATATATTATATACTGGTGGTCAGCAAACTGTGCAAAACTGAAATGCACCACAGGTATGGATGGATAGTATACTTGACGACACAGAGGTAGGTAGAGCAGTGGCCTTCTGTACCGTACTCCTATATATTATATACTGGTGGTCAGCAAAATTATGCACTGTACTCCTACTATATACTACAATGCAGCACAGATATGGAGCGTTTTTCAGGCAGACAACGTATACTGGTGGTCACTGGTCAGCAAAACTCTGCACTGTACTCCTGCTATATAATACTGCTGGTCCCCAGTCCCCACAATAAAGCAGTGTGAGCACAGATATATGCAGCACACTGAGCACAGATATGGAGCATTTTTCAGGCAGACAACGTATAATACTGGTGGTCACTGGTCAGCAAAACTCTGCACTGTACTCCTCCTATAATACTGCTGGTCCCCAGAATAAAGATATTTGCACTGCAGCCCCCTGAAACAAAGTGAGAGGACGCCAGCCACGTCCTCTCACTATCATTTCCAATGCACGAGTGAAAAATGGCGGCGACGCGCGGCTCCTTATATAGAATCCGAATCTCGCGAGAATCCGACAGCGGGATGATGACGTTCGGGCGCACTCGGGTTAACCGAGCAAGGCGGGAGGATCCGAGTCTGCCTCGGACCCGTGTAAAAAGGGTGAAGTTCGGGGGGGGGTTCGGATTCCGAGGAACCGAACCCGCTCATCACTAATATTTAGAGATGGATACAGTTCACATCACTGCTGCGTCTTTAGATGCCTCCTGCCTACTTCCATTGGATCACTCTGCAGTAACTCTGATTGACTTATCAGATTGGCCAACACAGTTCCGAAGCAGAAGCCAGGAAACCCTGGCCTTAGCACTCTCAGAAAATGGGGGTGAAACACTCCCTTTTCAGGAACACTGACCTTTCCCACCTGGCGCATATGCAGTACAGATCCTGTGCAAGCGCTGATCTTCTAACATCAGAGGAGTACACAACCATTGGTTTTGTATACTACTCTGAATCAGGCCAAGTGTGTATTGTAGTTCACAGTTCGATGTTGTCCTGGTCCATGTCCGGATTCCCCATTGTTTCTGTAGAGCAGGGGTGGCCGGCCTTGGGTGACCTGGGATCTACTTTTTTTGACCTACTTAGCAGTGATGTATTATTGTCAATGCATTGAAACCTAAATGTAAAATGTATTCATGAGATGACTTGCGCTGCAGGGCCTTAGCAAGCTCAGAATAATCAGGGCAGTAGATAGGTTGACAAGAAATAGCCCTAATAATAATGCCCACATCAAATAACAGCACCAATAATAATGTGCACATTAAAAACAGCACCAGTAATAGTGTCCTCATCAAGCAATAGTGTTTTCCTGGGCAGTGATGTTCTGTGAGCCAGGCTCCACAAAGTGCAACCAATCACAGGGCCAGATTCAGAAATGGACACTATTCTGATGTTTGCACAGTTGATGGAATTTTTCCTACTGCAAATGCTTGAAAACTCCAGAAAACCCTTACTGCTCACACGTAACTGTAGAACAGTGATACAGTTGCATAAGGGATCGCTGGCATTTAGAGTCGGCGACTGCGTACCATGTATTGCTCTTTTCGAAGGGTGGAGGGAAGACACTCATTTTTATTTCAGAAAGAATCTTGTTGCACAGGTCAGTGACATCCGTGCAGCTGTGACCATGGACACAATTTGCATCAAACTGCAAACACAAAACCTGGTAGAAAGAATTAGGTCGAAAAATTTTGTTTCTACCTATTCAGACCTGGTCACATCTCATGTTTACATCCAGATCTGTATAATGCAGTACCGTAACTAGACATTTTAGCACTGTGTGCAAAAAAACAGCATTGGCGCCCCCCATCACCCCCCATATTCAAAACAGGGTTGCGGCGTGCAACAAAATTATAGAGGCATGGCTTCTTGGGGAAGGGGCTTGGCAACAAAATAATACCAATTCATATAACACTGCACAGTAGTCTCCATTATTCAAATTACGCTGCACAGTATTGCTACTAACACACATTACGCCAGGTAGAACCCCCTTTTACACTTTACGGCAGGCAGAGTCCCCTTTTACACATGACGCCAGCTAAAACCCCTGTCACACATTACATCAGGTAGAGCCCCTTTCACACATTATGCCAGGTAGAGACCCCTTTTACACAGTACGGGAGGCAGAGTCCCCTTTTACACATTACGGCAGACAGAGTCCCCTTTTACACTTGACGCCAGGTAAAACCCCTTTCACACATTATGTCAGGTAGAGCCCCCTTTTACACAGTACGGCAGGCAGAGTCCCCTTTTACACATGACGCCAGGTAAAACTCCAGTCACACATTACATCAGGTAGAGCCCCTATCACACATTATGCCAGGTAGAGCTGCCTTTTACACAGTACGGCAGGCAGAGTCACCTTTTAGACATTATTCCAGGTAGAGTTACGAGAGAGAGAGGGAGAGAGGAATGGAGCGAGAGATAGGGTTGAGAGGTAGAGAGAAAGAAAGGTGACAGGTAGAGAGAGAGTGAGTGGTAGGAAGTATACAGAGAGAGAGGGGTGGGAGGGAGAGAGAGGGGGGAGACACACACACATATATGAGACATACCATTAGCCTGCACGTGGGTGACTCCCTGGGACATCACCAGCTGCCTGGGCTTTATGTGCCATTTAGAAATGATCGGCAACTGCAGCACATCACTAGACATGCCGAGAGCAGAGCCAGCAGTGGCGAGCATTAACTCCCGGGGTCTTCCGTGTGTTGCAGCACGACATGCAGACGCAGCTGGCTGTGTTTGATGAAGAGATTCCCGGGCCCTCATATAAGTAACCTCCCAGCCCCCCCAATGCAGGCTGCATCCTCCTGGCTCCAGTGCACACTCTAGAGTATGAGGATGGAGCGGGGACAGAGCCTCTTCACACTGGCCCTGGTTGCAGTCTCTATAGTGCTGGGGTAAATGCAATGGGCTGCTCAATCACTGCGACCAGCAGTGATCAGGACACACTGGGGAGGCAGAGTCAGTGAGTCTTATGTTTGTGTTTTAACTTTTCAGTGCTCCCTCTTGCTGTGCCAGCGCTGCAGACATGACATTAGGCAGCGCTGGGCAGGTTCACCTGTGTTCCCTCACCTCCTCTCCACAGCAGCGGCGCCGGCTCCAATACTCCCTTCTACAGTCACCGGGCGAGCCGCGCGCACGGGTGAGGGCGGCTCGTGCGTGTGTGTGTAGAATGGAGTATTGGAGCCGACGCCACTGCTGTGGAGAGGAGGTGAGGGAACACAGGGGAACTGTCATGTCTGCAGGGCTGGCACAGCAAAAGGGAGCACTGAAAAGTTAAAACACAAAAGTAAGACTCACTGACTCTGCCTCCCCAGCGCTGAAGCTCTCCTCACATAACAGCTGGCCAACAGGGGGGGATGCAGACGGTGCGCCCACAGGACAAATGCGCTGTGTGCAAAACACCGTCTGCCCACACCTAGTTTCGGCCCTGGTGTAATGTTTATAATTCCTTTTATGAATATGTACAATGAACTCCCACCTGTAAAAAGATATATATATGAATACTGCAACTACCTTGTGTCACGATCCGGGCACTGAGACACCGCTTTCTACCTGTTAGGTGCCTCCTGAGGTTGGCTCAGCGAGCCAGGGCCGGGCCTTAGTTTGTCTATTGCCTGCAGCGCTGGTTTCAGCGGCTGCCTCAGTATATGTACTCAAGGAGGTTCGGCGCTTTCAGCCCCGTCGCGGCCATCTCTGCCGCGCCTGTGGTCCACTGCTGGATGTGCGTCCTTGTGTGCCTCGGCCGCTGCTCTCATACCTGAGGCAGCGGTGCACGTTGGGCGCGTGGAGTCTCTGGTGCTGCGGCCTCCGCCGCCATTGTTGTTTGCAGATGTTTCCCAGTGCTTAGTTCCCCTTCAGATTCTGTCAATGGGTGCAGCCAACTTGGACCCTGGTCACATGTTGTCAGTTCACCTATCCGTAGTGCTGCTGGAGCCAGAGAGTAATTGCCAGCCAATCCCTGCTGTCCATCAGGTATAAATATCCTGTCCCAGCACCCAGAAGGTTGTCAGTGCTTCAATTGTCCCTCCAGTGTTTCCAGTGTGCAGTTCTCTGTGGATTCTCCTGTGGACTTCTTCTGCATTACAGCCTGACTCCCCGGTGATTCCCTTCTGCGGTGCAGTTCCAGTTTCCCTGTGTCCAAGCCCTGCGGTGCAACCTGTCTCCTTTGTCCCCGCACCCAGTGCTAATAGTTTGAGATAATCTGGCTTTCCAGCAGCCATTCTCCAGCTTCATCTACAGTGTTCCTGCGAACCCCAGCTTCATCTACAGTGTTCCTGCGAACCCCAGCTTCATCTACAGTGTTCCTGCGAACCCCAGCTTCATCTACAGTGTTCCTGCGAACCCCAGCCTCGTCTACAGTGTTCTGCGAACCCCAGCCTCGTCTACAGTGTTTCTACGAACCCCAGCTTCATCTACAGTGTTCCTGCGAACCCCAGCTTCATCTACAGTGTTTCTGCGAACCCCAGCCTCGTCTACAGTGTTCCTGCGAACCCCAGCTTCATCTACAGTGTTTCTGCGAACCCCAGCTTCATCTACAGTGTTCCTGTGAACCCCAGCCTCGTCTACAGTGTTCTGCGAACCCCAGCCTCGTCTACAGTGTTTCTACGAACCCCAGCTTCATCTACAGTGTTCCTGCGAACCCCAGCTTCATCTACAGTGTTCCTGCGAACCCCAGCCTCGTCTACAGTGTTCTGCGAACCCCAGCCTCGTCTACAGTGTTCCTACGAACCCCAGCTTCATCTACAGTGTTCCTGCGAACCCCAGCTTCATCTACAGTGTTCCTGCGAACCCCAGCCTCGTCTACAGTGTTCCTGCGAACCCCAGCCTCGTCTACAGTGTTCCTGCGAACCCCAGCCTCGTCTACAGTGTTCCTGCGAACCCCAGCTTCATCTACAGTGTTCCTGCGGACCCCAGCCTCGTCTACAGTGTTCCTGCGAACCCCAGCCTCGTCTACAGTGTTCCTACGAACCCCAGCTTCATCTTTTTCTCATTTATACACGAACCCTCAAAGACATTCTCAGTTGTCGTGGTCACGTCTTCAGGCATTTACTGCTACTGTCCTAACGCATGTCTAGGAGGCTCCTCTCCCTTCCTAAGTTCTGGTATCCGTCAGCCCCTACAACTGAGGCTTCCAGCTACCGGCACCAGCCCTCAGTTGTGACACCTTGCCATCACAGTTCTCTTACAGAGCTCTGGATTCTCCACTTGTATCTGGAAGTATTCTTCAGCACTAATACAGTATATCAGCCACTGAAAGGTAAATTCAGAGATCCGGCAGAGCACTCTCCAATGACTGCAGTGAGATGGGGAGCAGGGAGCCTGCAGCCTGAACACATACAATGGTCCATGTATCTGTCTCTGACGGTGTACGGGTGGTGAATGAGCTGGATCCTCCACTCTAGGGTGACCATAATATCCCTTTAATCTGGGACATCTATGATTTACACAGGTTCTGTGGCTTGCTAAACTCTAGCCTGACTTTCACCTGGTTTTAGCCAGCCACAGAACCTGTGTAAATCATAGGTGTCCCAGATTAAAGGGATATTATGGTCACCCTACTCCACTCCATGATGTTTCACAGACAGCGTGACTGTCTGTGGCCTGGATCTATTTCATCACAGGGTGCCGCTAGATCACAATCCTGGCAGAGTGCTCTCCAGTGGCAGCAGGGAGTTGGCAGCCTGATTGTTCATAGTTTGTAACAGAGTGTCTCAGAGCCGGTGGTACAGTGGTCATGACCTGCTCCCCATCTCTCTACTGCTACTGTATCTGAGGCACGGTTTCTACATTCTCCACAACCATGGCACTGTAATGCTGTAAGGGTACAAGGTGCCGTTTCCTGGGGTAGATGGCAGCACGCAACAGCTGAGGAACCACACAAGTCCAGTTTCTGGTACAACTGGCCCCAGACAGTTTTATTATACAGAAAATAAAACAAACACCAAAAAAAATACCTTGCCTGTCCGGCACTAACTAAACACAAGATGTTCCTAACTATCACTAAACAAAAAACACAGAGTTCTCCAGCAAACACTGTATAGCTCACTTGTATCAGGAAGCGTGTTTCTCTCACAGAGATCCTGCAGTCTTCCCAGGCAGTCTGCCCACATTAATCAGGCTAGAAGCCCTATAAGACTCTTGCACAGCTGAAAGCCCTGATTAGCCCTCTGTGAGGCCAAAGATCCGAACTGGGCCCAATGTCTGGAACTCGCCCTATCTCTCTCAGGGCCCTTATCCAGCTTTTCCAGCAAACTGAAAAGGTTCTAACAAAACAAAAGCATTTTCCTAGAAGTTTTCATTTTCTAAAACATGTAAGACAAGAACCTGGGACAAACATACCTGCCCTCAAACACTATCCCAGTGTTCTTGTCACATATCCCCCTCTATATACAATACACAAAGTGGAAAGCTGCTCAATCAGATTGTAATGTCACTCAGGTGCTAAAAGGGGAGGGGTAATTCTGTGTAGGAAAAAAACTGTGTTCCCTAATGCACACCGAGTGAATAATATTACTACATAATAATAGTCAGATAATACGGAGATCTTAGTTGCGTATATCTGCAGATATAGGGTTAAGCCCCCAGGCCGATCGACAAGGCTTCTCCGTCACTGGCGGTCCCTAATACTAGGTATGGGCCTGGGGTGCAGGACCCCACGATGTCGGCACAGGTCGGCCACCCCAGGTCAGCACACAGGTGAGAATTAATAGGGGTTAATAAGAAGCACAAAAGTGCTATGTAAGTGGTGTGATTAAAATAATATATACAAAGTGATAGGAAAAATAATAAGTGTTAATAAAGTGTTAGGGTGTGCCGACCTGAAGCAGCCCAGCCATACCAACACAGGGGCCACCGCACCCCACACCCACCCCATAAATAATTACAAATATATCTGGGTTAAATTCCCAGTGTAAGGCCACATGGTAATGGCACCTACAGCATCTGAGAGCCAGCTTACCTGGGGATACCCCGGGCTTCCCCTATGGCACTTCTGGAGTCAGCAATCCCTCCTAATGCTGACCCATTTATGCCTCTCTATATACAATACACAAAGTGGAAAGCTGCTCAATCAGATTGTAATGTCACTCAGGTGCTAAAAGGGGAGGGGTAATTCTGTGTAGGAAAAAAACTGTGTTCCCTAATGCACACCGAGTGAATAATATTACTACATAATAATAGTCAGATAATACGGAGATCTTAGTTGCGTATATCTGCAGATATAGGGTTAAGCCCCCAGGCCGATCGACAAGGCTTCTCCGTCACTGGGGGTCCCTAATACTAGGTATGGGCCTGGGGTGCAGGACCCCACGATGTCGGCACAGGTCGGCCACCCCAGGTCAGCACACAGGTGAGAATTAATAGGGGTTAATAAGAAGCACAAAAGTGCTATGTAAGTGGTGTGATTAAAATAATATATACAAAGTGATAGGAAAAATAATAAGTGTTAATAAAGTGTTAGGGTGTGCCGACCTGAAGCAGCCCAGCCATACCGACACAGGGGCCACCGCACCCCACACCCACCCCATAAATAATTACAAATATATCTGGGTTAAATTCCCAGTGTAAGGCCACATGGTAATGGCACCTACAGCATCTGAGAGCCAGCTTACCTGTGGATACCCCTGGCTTCCCCTATGGCACTTCTGGAGTCAGCAATCCCTCCTAATGCTGACCCATTTATGCCTCTCTATATACAATACACAAAGTGGAAAGCTGCTCAATCAGATTGTAATGTCACTCAGGTGCTAAAAGGGATGGGGTAATTCTGTGTAGGAAAAAAACTGTGTTCCCTAATGCACACCGATTGAATAATATTACTACATAATAATAGTCAGATAATACGGAGATCTTAGTTGCGTATATCTGCAGATATAGGGTTAAGCCCCCAGGCCGATCGACAAGGCTTCTACGTCACTGGGGGTCCCTAATACTAGGTATGGGCCTTGGGTGCAGGACCCCACGATGTCGGCACAGGTCGGCCACCCCAGGTCAGCACACAGGTGAGAATTAATAGGGGTTATAAAGAAGCACAAAAGTGCTATGTAAGTGGTGTGATTAAAATAATATATACAAAGTGATAGGAAAAATAATAAGTGTTAATAAAGTGTTAGGGTGTGCCGACCTGAAGCAGCCCAGCGATACCAACACAGGGGCCACCGCACCCCACACCCACCCCATAAATAATTACAAATATATCTGGGTTAAATTCCCAGTGTAAGGCCACATGGTAATGGCACCTACAGCATCTGAGAGCCAGCTTACCTGGGGATACCCCTGGCTTCCCCTATGGCACTTCTGGAGTCAGCAATCCCTCCTAATGCTGACCCATTTATGCCTCTCTATATACAATACACAAAGTGGAAAGCTGCTCAATCAGATTGTAATGTCACTCAGGTGCTAAAAGGGGAGGGGTAATTCTGTGTAGGAAAAAAACTGTGTTCCCTAATGCACACCGAGTGAATAATATTACTACATAATAATAGTCAGATAATACGGAGATCTTAGTTGCGTATATCTGCAGATATAGGGTTAAGCCCCCAGGCCGATCGACAAGGCTTCTCCGTCACTGGGGGTCCCTAATACTAAGTATGGGCCTGGGGTGCAGGACCCCACGATGTCGGCACAGGTCGGCCACCCCAGGTCAGCACACAGGTGAGAATTAATAGGGGTTAATAAGAAGCACAAAAGTGCTATGTAAGTGGTGTGATTAAAATAATATATACAAAGTGATAGGAAAAATAATAAGTGTTAATAAAGTGTTAGGGTGTGCCGACCTGAAGCAGCCCAGCCATACCGACACAGGGGCCACCGCACCCCACACCCACCCCATAAATAATTACAAATATATCTGGGTTAAATTCCCAGTGTAAGGCCACATGGTAATGGCACCTACAGCATCTGAGAGCCAGCTTACCTGGGGATACCCCTGGCTTCCCCTATGGCACTTCTGGAGTCAGCAATCCCTCCTAATGCTGACCCATTTATGCCTCTCTATATACAATACACAAAGTGGAAAGCTGCTCAATCAGATTGTAATGTCACTCAGGTGCTAAAAGGGGAGGGGTAATTCTGTGTAGGAAAAAAACTGTGTTCCCTAATGCACACCGAGTGAATAATATTACTACATAATAATAGTCAGATAATACGGAGATCTTAGTTGCGTATATCTGCAGATATAGGGTTAAGCCCCCAGGCCGATCGACAAGGCTTCTCCGTCACTGGGGGTCCCTAATACTAGGTATGGGCCTGGGGTGCAGGACCCCACGATGTCGGCACAGGTCGGCCACCCCAGGTCAGCACACAGGTGAGAATTAATAGGGGTTAATAAGAAGCACAAAAGTGCTATGTAAGTGGTGTGATTAAAATAATATATACAAAGTGATAGGAAAAATAATAAGTGTTAATAAAGTGTTAGGGTGTGCCCCCTCCCCTGTTTCGACCTAGGGGCCGGAACACTTGTAGCCCCCAAACAGAAGATGCGGGAAAATGCATCTGCGTTGGCCAATTGTGTACCCGGTCTATGTTCAACAGTAAACTTAAAATCCTGCAACGCTAGAAACCATCTAGTTACATGAGCATTCTTGCCTCTATTTACATACATCCATTTTAAAGGGGCATGATCTGTCACTAGTCTGAATTGTCTACCCAAGAGGTAATATCTCAAGGTATCTAGTGCCCACTTAATGGCCAAAGCCTCCTTTTCCACAATGGCATACCTTTTTTCATGCTCATTGAGTTTCCTACTCAAATAAATGATAGGGTGTTCGTCCCCATCTCTGGTTTGGGACAACACAGCCCCTATCCCTACCTCTGAGGCATCTGTCTGTACCACAAATTCTTTTGAAAAATCTGGTGTTATCAATACCGGTTGTGAACACAAAGCCACTTTTAACGCTTGGAACGCTTTTTCTGCATCAGGGTTCCATTTCACCATATTTGACTGCTTCCCTTTTGTAAGGTCTGACAACGGCACCGCTGTGGCCGCAAAATTGGGAATAAACCGTCTATAGTACCCAGTTATTCCCAAAAAAGCCCTTACCTGTTTTTTATTCACTGGACGAGGCCAGTTTTGAATAGCATCAATTTTATTCAATTGGGGCCTAATCAGACCTCTGCCTATGGTGAAGCCCAAGTATTTGACCTCCTCCATTGCGAGGAAGCACTTCTTTGGTTAGCAGTTAACCCTGCCTCTCTGATTGAGTCCAGTACTGCTTGCACTTTAACCAAATGGGACCCCCAGTCTGTACTGTGAATTACCACATCATCCAAATAGGCAGCTGCATATTTCCTATGGGGCCTCAAAATTTTATCCATCGCCCGTTGAAAGGTTGCTGGAGCCCCATGCAACCCAAAGGGTAACATCTTATACTGGTACAGCCCCTCCGGAACCGAAAAGGCTGTTTTTTCTTTTGCGCTATCAGATAAAGGTATTTGCCAGTAACCTTTGGTCAGGTCCAATGTGGTGAGAAACCTGGCTGTTCCCAGCCTTTCTATAAGCTCATCCACACGGGGCATGGGGTATGCGTCAAACTTGGACACCTCATTTAACTTACGAAAGTCATTACAGAAGCGTATGCTACCGTCGGGCTTCGGTATGAGCACTATGGGACTGGACCACTCACTGTTAGATTCCTCTATGACTCCAAGTTCTAACATGGTTTTAACTTCTTTAGAAACAGCTTCTCGCTGAGCTTCAGGAATCCTATATGGCTTTAAATGAACCCTGACCCCTGGTTCTGTGATAATGTCATGTTTTATTATGGTCGTTCGGCCAGGCAGCTCTGAAAATATCTCCCTATTTTGGATGAGAAATTCTTTAACCTGATTGTTCTGATCAGCTGATAATGTGACACCTTTACTGCGGGAAGAAAAGTGTATACTCCGCGCTATATGTACACTGTATCAAATTAAACTATAGTGTGCAGTCTATCATGTAGAATAATTGACTCAGTAGAACTAAGAAGATACGTATAAATAAATTTATATCCAATAATCTTTAAAAATGACACATTTTAAACAAACAAACAGCATATACTTAGCAACAAATAATTATTGAGTATTAATAATAATTGATATGGCATACAATATATTAGGATTTCTTTGTTATAATTACTGTATAAAATTGGCATACACTGGCGTCCCAGTGTTTAATAAAATGCCCCGCAAGGAATAATCACAGCCTTGTAATGAAGAACTTCTATAAATATTGATGTATAATTACCCATGTGCTGGTTCCTGAGAAATTAAATGAACAGGGTCCGTTTAGATATCTGTGCACATATACGGGTGTATACTTGTTTGAACTGATTACAGCTGATTTGAAAACTGCCGTATAGTTACCACGGCTCTGCTCCGGGCAAATGATGATCTTTAATAACCTGTACGTAGGACTCCAAAGATCTCACTCATCGTCATGGGTGTTAGACCTCACTGCGGAGGCCAGCAGCAGTCACTCAGTGCGGGTGAACGGAGTCCTGGACGTCTGCAGCACAGCACAGGGATCAAAAGCAGTGCTCCAGCTGAAGCGCCCGGCGTTTACCAGGCCGTGGTAGATTGTAGCTGTGAGAAGCCGTGTGCGGGATCAATCAGCGGGTAATTGCCGGACAACTGGACATAGAAAGTGGGCGTCAACGCGTTTCGTCTCCTTGGCAACCGGAGACTTCCTCAAGACGGATACCTCCCCTCTCTTCAATCACATATTTATACCCTTTCTAATGAAATTACTTGTAGCAGCTGAGTCTGTTTAGTAAGCTAAAATATTTAATTTGTATGCCGCACATATTAAAGAGCTATTATTTGTAATTAAAACATATTATTATAACGCAATTAATACTGTATCAACCGTCTACTGAGTCAATCTAACAGAATTTATACATTAATAAAAATATTCTTAATTTGAGCTTAATTACATCCATTTCTGTCTATTAGCCAGACATCAAGTTCAGATGTGCATTTCTATGTTGTATGTATTGTTAACTAAACAATTACCTCTTCATTATAAACATAGGTCTTTAAACATTACATACTCCTAAACAGAATAATAGATATTTATATCTTAATAATATTCAAATTTACTTGTTTATAAATAATATACTGATATTAGTTATAGCCATTAATACATATCTATATAGAAAAAGGTTATAGACTTTTATCTTAAATACTGAATTAATTAATTCCACATAACTACAAAAGAGATCCGTATTGATGAGCAAATTCAGATAGAAAATAACCACGCGTAGAATATCTTAAACTAAATATCCCATTATAAAATTTATATATTATATATTTCAATTTTATTTTTAACCAGTTTTCAATGAATAATGGATACATGATCTTGGCACCACTTAGAGATAATTGCTATTATCATGATCATAATTAATTTCTGATCCAGTTTAGACACCTTTACTGCGGGAAGCAACTGAGGTGAAGACACCGAAGGGCAAGGCTCCGCTGACAGAGACAACCTATCTTTCCAGGGTTTGATTAAGTTAACATGGTAGATTTGTTCGGGTTTTCTCTTTCCCGGCTGGTATACTTTGTAATTAACCTCATTCACTTTTTCCCTAATCTCAAATGGACCCTGCCATTTAGCTAGGAATTTGCTTTCCACAGTGGGTACCAAAACAAGAACTCTATCTCCAGGAGCAAATTCCCGTATCTTGGCACTCCGGTTATAGACCCTCTGTTGAGCACTTTGGGCCTGTTCCATGTGCTCTCTGACAACAGGTACTACGGCTGCAATCCTATCCTGCATTTGTGTTACATGTTCAATAACGCTTCTATAAGGAGTGGGCTGTCCTTCCCACGTCTCTTTGGCAATGTCCAACAGCCCTCTGGGGTGTCTACCATACAACAAATCAAATGGAGAAAACCCCGTAGAGGACTGAGGAACTTCTCTGATGGCCATTAACAAGTAGGGCAACAAACAATCCCAGTTTTTCCCATCTCTCTCAACAACCTTTTTTAACATACTTTTTAATGTTTTATTAAACCTTTTGATAAAGCTGATTATTTATCTTGAACTTAAGCTATATACTTATTAAAGACAACATACGCAATAGGCGCACGAGGTGCCGTAATGGTACGCACTTAGCGTAACAGACGCTGTACCGCGAGAGCGGGATGCAAGCGGCGCTGACGCTCACTAATCTACACACACACAACCTTGTAACAATACACTGTAAGGGTATGCTTACGCTGTAAACCTTATTACTGTAATACTACCACAATGTAACGCTGATTAACCTTTATGATATGAAAGCTGTTTGAGCGACTGAGACGCTCAATAACCCTTAGTAATAAATGATGAAATACACAAGACCTGATGTAGATTTAAAAACCACTCCGGCTCTAACACCAGGTGGATGATTCTTTTAGTATAAAAAGGGGAAAACAATACATCAGATACACTACAGATCTATCATTAAAACCTAAACAGAATATCTAGACATAAATACAAACATTAACAAATGATTGAAAATACAGATACATAGAATGAGAATGACTGGCATACATTAACCGGGTAACAAAGTGGCCACAGAGAAACATACCATACGGGGAAACACTCGCAAGCGCGACCGGATCCAGTCCTCCAATTATCCGACTGATAATTGTTGATGAGAGAGAGTCTTGTGTCACCAAGCCTATTGCAAGCTATATTTATTTACTAACTCAAGACATACTACAATAGATACTGTGTGCTCTCTTTCCATTGGTTAGGGGGTGGGACATGTACTGCACCTGAGATCATTGGTTAGTTCAAGAAGTGGGCGATGGCTAGGACTTGTTAGTATTCTAAATTCCTCTCTGGTTGTATTGTGGAAAGCTATTTGTTTTGGATCTTCCAAATAAACTCTGTCTCTGGGCTTTGTTTACCCCACCTTCAGTTGAGACAATTGACAACTCAGCACTCATTATTCTGGAGAGAAACCTGGTTCTATTCATAAACAAAGGTGTAAGCCCTCTTCATAGAATCTCAAAGCTTAGTGTAAATAAGGCTATTGTATTCAGTCTGTGGGAAATAAATGACTGAATTCTATTCACCTACCCTGCACTTGTGTAATTTATTCGGAATGCAATTAATCTTATTTTCTACTTCTGTGCATAACCATGAGCAGGAACTATGCGAATCCCTCCCAATTATCATAGGTACAACACCCCTTCAATACCCCACAGCTGGACACCAACCACTACCCTCCAACCTTTGTCTGAGCCCTCCCAGCATGCAAAGAGGAATCTCTCTGTCTAAGAGGTTTTAAACTTACCATACTTGCTGACATTGTTAAGGGGAATATTAACTATAATATATTATTACGCTATTTGGGTTAAATATGTCGCGATCGAGTCGCACGCTACAAGCTCACAAACTCCGCCGTATTTACACATCTCATGCGCACGAGACGCTGGAGCGTCCCTTACAAAATCTGCGGGGATGTGTACGCACGGGGGACCAGGCGACGAGCAGCATGCACACACATTAGGGTTTAATACAAGGCATATGAATCATGATATTTTTCGACTCTGACAGTCCAGCCTTTGGCAGTCACCAATAACTGCCACTTCCTAAACAATTCAAACAGAAAAATATATGTCATCATGTAAATACCTTTTTATGATTGGGTAAGGGAGGAGAGGAGAAGGTGAGAAAGATATGACCTAGTGAGATAGTAGAAGCATGTGTGTATGAATCCATGTCTGAGGGGTCATGTATCATCGTGCCGTACGTGTTCTAAATCAAGCTTCGAGGTATTGCGAAGTATACATTTGAATCCTTCTTATCCCGTATTAAGGGTCTGTTGATGGGCTGTCAAACTCTACCGAGCTCTTTTCGGCTTTTGGTTGCAACAAATGGGGGAGCACATTTAGTTGATGATACATGAATGGGGGGAACATGTGAATGCTGATATATGTGTCTATATTCCCTGTCGACTATGTGTGTTCTTACCTGAAAGTTGTAGTGGTGAAGATAAGAAACAATTGTTATGAATGCAGTCGTAAAACTATGTGAGTTTTAATAGACAGTCGCCGATTGAGGTCTTGTCTGATGTCTTGTCTTGATGTACATGTTGTCTGTTGTCTCTCGGTGCCTTTGCTGTAAATGGGGAAGCAAAAGCTGTTCCAGTGTCCATAAAATTACAGTCTCTAAAGTATTGGGCTTTCGTAAAAAGTTAAAGTCACTAGGGATATTGGGGGTTTGTGACACAGTTCAGCAATGGTCTGTATAAAAAAGGTTGTCCAATTCTTCTTCCAAGCGGATGTCTTTGTACCTTGGAGGAAAACAAAGGAGAAACGGGTGAAAGAAACGGACCGTGGAATCACATTTTCATCACAACATTGTCTCTATCGTTGGGTCATAAATCAAATTAGTTGTTGTTATTACAGTGTCCTCGCTCCTCAGACTCATCACTCTGGTACTACGTTTAAACTTCATTAAAGTCCGAACGCATCTAAATATCAGACCAACCAATATGACGACTCCCAGAATACACAAGAGGAATTTCCCTACATCCATGATAATACCTTGGGCCCATTTTCCTAAACCAGAGAACCAATTTCGTGGGTTCAACCATGACACCCAACTGGTTAGCTCATTACTCACAGCAGCGAGAGTGAGATTATGTCTCCTTCGGAACTCCCACTTCAATTGCAAAATGCAATCCTTCTTTTGGTCTATGACCTCGGCCGGGTCCTCAGTGCTGTTTGTAATATACGTGCAGCACTTTACTCCATACTGAGTTGCTAGGGTAACACAATACCCGCCTGTCACTGCTGTGAGATAATTGAGAATCATCCTATGCTGAACCAGCTCTGTTTTGTAGGCTTGTAACTCTCTCCCAGTATACCTGAACGTGTCGTCATACATTTCGGTGATATTGTCTAATAAGTTTGCTAGCGCAGATATATATCTATAATTTATCACTCCTCTGGCGGTACGAGTGATATCTAACACGAGTAAGACTTGAATCCCGGTGGATTCATGGATCAAATCAGAGGCTGGATGCTCTGTCCTCTCTATCAGGTGCCGTTTAACGACGTGCTCGTAATGAGTGTGAGTATAAGGAGCTTGGGCACCACGGTGTATGTCTTTCATTTTGATATGGGATACAGTCATTACTTCAGGCAGTACTTTTCCAATGTAACACAATCCCTCTGAGTTTGGGGCAAGCCACTTATACGCCTTCCTCCCGCATATGAAATATGCATCATCGGGGAGAACATATGGGACTGAGTATGACATAACCATGTTACAAACTTTCCATGTGAAATCTCCTAACCCTAATTCTCCCATCTGTCTAGTACACGTATCTGGTTGTATGATATGTGCACAGTATCCTAATGATACTTCTCCAACTCGCATGGTCCTACTTTCTAGGGTATATCTATACCGGAGATATTTTCCACTGTCGGCTATGTGGCGCATAAGCTCTGTATCTATGGGCATTCTGTCGGCTCTGTGTGAAAAGGTCATGGTTTGATTACTCCATGACACTTCCCAATTTCCCGGCTTTCGGGGATTGGACATGTTAAAGCATACTAAGGACCTATCCACATGATATTGGTGGAGCTTCAAACTAGGAGGACTAGAGATATTAAACCTCTTGTCCACCGGTCTTCCACCACTTAACTCAAGTACCTCTCCTACAGATAAAGGGAATGGTACTAGTCCTGATTTGCTATGACCTTGAGGTACTTGAGAGCATACCCAACAGTCTGTCTGGTTTAACACTTTACCCACTAAGGAGTGATAGTCACTCAATGGATGCCGGTCCATGTTGATATTAAAACTGGACTGACATTTCTTGATGCACCCATCCTCAACTATATTGTCACAATGCCTACAGATGCAGTTCTCTTCAGCTAACAATCCTTCACAATTCCTTCTTTTGTCAATGCTACCAGATCGTTTTCTGATACTCGCCTTTACTCTGTGATTGTGTTGCTCTTGGAAATCTACGCCTCCATCCTGGTCATCAGAACCCATTCCAGATCCTTTCTCGACCTCCATGGTACTCTCACCGAAACAGACTGCTCTGGTCAACAATAGGGTCAACAGGAAAATCCGGATCACAGTCTCTTGGGGTAAGTCCATCTTATAGGAGGAAAAGGAGAAGAATGAGAAGGGGGGGAGGTAGAAAATGAGGGAGATGGGAAGTGGAGAAAACAACAAAAGGGGAAAAAGAAATCTTGGCTCGACAACCGCCTCCGATCTTATTATTCTCAGCGCTCAGGTGCCGTCTCTATCTTCCTGAAACAGACACTCTAGTGATACAACCTCTACCGTCTGTTCTTTATCACAGGACCTCTCTGGGTCAGCGACCTTTTTACAATGAGACGAATGGACCCAAGTCTCCCTCTCGGCAACCTTCAATGCTGTTGTGCTGGTTAATAAGACTTGATATGGTCCTTCCCATCTGTCAATAAGGCAACCTGAGCGTAGAAAATTCTCTATCATTACATAATCCCCAGGTTCAATGTCATGACAATTACTGTCTGGCAGATCAGGAATTACCAATTTTAGATTATCATTCTGATTCCTCAATTGCTTACTCATCTTAACCAAATACTTTATAGTTAAATCATCCTGGGGGTTAATCATAACATGAGGTTGTCGACCAAACAGAATTTCAAAAGGAGACAGATTAAGAGGGGACCTGGGAGTGGTTCTGATGCTATACAATACAATTGGCAAAGCTTCCGGCCACAACAATCCTGTTTCAGCCATCACCTTGCTTAATTTGTTTTTAATAGTGCTGTTTACTCTTTCAACTTTCGCACTCGCCTGGGGGCGGTACGGAGTATGCAGCTTACTATTAATTCCCATTAACTTACACATTGCTTGAAAAACTTCACCTGTAAAATGGGTACCCCTATCACTTTCAATGATTCTAGGGATACCATACCTGCACACAAATTCCTGCACAATTTTCTTTGCAGTAAACACAGCGGTATTTGTGGCCGCGGGAAATGCTTCAACCCAATTTGAGAACACGTCAATACAAACCAATACATACTTTAAATTTCTACAAGGTGGCAATTGTATGAAATCAATTTGTATTACCTGGAAAGGACCATCTGTAGGAGGGATATGGGATGGCTCTGTTGGTATTGCCTTTCCGATATTCTTCCTCAAGCAGGTGAGACATGTCATCGCTCTTTTACCCGCATGGGAAGAAAATCCTGGGGCGCACCAATAAGCTCTTACCAACTGTTAGCTCTGTGCTGCCACGTCGCCATGGCAACCGGGAGACAAGTGTTAGCGAAGTAACCTGAGCGCAGCTGATACTCCGGTCCGGGTTTTTACTGTGTAGTGGTTACAGGCTCTGTGCACGGCAGAGAATCCGGCGCTGGTTTTGTGCTCACAGTCTGTGAGGTCTGAGTGGGGCGTGTACAGCACCTGCTATATAAACCATCCTCTCAGGCTAGGCAAATGCTGCTGAATCTTTGTTTGTTAGTCAGTTCCAGAGAGTTAGCTAGTACTGTGTAACTTTGTATTTACTTGTTGCTTACTGCGAATAGGCCTTGGGATTCGGTACTTCATTCTGCCAATCCGGACCTAGCAGTAAGACTGGAGTCAGTTGTTTGACCTGCTGGGGTTCTTTTGCTATTCTGTGAACCCAGCAGGTTTGCGGCTGTACTCTCAGACCTGCTTGCTTAATCCTCCCTCACTGTGCAGGGCGTCCAGGTGTCAGTTTAGTGGCAGTAAGCTGAACCTGTGCCCTGCAAGTGGGGGTTAGGATTGTGGATACTCTCCTTGTGTCTATATTTCTATCTCTGACCAAGGAGTTTATTCCCACACCCGTTGGTAACCCTTTGGGGTTTTTTCTGTTGTTCTTAGCAACATCATTTCAGGTGCTCCACATGTTAAATCACTACACATCGCTTCATTGTCCGCTCTATTCCATCTGAGCATTCCTGACACTAGGGAGACACCCAATTCCTGAGCCTTTGGGCTTCTCCGTTCACTTTGTGTTTATTAGTTATTCCATCACCTCCTGTGTATGTTATGTTATACTGTCTGTGAGTTCGTTTGCTTCGCTTCCCTCTCTGTTCACACACCGGTATACTTCTGTTAGCACTGGTGTGCGTAACATATTCAGCAGCCTTACTCCTGTTGAAATTTTGTGGGAATATGGAGCATACCCCTCAAAATACTTTGCAACAGGTGGTCTATCAGGTGCAGGTCCTGACTCGACAATTTAATGAGATGTCCATTAAAATGAACACCCCGGAGCTCCCGCAGCAGCAGCGGCAAGTTCAGGGGTTAAGGAGCCGAAAGTAAATCTCCCGGATCGTTTTTCTGGAGATCGCTCGCAGTTCTTTTGTTTCAAGGAGAGCTGTAAGCTATATTTCAGGCTTAGGCCCCAGTCTTCTGGGTCGGAGATTCAGCGGGTGGGCATGGTGATTTCCTTGCTACAAGGAGACCCACAGGTCTGGGCATATGGGTTACAGCCTGACTGTCCATCGCTTAAAAGTGTTGATGCTTATTTTACGGCACTGGGCATTTTGTATGATGACCCTGACAAGATGGCTTCAGCAGAGGCTCAGATTACGGTTCTTAAGCAAGGGCGACAGCCAGCTGAGGTTTATAGTACGGAGTTTCGGAGGTTGGCTCATGATACCCAGTGGAATGACCCAGCCCTGAGAAACCAGTACCGAAGGGGCCTTTCTGACCAGATAAAGGACCAACTGGTACAATATCCCTCGCCTGATAGCTTAGATCAGCTCATGCAGTTATCCATCCGGGTGGATAGACGGCTGAGAGAGCGTAGGCTTGAAAGGGAGACCGCAGTTTCCTTTTTTCCCAAGGGAACCTCAGACTCTGAGGAATATTCCGAGGAGCCTATGCAGATTGGGGCTACCCGCCTCTCCTCGCGTGAGAAGACGCGGAGGAGACAGCAGGGTTTGTGTTTGTACTGTGGGAATAAAGGTCATGTTTTAGTATCATGCCCAGAAAAACCGGAAAACTTCAGGGCCTGAGGGTGATGGGAAATATCCTGTCAGGCCAGAAGTCAGAATTTCCTATAAAGACTTTTCTCATTCCGGTGACTTTGGAGATCCTCGGTCAAACTGTCAAGACTGAGGCCTTTGTTGACAGTGGGGCCGATGGGGTTTTCATGGACCGTCAATTCGCCCTGGAACACTCTGTTCCCTCAGTACCTTTGGCATCAGAGATTGAGATCTGTGGGTTAAACGGGGAACCATTGTCCCAGGGTAAAATTACCTCCTGCACCAGCCAAATTCCTTTGTTTATTGGAGCCACACACTCTGAAAAATTGTCTTTTTATGTGACTGTCTGTTCTTTTGCCCCATTGGTTTTGGGGTTACCCTGGTTCAGGGCCCATAACCCTCAATTTGACTGGGTCTCTGGGGAGATTCTTAGTTGGGGTAGTGATTGTTTCAGGAGTTGCTTGAGCCTTCCAGTCAGGCTCTCGCAGCTAAGTTTGCCAGGATTGCCAGGATGTTATGCAGATTTTGCGGATGTGTTCTCCAAAAAAGTTGCGGAGGTACTACCTCCCCATCGCCCCTATGACTGTGCCATTGATTTGTTGCCAGATGCTAAGCTTCCCAAGAGCAGGTTGTACTCCCTGTCACGTCCTGAGACTCAGGCTATGGCAGAGTACATTCAGGAGAACTTGGCTAAGGGATTTATCAGACCCTCACAGTCCCCAGTTGGGTCGGGGTTCTTTTTCGTGGGTAAAAAGGACGGTTCGTTGCGACCCTGCATCGACTTCAGGGAATTGAACCGTATCACGATTAAAAACTCGTACCCACTGCCTCTCATTTCGGTTTTGTTTGACCAGCTTCGTACAGCCACCATTTTTTCTAAGATTGACCTACGCGGTGCTTACAATCTAATCCGAATAAGAGAGGGGGATGAATGGAAGACTGCCTTTAATACCCACTCAGGGCATTATGAATATTTGGTGATGCCTTTTGAGCTCTCTAATGCCCCGGCAGTCTTCCAGGAATTCATGAACGATGTGCTCAGGGAATATTTGGATAGATTCTTAGTTGTTTATCTAGATGACATCCTAATCTTCTCTCATTTCCTGGAGGAACATCGGAAGCATGTACGCTTAGTCCTCCAGAAACTCAGAGACCACCAGCTTGGGGCGAAGCTGGAGAAGTGCGAGTTTGAAGTCCAGCAAATCGCATTTCTAGGGTATATTATCTCCTCAGAAGGTTTCCAAATGGAGGGTTCTAAGGTACAGGCAGTCCTGGATTGGGTGCAGCCCACTAGTTTGAAGGCGCTTCAGCGTTTTCTGGGCTTTGCGAATTTTTATAGACGGTTTATCGCTGGATTTTCGTCTATAGTGGCCCCCTTGGTGGCACTCACTAAGAAAGGGGCGGATGTTGCTCACTGGTCTTGTGAGGCCAAAGCGGCCTTTGCCCGTCTCAAAAGGGCATTTGTCTCGGCCAAGGTGCTGCGACACCCAGATCCAGAGCGTCCTTTTCTGGTAGAAGTGGATGCCTCTGAGATAGGTATTGGGGCAGTGCTCTCTCAGATGGGGGTGTCTGATAATCGCCTTCATCCCTGTGCTTACTGTTCCCGTAAATTTTCGTCTGCCGAGATGAATTATGATGTGGGTAACCGGGAATTGTTGGCTATAAAGGATGCACTCGGGGAGTGGAGACACTGGCTTGAGGGGGCTAAGTTTGTGGTCTCAATTCTCACCGACCATAAGAATCTGGCATATTTAGAGTCAGCGAAGCGGCTCAATGCCAGGCAGGCACGATGGGCTTTGTTTTTTGCTCGCTTTAATTTTTTGATAACATATCGCCCTGGGTCAAAAAACATCAAGGCTGATGCGCTCTCGCGGAGTTTTGCTCCAGTTCAAGAGACCACCGAGGAGCCATTGCCCATTGTGTCCCCATCATGTATTAAAGTGGGCATTACCCAGGACCTCTTGTCATTAGTCCTTAGAGCACAGGAGCAGGCTCCTCCAGACCTTCCGGTAGGTCTCTTGTTTGTGCCTCCTAGGTTAAGACAGCGAGTGTTCCTGGAATTCCATGCCAAGAGGTCGGCAGGGCATCCGGGTATTGCCAGAACTCGGGAGTTGCTGTCTAGGGCGGTGTGGTGGCCCTCGGTGGCTAGGGATGTGGATCAGTGGGTTCGGGCATGTGACGTTTGTGCCCGAAATAAAACTCCTAGAGGGGTTCCTGTCGGCCCATTACATCCACTCTCTATTCCGTCTAAGCCATGGACCCACATTTCAATGGATTTTGTGGTGGACTTGCCCAAATCCTCGGGGATGACAGCCATTTGGGTTGTCGTTGACAGGTTTTCGAAGATGGCGCATTTCGTTCCACTGGTTGGGTTGCCATCGGCCAGACGCCTGTCTGAGTTATTTATGCAGCATGTTGTGCGCCTCCACGGGTTGCCACTTGATGTGGTCTCTGACCGTGGATCCCAGTTTGTGGCCAAATTCTGGAGGGCATTTTGTTCTGATCTCCAGATTTCTGTGAGCTTGTCGTCAGACTACCATCCACAGTCTAATGGGCAGACTGAGAGGGTGAACCAGTCCTTGGAGCAGTTCCTCAGGTGTTATGTCTCCAAGTGTCATACTGACTGGGTTGCTCATCTGTCCATGGCGGAGTTTGCCTATAACAACGCGGCTCACTCTGCTACAGGGATCTCTCCCTTCCTTTGTGTGTATGGGCATCATCCTAAGGCCAATTCTTTTGACCCCCTGGATTCCACGTCTGGTGGTTCCTCTGTTGTTTCGGTCCTTAGGGGTATTTGGAGGAAAGTGAAGAAAGCCCTTGTGTCTGTGTCATTAGTGACCAAAAGGGTTTTTGATAAGCGGAGAAGACCCTGCAGCTTCAAATTAGGAGACTTCGTCTGGTTGTCCACCAAGAATTTGAAGTTGAGACAGCCATCTCATAAGTTTGGCCCCCGGTTCATCGGCCCTTATAAGATCACCAGGGTTATCAATCGAGTGGCATTTCAGTTAGATCTGCCATGTTCATTGGGTATCAATAAAACATTTCATTGTTCCCTTTTAAAACTGGCGGTTAGTAATCCTTCTTCCAGTGGAAGACCTTCTCCTCTTCTGATACGGGGTCAGAGGGAGTTTGTGGTTGAAAGGGTTCTTGACTCCAAGATGGTTCGGGGTCGGCTGTCATTTTTGGTGCACTGGAAGGGGTATGGCCCGGAGGAGCGGTCGTGGGTGCGCAGTTGTGATCTTCATGCCCCCAGACTGATACGCTCGCTCTTCTCGCAGTTCCCCGATAAACCCGGTGGTAGGGGTTCTTTGACCCCTCGTCAGAGGGGGGTACTGTTAGGATTTCCTGCTCTGTGCTGCCACGTCGCCATGGCAACCGGGAGGCAAGTGTTAGCGAAGTAACCTGAGCGCAGCTGATACTCCGGTCCGGGTTTTTACTGTGTAGTGGTTACAGGCTCTGTGCACGGCAGGGAATCCGGCGCTGGTTTTGTGCTCACAGTCTGTGAGGTCTGAGTGGGGCATGGACAGCACCTGCTATATAAACCATCCTCTCAGGCTAGGCAAATGCTGCTGAATCTTTGTTTGTTAGTCAGTTCCAGAGAGTTAGCTAGTACTGTGTGACTTTGTATTTACTTGTTGCTTACTGCGAATAGGCCTTGGGATTCGGTACTTCATTCTGCCAATCCGGACCTAGCAGTAAGACTGGAGTCAGTTGTTTGACCTGCTGGGGTTCTTTTGCTATTCTGTGAACCCAGCAGGTTTGCGGCTGTACTCTCAGACCTGCTTGCTTAATCCTCCCTCACTGTGCAGGGCGTCCAGGTGTCAGTTTAGTGGCAGTAAGCTGAACCTGTGCCCTGCAAGTGGGGGTTAGGATTGTGGATACTCTCCTTGTGTCTATATTTCTATCTCTGACCAAGGAGTTTATTCCCACACCCGTTGGTAACCTTTTGGGGTTTTTTCTGTTGCTCTTAGCAACATCATTTCAGGTGCTCCACATGTTAAATCCCTACACATCGCTTCATTGTCCGCTCTATTCCATCTGAGCATTCCTGACACTAGGGAGACACCCAATTCCTGAGCCTTTGGGCTTCTCCGTTCACTTTGTGTTTATTAGTTATTCCATCACCTCCTGTGTATGTTATGTTATACTGTCTGTGAGTTCGTTTGCTTCGCTTCCCTCTCTGTTCACACACCGGTATACTCCTGTTAGCACTGGTGTGCATAACACCAACTTACACATTCCTTCTTTGCCTAGATGAGTCAGCCCATGTGCCGCTTCCGCTAGACTTGGGAGGTATGCTCTGGGTGCCACTGGCTTACCCTGTCCATCTGTCCAGAGTCCTGAGGACTCCTGGCCATATCCTTTTGACCTCCAAACTGCCTTTTCTTGTGGTGAACACAAATTTTGCATTTCATATAATTTCTGTGTGTTTACAGTATTAAATACCATCAGTTGTGTGATGTCTGTCTGTATGGGGGTACCGGCTGCTGATTTGGCAGCTTCGTCTGCTCGGCTGTTACCAAGTGATACCGGGTCTTGGCTATACGTGTGAGCTTTACACTTCATAACAGCCACTCTGTCGGGTTCCTGTATCGCTGTTAGAAGTCTTTTGATGTGGGCTGCATGCGCTACGGGTGTGCCAGCTGCCGTCATGAAATTTCTGAGGCGCCATAGGGCCCCGAAATCATGGACTACTCCAAAGGCATATCTAGAATCTGTGTAGATTTTGGCCGCTTTACCTTTAGCCAATTCGCATGCTCTGGTTAGGGCAACTAGCTCAGCAACTTGGGCTGAGTGTGGTGGGCCTAGGGGTTCCGCTTCTATGATACCTTGGTCATCTACTACTGCGTATCCAGTACACAAGTCTCCCGAGTCCGTCTGTCTGTGACAACTACCGTCAGTGTAGAAAGTAAAATCTACATCTTCCAGTGGGTTGTCACTGATGTCAGGATTTGCCGTGAAATTTTGGGTCAAATATTCCATACAATCATGTGTGTCATTGTCTTTACTAAATCCTCCTTCACCATCACTCTCATCCTCCACCCTTTGTGGCTGTCCAGGCACACCTGGGAGATATGTTGCAGGATTTAGTGCGCTGCATCTCCTTATGGTGATGTTTACCGGGGCCATTAATGCTAGTTCCCACCTTGTAAACCGTGTAGATGAGACATGTCTGGTTTGGGCTGAATTCAGTAAGGCTGACACTGCATGTGGTGTATGAATTGTGAGGTTGTGTCCTAGCACTACATCTTCGCTTTTACTTACTAGCAATGCTATCGCTGCAACACTTCGCAAGCATGTGGGAAGGGATCGCGCTACCGTGTCTAGCTGGGCGCTATAGTAGGCTACCGGCCTGCTGGCATCACCATGCTTCTGGGTTAAAACACCTGCCGCGCACCCAGCATTCTCTGTTCCATACAGCTCAAAGGGTTTCCCATAATCTGGCATACCTAATGCTGGTGCCTGCGTTAGGCACTGTTTAAGTCTTTCAAATGCCATCTCAGACTCGTCTGTGTGTGAAATCCGATCTGGTTTGTTTGATGAGACCATCTCCTGCAAAGGTAGGGCTAGTATGGAAAACCCTGGGATCCAGTTACGGCAATACCCACACATTCCTAGAAAAGTTCTAATCTGTTGCTGGGTTTGCGGCAGGGTCATGTCACGAATTGCTTGAATTCTATCAGCGGTGAGGTGTCTCAGTCCTTGTGTCAGACAGTGTCCCAAGTATTTTACCTTGATCTGGCATAATTGTAACTTATCTTTGGAAACCTTGTGTCCTGTGTCTGAAAGATGAAACAGGAGTTGTTTCGTATCTCTCAGGGACGATTCGAGCGAATCCGAACATAGCAGTAAGTCATCTACGTATTGTATTAATATTGATCCGCTCTCAGGTTAAAAAGACTGTAAACAATCATGCAAGGCCTGTGAGAAAATACTTGGACTGTCAATGAAACCTTGTGGTAAACGAGTCCAGGTGTACTGAACTCCTCTGTATGTAAATGCGAATAAGTATTGACTGTCAGGGTGCAGAGGTACCGAGAAGAAGGCGGAGCAGAGGTCAATCACAGTGAAAAATTTGGCAGTGGGAGGGATTTGCATAAGGATGACAGCTGGATTTGGCACTACGGGGAATTGACTCTCAACTATTTTGTTGATCCCCCTTAGATCCTGCACTAATCTGTAACCCCTCCCCCCACTCTTTTTAACAGGGAAGATGGGACTATTGGCAGTGCTGGACGTCCTAACCAGAATGCCCTGTTGTAGCAGGCGCTCTATTACTGGGTAAACTCCTAACTCCACCTCTGGCTTCAGAGGATACTATGGGATTTTTGGAGCTATCCTACCATCTTTTACTTGTACCACTACTGGGGATACATTTTCCATTAATCCAGTGTCTTGTCCATCCTTGGTCCAAAGTGATTCCGGTATCTGGGAAATCAGTTCCTCTACCTTGGACGGACACCTATTTGTAACGGCAGTATGCGTCATTAACCTTTGTGGGGTATCTAACATATCCTGCACTTCCTGAGCGTGTCTCTCAGGTATATCTAAGAAAACACCCTCAGCTACATCAATTGTGACCTCGGGTTCACTTCCAAGGCTCGCAATTAATTTCACTGGCTGCAGACTACAGGTATGGCCCCACCCCTAGTGTGAATTTAGATCCTCCCGCAGCGCATTGGTTGCTACAATTTGTGAGGGGGGTAACTGGTAATTATTGGAGACTTGCCAGTCTCTTTTTGGTGGGTACCTTCTCGTTTCCCCTGCATGTGGCTCATAACTCCGTCTCTGCGGTCCCTGATCCCATCTACGTGTGTCATACTGTGTGTCATGCTCTGGTCTAGGGGGTCGATATACATTGTGTGAGTTTCTATTGGTGCAGTTACGTGCAAAATGTCCTTCCCTGCTACAATTGTAACATTTTACCATATACGGCTTACTATCAGGGGTCTGAGATTTAGACTGAGGCGGCCTTGTTGTAAGGGCCTGGATACTTATGGCCATCAGCTTATCACCCTGTGACTCCCTGCGTCTTGTGATGTTCCTGTCGTGCCCGACAGCAGTCTCTCTTAAGGTGGCCACCGACATACCTCTCCAGTTAGGTTGAGTGGTTTGTACCCTATTCCTTAATACTTCCTTTAAACCGTCCATCAATACGGACACCGCTACCTCTCTATGATGTAAATTTGCCTCAATGTCCACGATCCCAGTATACCTAGGCATTTCCTCCAGTGCCCGGTGGAAATAGTCAGAAGCAGCTTCCCCTTCCATTTGTTTAATAGAGAAAATTTTGTTCCATTTAACAACGGCTGGGAAGTATACTCCTAACTGCAGATTGATCTGTCTAACATTTTCCTGATTGTACTCGTCAGTGAGAGCTACCTCAGCATCTAATTTACAATCCGTAATTAATTTTACAGGGTCAATACTAGAGGGCAAGCATGCCCGCAGTAGTGTCCGCCAATCTTTGCTGTTAGGTTCAGTGGAGTTACCTAGGTCTTTAATGAACCTCTGACATGCGGCTAGATCTTTTCTGGGATCAGGAAATTCAGACAAAATTGTTCTCAATTCTGCCCGGGACCAAGGACAATGCATTGCAATATTCCTTATGGGTGTGACTCCATTTGCGTCGGTCTTCCCATTGGGGACCGCTATCACCCGGACAGGATTAAGATCAATTACCTCACTCTGGGTTGATTCTTCACTGTGTGATGTAACATTTTCAGCATAGTGTACAGTGCCGTACTTACCTTTAGATACAACCTCACCTGTCCCTGCACTATGGGCCTTCGCTACCGCTCTTACTGGTTGGGCCGTGCCCACTGGAGTATCATTTATGGTGGCCGCTAGAGAGAGAGCTGAAATCGTAGTGGGCTCATCTTCCTGGTCGCATTCCTGAGGGAAGTTTAAAATGGGATACAACTTGCACGGGTTAGCATTAGCATCAACATTTGCATTAATATTCATTTTACTCTTATCATTACTACATTGGTTAAGTGCACCCTTTTCGTGTACCCGTATGCCATTCTCTGCAGCCACTTCTTTCCCTACTATATACGGTGGTGGTGCCGTTGCTATCAGACTTCTACCAGGATGTGAATTTGCTTTTTGAGCTAATTCCTGTTGTATTTCACTCTCTTGTTGCCATACCTGTAAACAATCATAATGTCTAATCCTCTGCTTTGCAGACTTTATTAGACCTATTCTTTTTCTTAGATTCTGCAATACCTCAGGATTCAAACTGCCCACCCGGGGAAACTGTTCCCCATCATTCTCAGTCATTCGTTCCTATTCTTTGCATAATACCTGTGTGTGTGATCCGTATTTCTCACACATTATATACCGTGCTGACCCTTTGGGCCAACAAATACCAACGTGAAGCCTTGTTGGACGTCCCTTCTTTGAGCAACTGGCCCCCATTGTTTGCAGATATTGCTGTAGCAAATTCTTACAAAACAAACCAAGTTCCCCTCGGTAAGGCGACGGTGAAAGTTCAACTAGTGCCTTCACTCACTTACGCCCCAATTGGCCAATACGAGTTCCAGCAATGTGCCCACCACTGGTCGTACCCAATTCGCGGGATCTTTTTTTTCTTGTAACCTCTATTTACTGGGGCGTGTGGGAGTATGCTACCCTCCCCAGTAAGTATTGGTTGTTGGAGATTTCCTGAGTGAACAGCGAAACTCCCTTAAAATAACAAAAACCTACACAAATCACGTTAGAGTGTACAAATAGCGTTTATGATCCCACAATAAATTTTTAATGGGTATCAAGGTAACAAACTAATACACACAATTACATGCGGTACAGTCGCACTTCGTATAAATAACTATTATTTATACGCCTTACGACCAGCGGAATCGTTTGTTTAGGCTGTGAAACCTTCAGCCGGAGCTCAACTTGTGTCTATATGGGTACTACGCAAACCCCCTGGGCTGCGCTTCAACCTTTGCAATTCTTTTTTTGTTTGCGAATACTACTTGCTCCTTTACCTTATATAATGTTAACGCGGGCAAGCCAGTCCCACGCCACCAAGTGTCCACTCACCTGATGTGGTCTCCGACGGGATCCCGATTTCTGGGTTCACAAAAGAATACCTTTATGTCCACACTCACTCCTATTCATTCATATACACTCTAATCTTTCTGTACAGAAATTCCTTTCATACAGGCAGTAGTCCAATTCCTGGGTTTTGCAATAGAAAAAGGTTCTCTTTAAAGTTTAAACTAAACTTTTTGGCAACTGAACAAACTTATGCTATTATCAGGTGGCTATTATACCACCCACACTAAAACAATGTTATCATGTGATCTGAGTTTCAGTGGGCGTATCCGTACGCAGGTTGCGTAATGTACGCCACGTGTGTACGCCTTTGCGTCACGTACGTAATCTCGCACGTTGCCCGAGACACGTACGCACAAAGTCCAGATAAACCAAATAAATTTCCTCAGTACGTGTCTAACAATCAATTCTAATGGCAACAAGAGTGACTATGCGAAAATACACAAAATAAAATACAGGTGTATGTGCATGTATTGTGTGCGCAATTGGCGCCAAACAGAGAGAGAGAGAGAAAGAGAGAGAGAGAAAGAGAGAGAGAGAGAAAAAAACAGATTTAAAACAATAGCTGTATGTTCTTACCTTCCTCGGATTCCACCAGCATCCCTACAAACCAAGAGAAGCAGACACAGATGCACATCCGATCAGAACTACAAGATACTACCTATCCACCCTTTTGCTGATCGATAAAGTCTGTTGTTTTCGCCTGACTGCGGATATGAGGTGGACCGGACTAGCCCCCAATTGATAAAGCTGATTATTTATCTTGAACTTAAGCTATATACTTATTAAAGACAACATACGCAATAGGCGCACGAGGTGCCGTAATGGTACGCACTTAGCGTAACAGACGCTGTACCGCGAGAGCGGGATGCAAGCGGCGCTGACGCTCACTAATCTACACACACACAACCTTGTAACAATACACTGTAAGGGTATGCTTACGCTGTAAACCTTATTACTGTAATACTACCACAATGTAACGCTGATTAACCTTTATGATATGAAAGCTGTTTGAGCGACTGAGACGCTCAATAACCCTTAGTAATAAATGATGAATTACACAAGACCTGATGTAGATTTAAAAACCTCTCCGGCTCTAACACCAGGTGGATAATTCTTTTAGTATAAAAAGGGGAAAACAATACATCAGATACACTACAGATCTAACATTAATACCTAAACAGAATATCTAGACATAAATACAAACATTAACAAATGATTGAAAATACAGATACATAGAATGAGAATGACTGGCATACATTAACCGGGTAACAAAGTGGCCACAGAGAAACATACCATACGGGGAAACACTCGCAAGCGCGACCGGATCCAGTCCTCCAATTATCCGACTGATAATTGTTGATGAGAGAGAGTCTTGTGTCACCAAGCCTATTGCAAGCTATATTTATTTACTAACTCAAGACATACTACAATAGATACTGTGTGCTCTCTTTCCATTGGTTAGGGGGTGGGACATGTACTGCACCTGGGATCATTGGTTAGTTCAAGAAGAGGGCGATGGCTAGGACTTGTTAGTATTCTAAATTCCTCTCTGGTTGTATTGTGGAAAGCTATTTGTTTTGGATCTTCCAAACAAACTCTGTCTCTGGGCTTTGTTTACCCCACCTTCAGTTGAGACAATTGACAACTCAGCACTCATTATTCTGGAGAGAAACCTGGTTCTATTCATAAACAAAGGTGTGAGCCCTCTTCATAGAATCTCAAAGCTTCGTGTAAATAAGGCTATTGTATTCAGTCTGTGGGAAATAAATGACTGAATTCTATTCACCTACCCTGCACTTGTGTAATTTATTCGGAATGCAATTAATCTTATTTTCTACTTCTGTGCATAACCATGAGCAGGAACTATGCGAATCCCTCCCAATTATCATAGGCACAACACCCCTTCAATACCCCACAGCTGGACACCAACCACTACCCTCCAACCTTTGTCTGAGCCCTCCCAGCATGCAAAGAGGAATCTCTCTGTCTAAGAGGTTTTAAACTTACCATACTTGCTGACATTGTTAAGGGGAATATTAACTATAATATATTATTACGCTATTTGGGTTAAATATGTCGCGATCGAGTCGCACGCTACAAGCTCACAAACTCCGCCGTATTTACACATCCCCTGTGCACGAGACGCTGGAGCGTCCCTTACAAAATCTGCGGGGATGTGTACGCACGGGGGACCAGGCGACGAGCAGCATGCGCACACATTAGGGGTTAATACAAGGCATATGAATCATGATATTTTTCGACTCTGACACTTTCCACCAACCCGTCAGTTTGGGGATGGTAGATGGACGTTCTGAGGTGAGTGACCTTAAATAATTTGCACAATTCTTTCATGATCCTTGACATAAATGGAGTACCTTGGTCAGTCAAAATTTCTTTTGGTATTCCCACTCTACTAAAAACCTGCACCAGCTCCCTTGCTATCGCCTTGGTTGTGATAGTGCGTAAAGGGACAGCCTCAGGATATCGAGTGGCATAGTCCATAATTACCAGGAAATACTGATGGCCCCAAGCAGACTTTAACAAGGGCCCCACGAGATCCATGGCTATTCTGTCAAACGGGACCTCTATAATAGGCATGGGAACTAGTGGGCTCCTGAAATGGGGTCTAGGGGCATGATACTGGCATTCAGGACAGGAAGAACAATATTCAGACACTTCTTTATAAACCCCTGGCCAAAATAACCTTTGTAAAACTCTTTCAGTGGTTTTTTCTGCCCCTAAATGTCCTGCGGTAACGTGACTATGAGCTAAATCTAGTACCGTTCTCCGATAAGGCTGGGGAACTACCAGCTGTTCCACCACATCCTCACCCCTTTTGACAATGTGGTACAAGAGCTCATTACAGATGGCCATGTGGGGATACGTAACCCTGTCACCTGGTACCACAGGTTCCCCATTAACAACCTTAACATTCTCTCTAGCCTTTATTAAGGTAGGATCCTTTAACTGTTCAGACGCAAACAGATCCTTCTTTACCTCCAGGTCAGGCACGCTTTAAGTTCTAACTACTATGTCTCTGTTCCCAGCAAGAGGGTCCTCACTGGACTCCCCATCTGTCACTTCCCCAGCCAAACTAGCAAAAGGCAAAGGGTCAGAAAGTTCCGAAGACACACGTACATCCATAAAATCACTGGTATTATCAACTGGCTCTTTACTTCTCACATCTGTTTATAACCGTGATTCCCACAGTTTCCAAAAATGAGGAAAATCCCTCCCTATTATGGCCTCACGCACCAAGGTGGGTACCAGTCCTACTTTAACAATTGCTGACCCACAACAAGTTTCTATATTCACTTCAGCAGCGACATAATGTTGGGTATCCCCATGTATGCTAGTTACCCCAATAGGTATTTGCTGGACCTTTAAGGGGTTCACTAACCCAGCTTTCACGAGGGTAACCTAACTTCCTGAATCTAGCAAGGCCTCTACCCGGTTACCCTCTAAGAACACATCACACATTTGTTTTTCCAGCTCAGGTGAAGGTACCACAGTACAGGCTAACCTAGCAAAGAAAGACATTCTGCGACATTCAAAGGCAGCATCACATTGCATGGGTTCTTGCATGACTGGGCAATTGGCAATAACATGACCTGGCATACCACACCTAAAACATTTAACCACACGATTATCAACCCGTTTGGGCAGGATAGACTGTTCTAGCCCCATTAGCCTGTCTCCAGGGCCAGTGTTTACAGTCTCTCCTGCCTTGCGTTCTCTTAACCGCCCAGCAACGTTTTCCCATGGAACAGTCTTACCAGTCTTTACTGAAGGGCGCTGTCGAGGATCTATAGGTTGCTGGGTGGTCATCAGTAGTTCCTCTGCTGCCAAATACCTCTCTACCATGTCCACTAATTGGTCAGCAGTACCCGGGTTTCCATGGCTCACCCACTTGCGCAGGACCAAGGGCAAAGATCTCAAGTAGCGGTCCATGACGACTCTTTCAACCATCTGGGGACCAGTTAATGTCTCTGGCTGTAACCATTTTTTTGTTAGCTGAATAAGGTCGTGCATCTAGGAGCGAGGAGGCTTCTCCATGGCGTACACCCAACGGTGCACCCGTTGTGCTCGTACTGACAGCGTGACTCCCAGGCGGGTCAGGATCTCAGTCTTTAGTTTATCATAGTCCCGAGCCTCAGCAGGGCTTAAATCAAAGTACGCTTTTTGGGTCTCACCTGACAGAAAAGGTGCCAGCAGACTGGCCCATTGTGCTTTCGGCCAGTTCTCACGCTCGGCAGTCCTTTCAAACGTGGTCAGGTAGGCCTCCACGTCATCAGCCTCTGTCATTTTCTGCAGGAAGTGACTGGCCCGTATAGTACTAAAGCTGGTCAGAGCACTGACGGTCACATCTCCAATCCGGGCTGCAAGGCTCTGCACCACTTCTGTTAAGGCCTCTCTATCCTGACGCTGTTGCCTGTAAAGTTCATCAATAGCCACCTGCTGCTGTCTCCTATTATCCTCCATTGCCACCTGCTGCTGTCTATTGGCCTCCTGCTGTGCTGCTGTAGCTTGCAGCTAGGCTTTAAGCAGTTCCTCCATGTCGAAAGATTTTTCAGGCGGCTTTGTAGCTGCTTTCACCCAGGACATATATCAAATCCTCAGGAGTGAGTCTCAGCAACTTCACACCGGGCTGTATCTGCATAAACCACCGTTTTCTGCAGGCCTCACAAAGCTGCTGCTTTCACTTATGCGCAGAACGGCATGCTCGCATTCTCCACCAAGTTGTAACGCTGTAAGGGTACAAGGTGCCGTTTCCTGGGGTAGATGGCAGCACGCAACAGCTGAGGAACCACACAAGTCCAGTTTATGGTACAACTGGCCCCAGCCAGTTTTATTATACAGAAAATAAAACAAACACCAAAAGAAAATACCTTTCCTGTCCAGCATTAACTAAACACAAGATGTTCCTAACTATCACTAAACAAAAAACACAGAGTTCTCCAGTAAACACTGTATAGCTCACTTGTATCAGGAAGCGTGTTTCTCTCACAGAGATCCTGCAGTCTTCCCAGGCAGTCTGCACACATTAATCAGGCTAGAAGCCCTATAACACTCTTGCACAGCTGAAAGCCCTGATTAGCCCTCTGTGAGGCCAAAGATCCGAACTGGGCCCAATGTCTGGAACTCGCCCTATCTCTCTCTCAGGGCCCTTATCCAGCTTTTCCAGCAAACTGAAAAGGTTCTAACAAAACAAAAGCATTTTCCTAGAAGTTTTCATTTTCTAAAACATGTAAGACAAGAACCTGGGACAAACATACCTGCCCTCAAACACTATCCCAGTGTTCTTGTCACAGGCACACAGATGACAAGATGACATCACCTGCATGTTACACTACTGGGAGCTGTTCTTCTGAGGGCCCAGAAGCCATCACAGGATTATTTTTGTTAAGCTGGTTGTGATCTTCCCCATGATCTACCTTTTGGCCAGGTCTAGAGTGTAGTTGACAATTCTTAAATAGTCTGCTAACATTATAGTAACACTTGCTGTTATTACCATGTTATTTGTCCATGAATGCTTATGGCAGCAAATGTTATTTCAATAGGTAGATCTCGCAAGTTCTATTGGTCACGAAGTGGGTAATGCACCTGACAGTGCTGTATTTTAGATGCTTTATTATTATACAGTGCACAATGAAACGTGTTGGATCAATACAGCATATTACATGGTATTGCTACTGTATACATGACACTGCTAGTATCACTGACTCACCTGGTAGATATCAGTCCTGCTTTTACTGGACATAGAGAGTAATTCAGATCTGACCGCTGGGCTGCGTTTTTTGCTGCCCTGCAATCAGATAGTCGCCGCCTACAGGGGAGGGTTAAATCACTGAGCAAATGTGCGATCGCTTGTGTTGCAAAGCTGAACAAAAATCAGTTTGTGCAGTCTCTGCGCGGCACAGGACTTACTTATCCCGTGCAATAGAATCCTGATGATAGGGGCCAGAGCTGACGTCAGATACCCTCCAAAACGCTTGAGCCCGCCTGCCCGCCTGCGTTTTTCCGGACACGCCCAGAAAATGGTCAGTTGCCACCCACAAACGGCCTCTTCCTGTCAATATCCTTGCGAACGCCCATGCGAATGGATCATTCGCATCATCCCGTCGCTGACCGGCGATGCCCATTGTTGCCGCCCCACGCGCCAGTGCATTGCGGTGCATATGCATGCGCAGTTCGGATCTGATCGTCCACTGTGCGAAAAAGCACAGCAGCGATCAGATCTGAATTAGGCCCATAGAACAATGGTCGAGTCAGGAGACAATCATCTTTCAATCTAACTTTCCATGTATCACCTGAGAAAGGACTGAACCCACTGACAGGATCATGGAAATGGGATGACCATCGCAATGATCACTATTTACTTCAATGGTGATCATTTTTCTATGCAATGCTAGGTGAGCGATGGTTGCCTCCATCACCTACCTTCTTTTGCATTGTACATTCTCTGTTATAGAAGCATCAACTCAGCGGTCCTGCTTCTTTGCACATGCACAATTGATGTTGCTTCTTTGCACACGTGCACATGTAAACTATTGATGTCAAAAAATGGTTTACAAATGATAGTCGCATGACATTGCACTGACGCAACTATGTGATGGTGCTAATCCAATGACTATCCCTAGCAAGGACCACATCTGCCCAAAAAAACATCTACACAATGATTGGATAGCATCACAATGCTAAAATGGAGACAATAGACCTGATTCAGAGATGGATGCATTGTCGATGTTGTATACTGTTGGGCGATATTTTGCCACTGCGCATGTATATAAGGTACAATGTGCATGTGTCACAGATACTTGTGGCAGTGGTCGCAATGAGGATTTGCACAGTGAGTGACAGCCAATTATAATTTCTCCGGTGTCTTACTTCTGACAGCCATGCTGCATGAACCACAAGGTTACTGCAAAGGTTGATAATCAACCAATGTGTGTCCAATGTCTGCATCTTCGCACCACAAGCAGTGGATCTGAGACGCCTCCAGTGGACATCTCATACAAATCCAGGCGGCTGCAGCATGTGCATACTGTCACACGGCCACTGCATACCTAATTGCAGATGAGGTGGCATCTGCATACATTTCTGAATCGGACCCAGTGCCCAATGCATCTATTATTGTATTGAGCTGGAGCTCAACAGCAGCTGGTAATTCCCTTAGAGACTACCTGCATTGACCTCCTAAAAAACGATATTAACCTTATAACTATCAGACAAAGGGGGATATGTATCAAACCTTGGAGAAAGATAAAGTGGAGAGAGCTGAAGAACTAAAAAATCTTCACCTAACTGTATTTAAAAAATATCAGTAAGAAGCTGATTGGTTGGTACTTTATCTCTATCCAAGGCTTGATACATCTCCCCCATAGAATTGTATTTGTGTCATTTATGGGATACTAAAACCAGGTTCCAGCAGTAAAAGTTGGAACCTCTGGCTTAATTTATTGTTTTGGTTTCAGATTATTTCTGTATTGATTGCATATGTGTATCAAGATAAGAAGAAGCACAAGGCTATTATAACTTGCAACTTAAAAGTCTTACTGCACTATCTCATCATAACAGTTATCTCCGGTGAATTTCATTGGCCTATGAATTAATTAAATAAATAAGTAAATAGGATTGTTCAATGAATAGTATTTGTTAAACATACAACAGAGTCTTTATATCCAGACTAGTTAAAAGCCTGTCAAAAAGAGGGTCACCAGGGCCGAATTATAAGGAGAGGCGGTCTCTACACAAGAGCTGCTGGGGTTTCTGGAACTCCTGCTCCTTACAAATGAACATGCCTTATGTGCCTTCTGGGTTCCCTTCCCCCGCCCAAAGCCAGCATGAGCCATTCAGTTACATACAGTAGTGTACCAACCGTGTTGTGTTTGTCATTTATTAAGCAGGACACCCAGTCCTTGAAATCACAAGTCTTTCATAGGGAGGGATTAGTGGTGGGGAGGCTCCCTATTCAATCAATAGGAAGGCCCAGGAAGAAGCACAGAAAACTCTGTCTCATAAAGATAACACTCTCATAATTTGAAAAGCCAAACTTGTAATGTATATCTGTAAAAAGTAGCATTATATCTGTGTAAAAAGTAGCAGCCACGATTTCTTTCTAATTGTACCAAAACAAGTTCTGTCATACTTTGTATACAGACCCAGACATCCACACAGATATACAGTCAAAAGTAGGAAAAAACTGTAGGTGCTACTTTTTACACAAATATACAATACAAGTGTGGCTTTTCAAATTACGAGTGTTATCTTTATGAAATTGAGTTTAGTGTGCTACTTCCCAGGCCTCCCCATTGCTTTAATAGGCAGATCCCCCACCACTAATCCCACCCCCTGTGAGACTCATGATTTCACAGACAGGGTGCACTGCTTAGTAACACAACATGGCTGGTACACCACTGTTTGCAAATGAATGGTTCATGCTGTAATTTAATAAACAGTACACCCAATCCGTGAAATTACAAGTCTCACAGGGGTGGGATTGGGGCTGGGGGAGTTCTTGAATAGAATGCGCACAGCGTCTGTTCACCGCTGCTCTGAACTGAGCAGAGCAGCAAGTGTCTGGAGCCTCCCAACTGCCCCCCCCCCTCCACCACGGGACACTGCGGCCCGCGGGAGGGACAGCGGGACAGACCCAAACAGTAGCGCACACGCAGGAGGGGTTTCCGAGTACCTGGAAACCCCCCTCCTGATGAGCCAAATGTTTAATTTGTGAGAAGGAGACAGCAGTGTTTCCATCTCATCAAAAGCCGTGATCACGGCCGCGGAGCTGCTGCTGGTGCAGCAGCAGCAGAGAACTTCGTAGCTCTCTGCACAGAGAAATTCCGGGGGAAGCTGCTGGCTGCGCGTGCTCAGCCGCAGCAGCTCCCTCCCTCCTCACAGGACAACCAGTCTGCTGCTTCCGCCTCCCAGCCCCTGGTGAAAGGGTATCTAGACGCTACCCTGGTGGTATGTATGCCACCATATATGTATACTGCGTGTAAAGTATGTATTTGTAGGTATGTATGTGTGCTTATGTATGTATGCATGTATGTGTTTGCGTATGTATGTATGTATGTATGAATGTGCGTGCTAGGTATGTATGTATAATATATAATATATATATGTGTCTGTGTGTGTGTGTGTGTGTGTGTATATATATATATATATATATATATATACAATGTCCAAAGGACGGCACTCACACGTCTTATGAATCAAACACAGGATCCCGTTTTTAGGTCAACGTTTCAGAATTTTCACTGCAATTCTGATCCTCACTGCATCTGGTATATATATATATATATATATATATATACACCTGCACACATACCCACGTACAGAAACCCCCTGAATAAATCCTGCGTTTGCCCCTGCCAAAAAAAACGGGACTGTCCCGTGAAAATCGGGACAGTTGGGAGGTATGAAATAAGTATAATAAACTAAAAAATTTGACACATCGCAAAATATAGGTTCATGGCATACTTTTTGGCTAAAAAATACCTGCATCTGCATTATATTTTATCCAGATACTATATAATACAGAGCATATTATTTATTACACCACTATACACACAGCGATAGAATGCTCCACTAGACACAAATATACAGCAGAGCTCGGGACTACTGTTATAACTTTTATTAGGTTGAGCGCTGGTGTACAAATAATTTTTCTATTTTAATTAAAAATATGACTAATTTAGGGTGTTTATATTTATAATAAGCTTTATAAACATCAGCGATTAGGTTATCTTTGTCTGGAATTTTATACATATATAATGTTGGGAGTGTTACTACCTTGTAGTTGTAATGACATTTAAGGTAAGAGAGAGTTTTACATTTTTTCATTTCCCAAGAGGCAATAACAGGACTGCAAAGTTTAGAATACCAAGTCTCAGTGCAGAATGTGGCTCTGTGCTTCCTGCTTGGTAAATGGTTGAGTTGTTTCAGAACTGGAGAAATGTAACCATTTCAGTGTCAGAAGATGGAAGCTTACTATATAAAAAGACTGTTCTTGCAAATAGCAAAGGGTTATCGGTATCACAAGCCAAATAAAACATGAATATTGACTTCACAAATGCTGAATTATAAAAGCAACGTTATTTAATGTTTTTGAAAAAAAAAAAAAATTTGAATCCTTTTACGTTACTGCACGAGCAAAGTCCCCACTACCTCATAAATCACTTTCATCACATGAAAAATAAAACTCCAAAATACTCTCTTTTTTTCTAGAGAAACATTTTCCCATTTGAAGCATTTCTAACCAGCATTTAGGATATGTCTCAAGTGCTGAGGCTGTGCAGTGTTTTAGGGGCCAATTTATTTAGCTGTGCACATGCATTTTACCACAAATCAAAGGATTATAGTAACAATAAAGAAATTGACGTTAAGTAATGCTATTATGCCTGAGATATCTGTGAAATTTCTGTATCTCCCAACATTAGAAGGAGCAGGCTTGGAACTCCTGTGAAGGCGAGCGTGCCCAAATGGGCCTGTGGCCTTGACATAAGGAGGTGTGGCTTTGTGAGAATGCTGCACTAGCGAGTCACGCCTCCCATTTTCAGCATTCTGGGGTCATGGCCAGTGCTCTGTGAGCTGCTGGCTATGCCCCCAGCCCAACTGTCTCCTGTGAACAGACGCTGTTGCCTCTGCTCTGCTCGGCCCGTGGGTGAGAGATTGTGACAGGCCTAAAAAAATGGACTGTCCCGTGAATATCTGTCCTCATAGTTCTCAAGTTGCTATTTAACAAACTCTGAAGAGCTTAACTTTTAGAAGCTTACCTCCAATAAGTAACTATGGCCCTCATTCAGATCCCGTTGGATCTGCTTCCTGAAGTGCAAAGTACCAATGTTCGGTACTTTGCACATGTGCAGGGCCCATTATGCGTGTGCACAAATGGGTCCTGCCTTGAAGGAAGCAGACCATCTGTCAGTGATTGACAGTATGATGCCATTTGGGGAGCAGGGAGGTGGCGAAGGTGGCATCAGTTTGTGAAAATGGAAGCATATCGCCGCCGTTTAGGGGGAGGGAAGAGGCCGGGCATCTTGGTCGTTGGATGGAGATTTCCTGGCCTCTACGACAGACAACCTTTGCTTCCCCATGGATGATACCAGCCACCCAATGGTGAGTCAGTAATCAGATGGCTGCATCCTAGGATGCAGGTCAGCTTTCTAATACAGCAGGAGGCATCTCCTTGTAATAGACACTTCCTGCTGCATTACCATACAGAGCTATCGCTGTGATAGCCATTACATCCACATCTGAATTAGCCCCAATATCTAGAAAAATTGATGGTCAGGATTCCGGCATCGGAATTCTGACAGGTTGTCGGGATTCCAGCGCCGGTCTCCTGACCACTGGCATCCCATACGTGGGGATGCCAAGTACATCCTTTGTTATGAGTTGTAATAATTCCCTTTCAGTGTAGGAGGGAAATTGTGTCTTGTGAATGCTATAAAGTACTCCTCTATAAATTAGAGATGTGCGGGTTCGGATTTGCTTAATGGTTATCCAAATCACGTGACATCTGAGAGCCAATAAGATGCCGTTTTGAGATCCGGCTAAATTCGGGTATATCCGAACCCACACATCTCTACTATAAATACATCAGAAACACACCTAATTTAGTAAGCATATGTTTTGATAATGAAATCTGCATCGTGATTCTGAAAGTGAATATTAGGATTGAACAAAATTAAATAAGCATCTCTTATATGACAGATCCCTTCTTGTTAAAATTCCCTTGCAAAACCATATAATATATGCTCGAGCAATGAAAACAGCGCTGATCAGCTTCAGCAGAGAACTTGCAATCAACCAATTAGAGGCAGCTAGCTTGTGCTGGTAACTGTCATCATCATCAGCATGCACCAGCTCTCATGGCTGTGACAGATACATCTCTGTGCAGGTATGCATGTTTACAATTATGAGACTTAAGGTGCATACACACGGAGAGATTTTGACTATGAGAGATTTTGACTGAGCGATTTCCCTTGAACTGGAAGTAGGAGATTTTGACTAACTTTACCAGCGATTTTGGCTATGGGCGATTTTGGCTAACTCATTCAAGCAAGGGGATGCTTTTTCTTTCCCAGCGACATAGCCAAAATTGACTTGCCTGCACAGTCTATTTTTAGCAGCGATAGCGACCTGGCGGGGACGCGCATCGCTGGCTGCGTACACACAGAGCGATATGCACTAACTTTCTGAGCGATTTTGACTATATAGTCAAAATCGCTCAGTTATATCGCTCCGTGTGTATGCACCTTTAGGGGGACATTTACTAAGCAGTGATAAGAGCGGAGAAGTGAGCCAGTGGATAAGTTGCCCATGGCAACCAATCAGAACTGAAGTAACATCTATAATTTGCATACTATAAAATTATACAGAACTGCTGATTGGTTGATAGGGCAACTCCACTGGCTCACTTCTCCGCTCTTAGCACTGCTTAGTAAATGTCCCCCTATATGCTTACTGTTACTGCTCATTGGCCCTCATTCAGTTGTTGTAGTAGCTATCACTGCTGCTCCTATGAAGCAGCAGTGATAGCTAATATGGTAATGCAGCAGGAGGCCTCACACCTCTGCTGCATTACTGATCCAAACTGCATCCTAGGATGCAGTATTGGATCTCTGATACCATTGGCTAGCTGCATGACCAATGGGGTTGCACAATCTGTCCGCCACAGCTCCTACCTTGAGACTAGGAAATCTCCATCCTCAGACGGAGATCATTGGTCTCTTCCCTCCCCTGCAACAGTGGCAACACTCCTCCGTTTGGAGAAACAGAGGCCATTGCCGTCCCCAAACAACATCAAACTGTCAAATCAGGCCACTTAGTAGTACAATCTTATTTGGATTACACCACTCAGTGCCCCTGATTCATATTACACCACACAGTAGTGTCCCTTATACATATTACTCCACACAATAGTACCCCTTATACACATTATGCCACACAGTAGTGCTTCTTATACACAATGTTTCCAGTAGTGCCACTGCCCCCTTATATATAATGCCCACAGTAGTAGTGTCCCTTATACACATAATGCCCACAGTTGTAGTGCTCATTACACATAATACCCACAATAGTGGTGCTTACACACATAATGACCACAGTAGTGCCCATTACATATAATGCCCACAGTAATAGTGACCCTTACACATACTCCTCATAAAGGCCGCACTTACTGACATCTGGGCCATCGAACTGCGAATCTATATTGCCCCAGTCGTCCAGCCTGCCTTTGTCCTTTCCTCATGCTCTGCGGAGGATAGCAGGCAGGCACAGCCTGTATATGAAGACTTAAGGGGGTACTGGGGAGCGGCAGGACCAGGGCCCTCTTAACGACAGTATAGGCCCCTGGGCAAAGCAGTGCACAAGGGCCCCTACCATATTTACAGCAGATGTGATGTCCATGGGGTAGGGTGGAAGGGGCGTATGTCCAAGGACAAATGCAGGATTTGTAGGGGTGATAAGCAAGATATACGATAGATAGATAGATAGATAGATAGATAGATAGATAGATAGATAGATAGATAGATAGATAGATAGATAGATAGATAGAATCTCCCTGCTTTGCAGACCTTGCTGGGTGGGAAGCGCCGGCCCTGGCTATCGCCTCCCCATCCTGCCTCTAAAGGTGCAAGTGGGCACAAATATCACATTCAAGTAAATCTGCATATGTGTTATGAGACAAGATCTTTTTGTGTATTTTAAACTGGCATCAGACCATTGGTATTGGCAAATATTTTAAAATATATAGCACTAAAAATACAAACATAAGAGCACAAGTTTGCAGTCCATTCATAGACATAACTTGTGCTCAGCTCTATGAGGCATTCAGGGGCTGATCCTGAGTCTTTTTGCTAACATAGGGGCAGGGCCGGTGCAAGGTTTTTCGGCACCCTAGGCAAAATGTCTTCCTACTGCCCCCCCTCCCCCCCTTGCCCAAACCCACAAACTGCCCCTCCAAAAATATATGGAAGAAAAACCACACTATGTGTGACATATTGCGGTGACTCCAGGCAGGTAGTAGTGGTGTATGGGGGAGGAAAGGGGGAACACAACTCAGCAGGATATGTACGATAGATAGATAGATAGATAGATAGATAGATAGATAGATAGATAGATAGATAGATAGATAGATAGATAGATAGATAGATAGATGCATACATTACATACATAGACAGACAGATATGTGTGCAGGAACTGGGGGGTATATTCAGATTTTTATATGGAGATATGTATATATATATATATATATATATATATATATATATATAGAGAGAGAGAGATTTATAGGGATGTAGTTATGTGACCGGTGGTCACGAGACTGCCGATCACATTACCGACGGCTACATCCCCGGCTACATCCCGCCCCCCTCTAAATCCTGTCAGTCGGCATGCCGACTAGCAGGGACTATTCCCACTTGCGGAGAGAGAGAGAGAGAGAGAGAGAGAGAGAGTGTGTGTATATACAGTGGTCGAAGTGGAAATTTTGAAGTGGGGGTATGCAAAAGTCAAGGATGCAATTACGTGCGCGCCAAAGGCGCCCGCGCTCCAGGAAAAGGGGGCGTGGTCACCTAAAATGGGGCGTGTCCAGTGTAGTAGAACCCCTTATACCAGGCATGTCCAAACTGCAGCCCCCCAGCTGTTGAGAAACTACACATCCCAGCACGCCCTGACATAGCTTTAGCATTCTCCGAAAACAAAACTGTGTGAGGGCATGCTGGGATATGTAGTTTCACAACAGCTGGAGGGCCGCAGTTTGGACATGCCTGCCTTATACTATCTAGTACTGGTGCCCCTTTCACCTTATAGCACACGGTACGACCTGAAATTCACATTATAGCACACGGTACGAGCCGAAATTCACATAATAGCACACTGACTGAGCCGATAGTCACATTGTAGCACACTGACTGAGCCGAAATTCACATTATAGCACACTGACTGAGCCGACAGTCACATTGTAGCACACTGACTGAGCCGACAGTCACATTGTAGCACACTGACTGAGCCGACAGTCACATTGTAGCACACTGACTGAGCCGACAGTCACATTGTAGCACACTGACTGAGCCGACAGTCACATTGTAGCACACTGACTGAGCCGATAGTCACATTGTAGCACACTGACTGAGCCGACAGTCACATTGTAGCACACTGACTGAGCCGATAGTCACATTGTAGCACACTGACTGAGCCGACAGTCACATTGTAGCACACTGAATGAGCCGACAGTCACATTGTAGCACACTGAATGAGCCGACATTCACATTGCAGCACACTGAATGAGCCGAAATTCACATTATAGCACGCTGAATGAGCCGAAGTTCACATTGTAGCACACTGAATGAGCCGAAATTCACATTGTAGCACACTGAATGAGCTGAAATTCACATTGTAGCACACTGAATGAGCCGACATTCACATTGTAGCACACTGAATGAGACGAAAATCACATTGTAGCACACTGAATTAGGCGAAATTCACATTATAGCACACTGAATGAGCCGAAATTGTGACAGCAGTGACAGCCAGAGTGACAGCAGGGACAGGGAGAGAGAGAGTGACGACAGGGAGAGAGAGAGTGACGACAGGGAGAGAGAGAGTGACGACAGTGACAGCAGGGAGAGAGAGAGTGATGACAGTGACAGCAGGGAGAGAGAGTGACGACAGTGATAGCAGGGAGAGTGACGACAGTGATAGCAGGGAGAGAGAGAGTGACAGTAGGGACAGGAAGAGAGGGTGACAGCAGGGGAACATTACCTGACTGTGGTCGGCGGAGGCACCCATGGGCAGCGGCAGTGATAAGGAGGCCTTTGGTGGGTTAGGTCCCTCTGACCGCCATTTGTTGCGGGTGAGCGGCTGGCGGCGGTGAGCAGCGGGCGGCTGTTGTCTGGTGGCGGTGAGTGGCTGGTGGCGGTGAGCGGCTGACGGCGGTGAGCAGCTGGTGGCTGGCAGCGGTGAGTGGCTAGTGGCGGACGGCCAGAGACGAAAAAGATCATATTGCCCCCCCACTCGGTCCAGTTCAGGTATACACACAAAACCACATATACACGCATACACACACTTACATATATAAAAATACACACCCAGCTACATTTACACACAGCCATATACACACACACACACACATTATATCACTTATACACACATAGCCACATATCTACATACTCACAGTCACACACACGCAGCCAGATTTACACACACACACACACACACACACACACATCACAGACACACACACACACACACACACACACACACACGTCCCCACACTGACACTCTCTTACATCAGTTCCAGACTGAGCTGGGCAGCTGCGCTGTCAGGGTGGCGGGAGCCAGGCTGGCGGCGGCTGGGCAGCTTTGAGCCGTGGAGTGTCACGCGTGAGCCGGGCTGGCGGCAGCGGGTGGAGGGCGGCTGGGCGGCTGTGAGCTACAACAGCACTCTACACAGCCGCTGGCCATCGAGCAGGGACAGGAGCACAATGTGCAGCAGGATGGCGACTTCCCTCGCCTCCTGCTGCACATTTTCATTTCCGGGTCAGTGGAAGAAGTGGCGGCATACCATACCACTGTATACAGCCCCACTTCGACGTGTGTGTGTGTGTGTGTGTGTGTGTGTGTGTGTGTGTGTGTGTGTGTGTATGTATGTATGTATATATATATATATATATATATATATATATAGAGCTGTGGGGATATACTGTACACATATACATATATATATATACATACATACATACATATATATATATATATATATATATATATAATGTGTGTGTACAGTATATCCCCACAGATATATATATATATATATATATATATATATATTACACCCAAAATCACTACAATCAGCCCATGAAAATGTATAGTGGGGGCCAGGCCAAGGAGAACAGATTGCAGGCTGCAGGAATTGGTGATCCACGCATGGAACAACAACAGCAGGAGGCCGCCTGCAGTCTCCTCTGTAGCCGCTGTCTCTCACTTACCGAGAGCAGCTCAAGCTGATCACCCCCTCCGGAGATGTTACCAGCGGGACGTAGAGACGGGCGGCAGCAGGCGAACACGGACAGCGGCACCCGGGAAAGCGTGAGTGGAGCAGCCCAGAGCAGCTTACAGGGGCTCTTAACTCACAGGGCAGAGGCGGCGCTTGAGGGACTTCCCTTCAGTTACTGCAGTAGAGCGGGAGCCGGCGGAGCTGACGGAAAATGTGACCGTCACATTTGCCGGGGAGGCCGCTCACTCATACTTAATTTTTTTTCACAGACAGCCACATGCCCCAGCGACAGCAACCCGCCCCCTCAGGTTCTGGCGCCCATAGGCAGCTGCCTAAAGCTGCCTAATGGAAGCGCCGGCCCTGCATAGGGGTCTATTTACTAAGCCTTGGATGAAGATAAAGTCAACGGAGATAAAGTACCAGCCAATTCGCTCCTAACTAACATGTCACTGGCTGGGTATGAAAAGTGACAGTTAGTAGCTGGTTGGCTGGTACTTTATCTCCACCCAAGGCTTAGTAAATAGACCCCCTAGTATCTGATTTTTAACAACTGAGACGTGCACATGCAGCATCTTAGGGGATAAGTTAGACCTAGGCAGCGATTTTTGCACTGGTGCGATCAGACAGTCGCCGCCTACAGGGGGAGTGTATTATAGCTGTGCAAGTGTGCGATCGCATGTGTATCAGAGCTGCACAAATTGATTTTGTGCAGTCTCTGAGCAGCCGAGGACTTACTCAGCCTCTGCAATCACATCAGCCTGTCTGGGACCGGAACTGACGTCAGGAACCCTCCCTGCAAACGCTTGGACACTCCTGCGTTTTTCCAAACACTCCCAGAAAACGGTCAGTTGCCACCCACAAACGCCCTCTTCCTGTCAATCTCCTTACTATCGCCTGTTTTTTCTAAAATTTCGCACCATCCCGTCGCTGACTGGTGATCCCCGTTGCTGCGGTCCGTTGTGCCTGCGTATTGCGGTGCATATGCATGCGCAGTTCAGATCTGATCGCAGGCTGTGAGAAAACGCAGCCTAGCGATCAGGTCTGAATTGGCCCCTTAGGACAGTAGATTTTCATCAGTGTGCTTCTTTAGATGGGTTGGTATTGGAATACCGGCGGCAGGGAATCCCCCGAAGGTCAGAATACCTATCCCGGGATCCCGGCCAACAGAATTCCGGCAGAGGGATGAGTGCTAGAAAACCCCTTGCGGGTTCACTGCGAAAATCGGGACAGTTGGGAGGTATGCTGTTGTGGACACAGCAGCATCCACCTCTGAATTTAGGCCCTGAGCCTATAGTTGCTCTTTATTGAGAAACCTCTCCTGCTCTTCTGTCATTTTGAGCAGCTCTATAGTAATTCATATTCTCTAGCACAGTGGTTCCCACACGTTTGTGAATCACGGTGCCATAGAGTATCAGCATTCTTTTTATGGCACCCCTAGCCCATAAGTTTCTTACTGAGAAATAAAAATATATATATAAAAAAAATTGTGCTTACCTGCCATCCTTTGGTTTATTTATATGGTGGTGGTGGTGGTGGTGGTAGGCAGGGTTTTGCTTCTCCACACATTTTATGATTGCCAGTCACCAGCACTGGTTTTGCCTATCACATTGGCCATAAATAATTTGATTGGTCCTATACCACCAGCCTGTGGCAACCTTGCAAATGTCCTGCAGCACCCTAGAGTGGCATTGCACCCAGTTTGGGAACCACTGCTTTGGTAAGTTTAGAAAGTTTACACAAAGGGGTAAATTTACTAAGATGGGAGTTCTATTTAAGATGTTGCCCATAGCAACCAATCAGATTCCAAGTATTATCTTCTAGAAGGTTCTAGATAAAATGAGAAGTAGAATCTGATTGGTTGCTATGGGCAACATCCCATCTTAAATAGAACTCCCATCTTAGTAAATTTACCCCAAAAAGTGTTAACTGCCCTTCCTATTTCTGTAATACCAATTTTTGTTCTCATAGACATTCACAGTTGTTTTTATGGTAGCACATAGCGGAAATGCCATGTCTTGTTCTTATAATATACTGGTAAAAGCACAAATATAACCAGTTTTTATATATACAATTTCAGCTTTAACCTTTCTCCCCTATACTGTTAGTGGCACAGTGATGTTATTTCTTCCTAGACCAATATTTCAGGAAGTGCAGAATTTCTATAGGCAAAGTGTGACTTCCAAACTGTCCTTTCTGCTGAGCAAATAATTACAGCAAACAGCAAAGCTGTAATTACAGCCACAGCAGTGGGGCTATGTCCAGGAGTATTATATGCACCTCCGTCTTTAAACAGAGGCATATTTATTATTAATAGAAATGTGGTGGATTTCCACCAAAAACACTCGTAATGGTAAATTTAAATCATCCCCAGTATGTATCTAGGGGGTAACCTATGGGGTTAGTTTTTGTTTTTTCAATGTGGCTGCTTTATTGCAAGCATGACCACTAACATGGGGTACTAATGTATCGGGCCCAGGATTACATGGTGGCCCACAGCTCACCAATGACACCGCTACTTATTCATAGTCAAATGCATGTGACTAAAAAGTAGTTTGCAGCCAGGATCACTGGTGCACTGTGCATACCTCCCAAGTTTTTATCTCCATAAAGAGGGACACACTCCTAGAAAGGGGGCGTGGTCTAAGAAAAGGGGCGTGACTTCGTGGGAGGACCGCGGGCGCGAGCCACGCCCCCATTTTCATCACTGAGGGGGCATGCCCAGCGCTCTATGAGCTGCTGGCATGCCCCCTCTCCCTCTGACTCGAGTGAATTGATGCTGTGTCTATTCACCGCTGCTCTGCTAAGCAGGGCAGCGAGAGACAGAGCCTCCCAACTGCCCCCCCTCCCCCCCACCGTGGGACACTGCTGCCCGCGGGTGGGACAGCGGGACAGTCCCCAAAAAACGGGACTGTCCCGCAAAATTCGGGACAGTTGGGAGGTATGACTGTGGGCCCCCTATCAGTCACTGTGATTAGCAGCAGCTACAGAACGGGAATATTTAGCTGGGGGCATGGGAGATACAGTGCATCCGGAGAGTATTCACAGCGCTTCACTTTTTCCATATTTTGTTATGTTACAGCCTTATTCCAAAGTGGAATAAATTAATTTTTCCCCCGCAAAATTCTACACACAATACCCCATAATGATAACGTGAAAAAAAAGTTTTTTTGAGATTTTGCTAATTTATTACAAATAGAAATCACGTGAACATAAGTATTCACAGCCTTTACCATGAAGCTTAAATTGAGCTCAGGTGCATCCTGTTTCCACACCTGTCTATATAAGGTCCCACACTTGACAGTGCATGTCTGAGCACAAACCAAGCATGAAGTCAAAGGAATTGTCTGTAGACCTCCAAGACAGGATTGTCTCGAGGCACAAATCTGGGGAAGAGTACAGAAAAATATCTGCTGCTTTGAAGGTCCTAATGAGCACAGTGGCCTCAATCATCCATAAATGGAAGAAGTTCGGAACCACCAGGACTCTTCCTAGAGCTGACCGGCTGTCTAAACTGAGTGATCGGGGAAGAAGGGCCCTAGTCAGGGAGGTGACCAAGAACTCGATGGTCACTCTGTCAGAGCTACAACATTCCTCTGAGGAGAGAGAAGAATCTTCCAGAAGGACAACCATTTCTGCAGCAATCCATCAATCAGGCCTGTATGGTACAGTGGCCAGACGGAAGCCACTCCTTAGTAAAAAGCACATTGCAGCCCACCTGGAGTTTTCCAAAATGGTGTGAATGCCAGGCGTCATGTTTGGAGGAAACCAGGCACCGCTCATCACTAGGCCAATACCATCCCTACAGTGAAGTATGGTGGTGGCATCATGCTGTGGGGATGTTTTTCAGTGGCAGGAACTAGGAGACTAGTCAGGATAGAGGGAAAGATGAATGCAGCAATGTACAGAGACATCCTGGAAGAAAACCTGCTCTTGACCTCAGACTGGGGCGACGGTTCATCTTTCAGCAGGACAACGACCGTAAGCACACAGCCAAGATATGAAAGGAGTGGCTTCAGGACAACTCTGTGAATGTCCTTGAGTGGCCCAGCTAGAGCCCAGACTTGAATCCGAATGAACATCTATGAAGAGATCTCAAAATGGCTGTGCATCAACGCTTCTCATCCAACCTGATGGAGCTTGAGAGGTGCTGCAAAGAGGAATGGGCGAAACTGTCCAAAAGATAGGCGTGCCAAGCTTGTGGCATCATATTCAAAAAGACTTGAAGCTGTAATTGCTGCCAAAGGTGCATCAACAAAGTATTGAGCAAAGGCTGTTAATACTTATGTACATGTGATAAATTTGCAAAAATCTCAAAAAAACTTTTTCACGTTGTCATTATGGGGTATTGTGTGTAGAATTTTGAGGGAAAAAATTCATTTATTCCATTATGGAATAAGGCTGTAACATAACAAAATATGGAAAAAGTGAAGAGCTGTGAATACTATCCGGATGCACTGTACATGCCCCAGACCCCCTCTCATAGAAGAGCAGAGGATTCCATCTGGGGAGGCGCCACTAAGGTGACACCAAAATAGCAAAACTCTGCGAAACAGCTGCCCTGTGGCCGTTTCAATTGCGGCAACTGCATGATTTTACTAAGGAGCTGTGATTGAAATGGCCATTGGGTGCTGTTAAAGTAATGACTGTGGAGTCTATTCATGAAGCAGTGAAAAGAGTGGAGAAGTGAGCCTGTAGAGAAGTTGCCCATGGCAACCAATCAGCCGCTCCATACAATTTTATAGTATGCAAATTATAAATGTTATTTCAATGCTGATTGGTTGCCATGGGCAACTTTTCCACTGGCGCACTTCTTCACACTTTCACTGCATCATGAATAGACCCCTGTAATGATCTAATTATATTATATATTTATTGTATTTTATGTAATATTATACTGACTCTTTTATACCACTATTCACCCAACATACCCCTAATACATATATGTATCTATCTTTTCCTTTAATTAAAGGTCTGAATAGATATAGTACTCTTTGCGCAGCAATACTAAGTTTAACAAATATCCAGAAGTCAGAAATAGCACTATGTCAAACCTGGGTATAAATAATATAATCCATTTTGGGTCCACTACGCAATTGATATACTTATATGGTATTCTTTAATAATAGTCTTTTTAAGCTCATTACACTAACAAATATTAATATGTGCGTTTGTTTTATTTATTTATTTGAGCTGCTTCTGCACCTCAAATACAAGGAAGTGTCCGCGATTCAAAGGCTCCTTGAAGATGGCTGCCGTGTGGGCTGAAAACACAGTTTAAAACCACTCCAAAGATGGCCGCCGCATCCCTGTATCTCAAGCCCCTAACCACAAATCACCATGGAGATGCTGGGACTAGCCGTGACAAGACATAACGCACCCGCCCAGCCGGAAGAAGGGCAAAAGGACGCCTACGCCCAACCGGAAGAAGGGCAAAACCAATACATTCTGAGGACGTTTTTACCGGAAGTAGCGCATGGCGCGCATGCGCAATGAGACACTGAGGACACAGGAAGTGGGGCGGAAGTGACGCGGAAAGCGTCCTGTCCGATTTTTTAACTATATCTCCATGTACATTTCTCGTTTTTCACGGTACAAATTACATTTAGGCACATTATAAATAGCCTTACCCCTTACTTACATTTATAATCAACTTTGTGCTAGATTTCTGTATGTTAGCACTAACAGGAAGTGATGTCATAGACATTCTTCCTTAATCATTGCTGCTATAAATAAGAGTGTTTGCACACTAGTCCTTTACCCCTTGATGAAGTCTGAGGACGAAACGCGTTGGGTGTACCTCTACTGACTCTCCATTTTTAAAGATAAGCATCATTTTCTTATCCTAAAATACTTTTATCAGTATAAAATCATTTTTACTGATTTTACGTGATTATGGGTTCTAGCTTAATTATATAATTTTATCTATACTTTTTAGTATTTTTTATTGTCTTAAAAAAAAATTTATTTTTTTTTCTTCGTTTTTGTACTATCAAGCTTTTTGCCTACTTTTTATACCATCATTATATCTCAAATTGTATAAATAAATATTTTGTTACCCTTTTTTAAAACAAACCGTGTCCTGCTACATTCTTCATAGTTATTTTAATATATTAGACACTGCAAGTCGCTGGTACCCCTATCCCCCCCCCCCCCCTTCCACACCTTAACTCTAAAGGCAGCTTATCACTGCTGAGTACTTAGGGGTTAGCCGACACCTTACATTTTTAAAGGGGTGTCTCTAACCACTGTATTATCTTTTAATAATTATCTGCTCAAACATACCTGTGGCGCCATACCCCCCACCACTCAGACCCCTGTATTAGTTAAAAAAAACATAATTAACTTTTCAATCTACTGTGAATGTGCAGAGGACTGTGGTGCATGAGGTGTATGTTATTATCGTATGTGTGTGTGTGTGGGGGGAGGGGGGGGGGGGCGCTGCTTGTTACACCTGTACTGTACTCAGCAATTTCTGATAGCAGCCTTGACTGTGAGATGTACCAAGTTCCAGAATACAAGAATACAGGATAACCCTTAGTAGCAATTTAGTTGACATTAGCACACCCCAACCACTGAGAAATGCGGGATGTGATATATAGGCTCCAGTGACGTGCGGTGAGCTCACTGGCTGGGGAGGCACTGGCAGCTAAACCCCCCCCCCCCCCCCCCCGCATTGAGGGGGGGGGAAATGTAGTGCCCCCACACACCACTAAAACCAGCACCAGGCAGAACCAGCCAGGGGGGGTAATGCCATAGCAGGGGAGACACTCAGTGTGGGGTCCCCCTGCCATGCCATTAAAGTGCCCCCCAAGCCAGTCAGCCCAGGGCTGGAATTCCTCGGAAAGTGGGGCCCCCAAAAAATTAAAATGGGGTCCTCACTTCCGAGCAACAACCAGCACTGGGCTGATAGCCCAGTGCTATGCCCTCCACCCCTGGTGCGGGTTTCATTATATGCTAATATTGTTCTTTACAGGTAGCCTACAGGTCCCAGCAAGCCTGCCCCAGCGTGCTGGCACTTGAACAACCACAAGTGCCAGTATGCCCGGACATAAAGGGCCCGCTGGCACCTGTAGTCCAACTGTAAAGAAAATACAAAAAAAAAAACACAACACGGTCTTTAAAAAAGTTTTATTACACAGGGTCTTCACCTGGGGGCGGCGGCCTTTAAGCTCTTTTGCGTGGCCGCCGCCTTCCCAGGGCTTCCGGCGTCTTCATCTGGGGGTAACGCCACCTCCCCAGGGCTTCCGGCATCTTCCTCCAGCGTCTTCACCTGGGAGGCGGCGGCCTTTAAGCTCTTTTGCATGGCTGCCGCTGTCCCAGGGCTTCAAGCATCTTCACCTGGTTTGTAGCGGCTGTTAAGCTCTTTTGCATAGCCGCCGCCCACAGTGACGTGCGGTGAAGTCAATGGCTGGGGAGGCACTGGCTTCTCAAGTACATCCCCAGTCGCACAAGAACACAAACCTCAGCTCACTTTTTAGGGAAAACAAATACATTAGAGTGCACGGGAGGGTGGTCTGGTACTGCAGAAATTGTGTATATACAGTACTGTGATTACAGGACAGATCGCAAAGTACCCAGAGAGCAGCCAGGCCTGGGTCAAAAACTACTGGCATTCTGAGCTAGATCTGTTGAAGCACCCCCTCTCCCCCCAAAGTGCGCAATGAAGGTGCGCGCACTCCTCGGAAAGTGGGACTAGCCTCGTAATTATATATTATCAAATTTTAAATATATATACTGTATTATCATCACCTCCTACAGTCTTACACATAGTACTTTAGCCGACCCCTGGGGAGGTTAGGGTTAGGCATCAACGGGAAGGATTAGGCTGCGGAGAGGGAGGGTTAGGTTTAGGTACCGCCAAAGGGATGTTAGGGTTAGGCTGCGGGGAGGGAGGGTTAGGTACCGTCACAGGGAGGTTAGTGTGCGGGGAGGGAGGGTTAGGTACCGCCGCAGGGAGGTTAGGGTTAGGCTGCTGGGTGGGAGGGTTAGGTTTAGGTAACGCCACAGGGAGGTTAGGAACTATAGGGGGAGGTTAGGGTTAGGCTGTGGGAAGGGAAGGTTATGGGAGAACACCCTCAACTCACCCCTTTCGGCATTGTAAACTTCAGGATCCCTGCGTCTGTCTTCTTATTGCTGGGATCCCAAGCGCTGGCATCTCATACTGAATCCCTCACTACAAGTGGACCAAACAAAAAAAGCTAAATGCTATACTGTACAATCTCCTCTAATCTCCCACCACCAATTTGGGGCCCCCAGCCCTCCCTACCTGCTGCTTCTCCATGGTCCCTGCAGAACCAGAGCTCACGGGCTCTTGGATGCCAGTGCTGTGCTCAGGGCATAGGTGTAGTAGCTGCGTTCCATCAGTGCTGTAACTAGGCATTTTAGCACTGTGTGCAAGAAACGGCAATGGCGCCCCCCCCCCCCTTCCCATGCAAGACAGGCGCAGTGCGCGCCGTAGGCGCGTGAAAAATGTATAGGGGCGTGGCTTCATGGGGAAGGGGCATGGCTACAAAATAATACCAATTCATGCTACGGTGCACAGTAGTCTCCATTATTCAAATTACGCTGCACAGCAGCGCCACTACACCAGGTAGAGCCCCTTTTACACATTACGGCAGACAGTCCCCCTTTTTACACATTACGGCAGACAGCATCCCATTTTTACACATTACGGCAGGCAGCGTCCCCTTTTTACACATTACGGCAGACAGCGTCCCCTTTTTACACATTACGGCAGACAGCGTCCCCCTTTTTACACATTACGGCAGACAGCGTCCCCCTTTTTACACATTACGGCAGCCAGTCCCCCTTTTTACACATTACGGCAGACAGCGTCCCCCTTATTACACATTACGGCAGCCAGTCCCCCTTTTTACACATTACGGCAGACAGCATCCCCCTTGTTACACATTACGGCAGACAGCGTCCCCCTTGTTACACATTACGGCAGACAGCGTCCCCCTTGTTACACATTACGGCAGACAGCGTCCCCCTTGTTACACATTACGGCAGACAGCGTCCCCCTTGTTACACATTACGGCAGACAGCGTTCCCCTTGTTACACATTACGGCAGACAGCGTCCCCCTTTTTACACATTACGGCAGACAGCGTCCCCCTTGTTACACATTACGGCAGACAGCGTCCCCCTTGTTACACATTACAGCAGACAGCTTCCCCCTTTTTACACATTACAGCAGTAATATATGACTTGATGAGCGGTACCACAGGCAGACCCAGGCTGTTTAGAGTGCAGGAGCAGCTCACTTTTTAGCACCCCCCCCCCCCCATCCTCTCTCCGGCATCACTGACACCCAGATAAGGCTGCAAATATGAAGTCTGGGGATCCAGGTAGGGACAAATGGAAGTACCTGATCTGTGACGGTGGGCCCTCTCCAGAGATCACATGGAAGAGCAGTCTGGGCTGGAGCAGGCAGAGCTGGGACCCGTACAGAAACCACCGCCAGGATATTGCAGTAGGCATTGGGGTTTCTGCCTGAGAGAGAGAGCGGGGGAGGAGAGCGCCGGCCGCCGCACAATTTCCTCCCTGGGTCTGGGCTTACCGCCGCCGCTGTCCCCAGTTCTTCTACCTCTAAATCACCGGGTGCTGGCAGGTGATGGCGGGTGCTGGCGGGAGAGGAAGAGAGGGGAGCTCTGAGTCCCTTCCTTGTCCTGCCACTGCGTATTGATGATTGGGCCAGCGGATCCAGCACTGGATCCGCTGTCAATCAAATGTGCCTCGCCAGCATGGGTGTGCTTTCCCTGCCAGCGAGGCACTTACATAAGTGCCGCTTTCATTGTATTTTGTAATGGGCTTTTTCAGCCCTGCGCTTGGCCCTGCCCCCAGCATTATCCCCCGTTCCCACTGTCTACACGCTGTCTCGGGAGGCACTTGACATCAGTGCCTCCCAATCTAGTTTAATACACTAAAATGATTAGAATAATATGAACAGGATACATACGACACAGAATATGTGTCATATGTATCTTTTTGTATTATTTTAATCATTAATGAATGACAGGAGAGGCAGTGCCTCCCCTGCCTCCCCTGACTGCACGTCCCTGATAGGCTCTTTAATATGGTTTCAGAAAGTATTTACCAAGACAGCTATATGATTAGGAAGATAATGAGGGGAAAATTATTATATTATAATTCGGACTAATGTGCTAGATGCCTCGTGGATACTGAGATATCCCTGTTCCTCACCGTACCCTCTGCCAATATGCCTCTGCTATATAAAACAATAGAGGGTTTTCATTCCCCTTCCGACCAATGCATTTTCAATATGTCTGATATCTGAGAATAAACCTATTTGCTTCATAATATACAGAGGAATATAGTAAATAGTTTCAAGGAGGAAACAAATAAATATTTTAAATAAATAACCTTTTATTTTATGACCAAAGTAAAATAGGAAAAATATATATATTTGGGTTGATGAAATTGCACGTATAAAATAATAATAATTATAATAATAATATTAAGAATAATACTAGTAGTTCTTTAGAGGGGTTCGATATGTATTACCGGCGGACGGGTTGCCGACTGTCCATATCCTGACAGCAGCATCACGCACGCCAGAATACCGGCAGCAGGGCAAGCGCTAAGAGTCCCCTTGTCTGCTCGGTGGCTCGCTGCGCTTGCCACAGGATCTATTTCTACTCCATGGGTGCCGTGGACACCCTTGAGTGGGAATAGTCCTTGTGGGCAGGAATTTCGGCTGGTGGCATTGTTGGCTGGTGGGATTTCGGCATCGGTATCCTGAATGCAGGAATCCTGACAGCCAGCAAATTAACTGCATCCTCTTCAAAGATCAGTAATACTAACTGGGGCACATGCTAAGTTGGGTTTACAACCTTTAGCTTAGATTAATATACAACCCATTTGTAATGCACATACCTGCAAAAAGCAGACTGGAGGAAACTGTTTACTGTCAATGTGGCTTCCATTCATAGGCTTCTATGAGAATGGTAGTGGCAGTCATACAGTAGGATGTATAAGGAGCCCAGGTGATTGGCGGGAGGAGTAAGGCCTGCTTTACCAGTGAGTCTACACCTGATTACAATTTACTGTGTCTGCGTGATCACTATACATCATTTTACAGAAATACGTATGTATATTTATATTTTGTTACTGTTTGTATTGTTTCAATTATTTACTATTTAATACTTATCAATTCATTTTCCTTCTAGAAAACATACCTTTGCTTGGCATTCATACCGACCATAACTTTGTCATTTATATCTAGCTAGAAACACCTGACGCAACTTACACAATCGCTGCATCATTTTGTTCTTCTCTCTGTTGTTTTAGGACCTTTACCTCCCCCTATTGTACAGCTAGTTATTTTGCCTTATGTATACTACTACTTATGTATTCATCCTTACATATTAAGGACTGGAATAGGCTATCATGATATTTAGGGCTCCACAATTTTGTCCTCTATCATTTCTCTTACGTCCTAGAGGATACTGGGGTCCATTTAGTACCATAGGATATAAACAGGTCCACTAAAAGCCTTGGGCACTTTAAGAAATGTCGAAGTCGAAAATATTGCAGTACACATGTCACATACAAACTACACACAGATGGCCTCCGTGCGCGTACTTTTTCTGCCGTGCGTGCACATATTCGCAAGTTGCGTATGACCGCTCACGCGGTCCTGCATATTAGCTCGTGGTATGAGTAATAACGGTAGTATTTGTGATCGCATGGAAAAGCCATAAAGACACTGCTCATATTTTATACACATAGTGCACGATTTACACATAGCCAGCATACACCACACCAGCGAGTTACACTTGCTTAAAGGGTATAATAACAAAGGGATTCACCTTTACAGTATATGAGGGGACAGAATTAGGTTAGGAGGTGGTGTTTGGTATCCAGCTGTAGGGTATTTTAAGAGCTATATTCCGGTGTTGGTTTGCAGAAGATAGCACGCTCCTGCGAGTAGATATGTGCAGGAGCAGAATATTAATATTAACTGTATTTACTGTACTTCTGATATTCGGCGGGAACCCACTGGAGAACATCTGCAAGTGCACCTGGACCAGACATCGCCCACCTATTCAAACCGACCTATAACCTCTCCTGTACTGTAAACGACCATCCCAGTGACCAATAGATGAAGAGATTACAGATTCCTTTGTGTTAGGTTTTGGACAAAAGTATAAAAAGCCAGCTGCAGGCCCGGTCACACACAATCTCTGAAGGTCATCTACCTTGATGACTGAGGACCGGACCGGGAAGCGCAGGCGAACAAACGTATGTACCATTGACTGTAGCCTTTTTCTCTTGTTGTATTGTATTATTGTTGTAACCCCCTGCTAAGTAAAATAACCGTTGGTGGGTTGGACCCCAACATAGTTTTTGAAATACAATTGGTGTCGTGTCCCATTTCCTGCTAAAGGTTTAAGGTGTATTTCTATCACACGTGTATCTGCATTGTGCTAACAGCATGTCGGTGTGTGTGTATGCACTGCGTGTACTTTGTACATCCGTCGCGGCGTGTGTACGCAAAGTGCGTACATGGTACGGGCTCTTGTACGCTAACCGGTTAAAAGTAGGTAGGGTAAGGATTACTTACAGCGGCCGCAGCGGCTCGAATTTAAGTGTATTAAGGTGTTGCTTTTGTCCTGTAAAATAATCAGCATTCACAATTGGGGGCTCGATCCGGTTATTCACACACTCAAGGGCTAGAAGATCATAGCAGACTTTAATCTATCAGCCAAGGGTGGAAATACATCTTTAAGTTAAACCTTTTTCGGGTTGCTTGGATGTTTTAAAACCCTATTTGTGTGCTGTTAGATTGCGTCTGCTCTGTCTGGTCTGCAGAGGTGCTGAAAGAACCCGGAGGGATACAGGAAAGAAGCTGTTTATTGTCTAAGTGTAATGTTTGGCGCGAAAAAGCGCACACAGGGCGTACCTATACTTTGCATACCCTCTCACATATTGTTGCCACAAGGTATAGATTTTTAATTCAGTTTAGATCTGTGTGAAATCGGATACAGTGGTTTGCTATATAGATACATTTGAATTAGTGTGTTAAGGGAGTAATTATAAAGACACAAAATGCAGTTCTGGCCTGGTTGTAAAGGTTCACACAGAACAAGTGTGGGTTGTGTTTGTGGGCAATTATAGTTTGTATTGCTCACATTTATAGAGATTGTGTGGATTGTATTATTGCGGACGCACATTTGTACACGTTGGCCAGACAAAGTACAGGGCCGCGCACGCGGTGTAAAAGGCACACACGGTCGCGTGTTTACACAAGGTTGCATAGGAGTGCGGATGCTAAGTACAAATCACACAATAGTTGCTCAATTAAAGGTGGGATAGTATACCTTAAATACAAATAGCACATAACTATCTGATCTCAAAAGCAGATTAGTGTAAGACTTTTGTTTAAACTGTAAGTGCCTCTTGGGTAAAGCTGCCAATCAGAAAGAGTGGAAATTTTCTGTACAGAAAAACACTGTGTATTTGTGTGAGCTGAAAGTAAGAGTGAGTGTATTGAACCCCGGGACATCGGGATCCCGTCGTTGGTACACCAAGTAAATGGAGGCTTGGCGGCGTGAGGCGGCTGACTCACGTTAATACAGATAGTGAAATACGCAAATCGTGAGGAGATTTGCAGAGGAGCGTAATAGGGAATTGTGCATTGTGTAGTATTGAAGTAAAGGTTTTTTTGTTACGCTCCGGCTGAGGAGCGCAGCTTGTATATTCGACTCCAGTGGTCTTAGAGCGGATAGGTAACAAGTACCTATACGCTGTGCGATTGGACCGCGCGTTTGTGGGTGCAATATGTGACGCAACTTGATACCCTTGTGCAAACTTTTTGGCGCAAAAACCGCGGTATCATTAGCGCCATGTAGAGCATACGCAAGCATGATTTGTGTATAAGTGTATAGGGAGTTTTTGCTGGTCTCTCTCAGGAAAATCTCCAACGGTAGATATTCACTGGAAAAGGTAAGTCACTCCTAAAAACTTCCAGTGAATAGAAGCCAGTTAGGGCCCTAAGTTGGGTACATTGCCTTCCACTATCAACAGTGTATCGTAGTACTGGCCAACGTCGGCGAGAGCGGGTGAAGAGCGCTCAGAGAACTTTCACCGTCTGCTTGCATTGTGTATTTTGGTGGTGTTTGTGGGAAAAGGACCCACAATGGGAGCCAGTTGCTCAAGTAAGAGACGTATGGCAGCCAGGGTTCAGGCTGAAGAATTGCGGCCGAGAGGGTAAGCAAGGTTTATTATATGTGGGAAATATGGTCCACACGCAGAGACTTTTTGTTGTGAATGGGTACATATAACTGCGGAAGATAGGGCATCATTACCTAGCATGGGCAGCTTTGAGCCAGAGGTATTACAGAACATAAGTATTAGGATATGTCTGATAAAATCTAGAAAACAAAGGATAAGACATACAGATTGTTTAAACTTGTGGCAGAAAGAGGGGGATGTGCAAAGGGAAATGGCTCACACAGCAGGTTCCCACCACCACCATATGTTGATGGGGAGAAATTGGCTACAAACAATGGTGCATTGGTAAAGGATAAGAAAGTAATTAATCAATGTACTAACCCTAACCAGCTGTATCCCGTTTTAAATTTCTCATACGTCCTAGAGGATGCTGGGGACTCCGTAAGGACCATGGGGTATAGACGTGATCCGCAGGAGACATGGGCACACTATAAGACTTTGAATGGGTGTGAACTGGCTCCTCCCTCTATGCCCCTCCTCCAGATATCAGTTAGACTCTGTGCCCAGGAGAGACTGTACACACACTAGGGGAGCTCTCCTGAGTTTCTCTAAAAGAGTTTTATTGTTAGGTTTTTTATTTTCAGGGAGACCTGCTGGCTACAGGCTCCCTGCATCGTGGGACTGAGGGGAGAGAAGTCAGACCTACTTCTTCTTAGTTCAAGGGCTCTGCTTCTTAGGCTACTCGACACCATTAGCTCCAGAGGGTTCGATCACTTGGTTCGCCTAGCTGCTTGTTCCCGGAGCCGCGCCGTCACCCCCCTCACAGAAGCCAGAAGACAGAAGCCGGGTGAGTATGAGAAGACAAGAAGACATCAGACAGCAGAAGACTTCTGTAGCAGAGGTACAGCGCAGCGGTCGCACTGCGCTCCATGCTCCCACACTCCAACGGCTGGGGGGGAGCGCCCTGGGCAGCAAGTTACTGAAGGTAAAATCCGCTGGCAAGTGAGGCATATTCGGTGCCCGAGCACCGTGTACGATACCCCCGCCTGTGTAACGCAGCGGTCGCGCTGCGCGCCATTGCTCCCACACACCAACAGCTTTCCGAGGGTGCAGGGCGCAGGGGGGGCGCCCTGGGCAGCAATATATACAAAGAGCAGGTATATACAGTAGTGTGTAAATACTATATATATATATAGACCCCCGCCAGCTTAAAACTATATATGTTAGTAGCGGGGCTGAAGCGCGCCGGGAATGGGCGGAGCTTAGCCCTCACAACAGAGTCAGCGCCATTTTTCTCCATGTCCCCGCCAAAGCAGTGAACGAGGGGGGGCACAGTGCTTTAGTGCTATATTGAGAGAAAAATAGCATTAATTTTGATAATGGGCGTATAATCATTATGGTTGTACATATATCTCTGTTGTTCCTGTCAGTTTTGCCCACTATAGCTTTTTAGGCAACATATGTAGATGTGCGTGAGTGCTCTGTCAATGGTGCTGCTGTGGGGATCACTGTCGGCATCGCCGACGTCTGTGGGTAATTGATTAAGGAGAGGCAGTATCAGCAGGTCGGTAATGTTGCCTTGTCCAAAGTAAACACTGTATGGGAGAAACAGTAGTATGTCGGTGACCCTGTCGGCACCAACTGTTATTACTGGGTGTAAATTAACATGCTGTAACTGCCTTATACCTGTATATATATTTATAGGTATGGTACGGTTCCATGGGATATGTGGGGGAGTGTTATTAAATTATACACGTATGCTTCCCTCGGACCCCTCGGGGTTGCAAGAATGTTATTTTGCCTGGTTACTGCTCCCTTCTGTCGACGAATACTAGGTTTTCTGTCGGTCATAAGTTCCTGGTAGATCCACAACTGGGGCATGTCAGTACATAGTCATACACATTAAGAACACATTAATGTCACTAGGGACCCGACGGTTCAGGACAATCCGCTTATATGTATGTTATATATATATATATTTATATATATATATATATATATACATATATTTTTTTAATATATATATATATATATATATATATATATATAGGATATGTGCGTATTTGTGTATTACATTATTACAACTCTACCTCTCATCTCCTGATCTGTCCCCCTCTGTCCTCTCTCAGGTTTCCAGCTGCCTCTCTGCAATCTCCTCCTGGATGTCTGAACGCTCTCTAAAGCTCAACATGGACAAAACGGAACTCATCATCTTCCCCCCATCCAGAGCAACACCCCCAACCAATATCTCCATCATTGTTGACAACACCACCATCTCCCCCGTTCCCCAACTCCGCTGCCTGGGCGTCACTCTTGACTCCTCCCTCTCCTTTGCACCCCACATCCAAGCCCTGGCACAATCCTGTCGTTTCCAGCTACGCAACATTGCTCGTATCAGGCCATATCTCTCCCAGAGTGCAACTAAACTCATCATCCACTCACTGGTCATCTCACGACTTGATTACTGCAATGTCCTCCTCACTGGCCTCGCTTGCTCCCCTCCAATCTGTCCTGAACTCCGCAGCTAGGCTTATCTTCCTCTCCCGACGCACCACATCTGCCACTCCCCTTCAACAAAATCTACACTGGCTCCCATTCCCCTACAGAATCCTCTTCAAACTCCTCACCCTCACATACAAGGCCATCTCTAATTCCACTGCTCCCTACATCTCCAACCTCCTTTCCCTTCATACTCCCTCCCGCCCCCTACGGTCGACTAATGACCGTCGCCTCTCCACCACCCTGGTCACTGCTTCCCATGCACGAGTTCAGGATTTTGCACGTGCTGCACCCCTTCAGTGGAACGCACTCCCCCGCTCCATTAGACTCTCCCCAACCTTGCAAAGCTTCAAACGGGCTCTAAAAACCCACCTATTCATCAAAGCGTACCCTTCTAATGCATAACCCAGAGCTGAAGCCACGCCTCCACCCCCTGCCTCATTCCGTGAACAGCTCAGCTTTGCTTGCATACTGCCATCAGGCTACCTCCCGCTTGCCTGCACCTCTTATCTGTCTGTCGCCCCTCCCCAATAGATTGTTAGCTCTTCAGAGCAGGGCCCTCTTTCCTCTTGTTATCTAAGCCCTAGTCTCAACACATTTCACTCACAGCTCTCCCCTACTCAACGACCATTTTTATCCTGCTAGTAAAGGCTCATCTTCATCTATGACCACCAGCCTCTAGTAGTACGATGATCACTCCCTCAATACTTACATCTTAGCTGTACTATGTCTTGAGAATGTGTGGTGCTCTGTTACCTGTACTCTATTTCTGTTATTTATTTACTGTAATGCAATGTTTTGTCCCCTGTACTGTCCTTTGTACGGCGCTGCGAAACACATGTAGCGCCATATAAATAAAATGTAATAATAATAATAATATTACATTATGTATATTCATATTATGATTTATACTGAATGCTGAAGTAATAGCGTTCCTTCTCATGTGCTGGTCGCTCTGTTGATAAGGCTCTAGGTCGACCGTGACGAGTTGGTCTCAGATCCTCTCAAGGAGTCCGAATGTTTGTTCGTTTCCCGCCGTGGATAGAATACTGTGAAGGTCAACTCCTGGTCGACACGGGGCCTTGTCACAAAGGATCGTATACAGGAAGCTAAGTGATATTTTATTTCTATGCTTTGGACTTATATGCATTACATGCACATGGGGGAGTGTTTTTATTCGGAAAGGCATCCGATAGCTTTACCCTAAAGAGAGTGGGGAGGTTCCTTATGTTGGTTCTTCTCTATTAATTGCGGCAGGCTGCCGTGCAGATATAGGGGGTGTGGCCGGAGGAATGCTGAGGCTGACTCCGAGAGGTACTGGTGTTTCGTCCTGGGGCAGTGTGCCACTAATTGGGGATGCCTCAGTTCAGTCACTCTCGGTGGATACTCCTGGAAAATCTAACTACGTGAGTTAGTCTCCTTAACAACGGTTGGTGACGCATTCTTTTGTGGGATGCAGTCATTTTAACAGGTTCGATACCGTTCTCTTTTTTCCTTTTCTGTGCAGAAAGTGGAAGGTGAAAAGGTAAGAGATCTCCATCCGGGAGAAATACAGTCGTCATCAAGAAGTTTGCACTGAAGCGACAAGTCCGGAGGAGTGCCTCAATTGGACATCTTGGCGTCTCCCCTCGACAAGAGTTTTCAGGGATATTGTTCCAGGTCAGGGGACACTCAAGCTCTAGCAGGGGACGTCATCGGGACACCTTGGGTGCTTTCAATTGGTCTATGTGTCCCCTCCGTTTTCACTCTTTGGAAGGTGATGAATGTAAGAAGAACACAGATTCAGGTGATCTTCATTGTTCCAGTCAAAAACAAGGAGGGCTTGGTATCCAGTTCTTCATGATTTACTCATAGACTATCCCTGGCCTCTTCCTCTATGGGAGGAACTGTTACAGTAAGATCCGGGTGTGTATCAAGGCTTACCGTGGCTGCGTTTGACGACGTGGAAGTTGAGCGACATATCCTAGCAAGAAAGGTTATTCCCAGTGAAGTTGGTTCCACAATTCTTCAGGCTGTAAAAGAAGTAACGGCAAAGCCTTACCACCGTGTTTGTAGAAAATATGGTTCTTGGTGTGAATCCAAGAAGGCTACTGCGGAAAATTCAGTTGGGTCGTTCTTCTCCATTCTTTGCAACCAGGTGTGGGTTCAGGCCTTAAGTTAGGCTCCATTTAAGTGCGGTTTTGGCCTTCTAAATTTTCTTTCAAGAAAGAATTGGCAGCCTTGCCGGAAGTTCGGACCTTCGCGGAAGGAGTACTGCACATCCAACCTCCATTTGTGCCTCCATTGGCACCGTGGGACCTTGACGTGGGGTTGCCTTTTCTTGTGTCACAATGGCCCTCATTCCGAGTTGTTCGCTCGGTATTTTTCATCGCATCGCAATGAAAATCCGCTTAGTACGCATGCGCAATGTTCGCACTGCGACTGCGCCAAGTAACTTTGCTATGTAGAAAGTAATTTTACTCACGGCTTTTTCATCGCTCCGGCGATCGTAATGTGATTGACAGGAAATGGGTGTTACTGGGCGGAAACACGGCGTTTCAGGGGCGTGTGGCTGAAAACGCTACCGTTTCCGGAAAAAACGCAGGAGTGGCCGGAGAAACGGTGGGAGTGCCTGGGCGAACGCTGGGTGTGTTTGTGACGTCAAACAGGAACGACAAGCACTGAACTGATCGCACAGGCAGAGTAAGTCTGAAGCTACTCTGAAACTGCTAAGTAGTTAGAAATCGCAATATTGCGAATACATCGGTCGCAATTTTAAGAAGCTAAGATTCACTCCCAGTAGGCGGCGGCTTAGCGTGTGTAACTCTGCTAAATTCGCCTTGCGACCGATCAACTCGGAATGAGGGCCAATGATTGGGACCTTTATGAAAGGTTGTATTAAAATTTCTCTCTTGGATGTGGTCATGTTTTTGGCTTTGGCGTCTGCAAGGCGGATGTCGGAAGTAGTGGCTGAGTCTCACAAGAGCCCGGTTTGATCTCCAGGTGGATAGATCGGAATTGAGAACTCGGATAATAGTTCTGCCAAAAGTGGTGTCGTGTTTTGCAGAAACCAGCCTATTTGATGCCTGTGGTTAATTAAGCATTGGTTGATTCAAAGTCTCGATGTAGTCGTGACTTTGCATGTTTATTTCACCAATTTGGCTCAGATTGGAGAAACAGGGGCTCTGTTTGTCCGGTATGCTCCCAGCGTGATTGGGGGGTCTGCGTCTTTGCAGTCTGTTACACGCTAGATCTGTGATATGTTTTGGCGTGCTCGTTCTACAGCTTGATTGCCTTTACCGAAGTCGGTGGTGGCCCATTCTACTAGAAAGATAGGCTCTTCTTGGGGCGGATGCCGAGTAGTCTCGGCAGTTCAACTTTACCGAGCAGATACTTGAACGGGTTCAAACACTTTTGCTGAGCTCTACAAATTTGATACCCTGGCTGATGGGGACCTCATGTTTGCTCACTCGGTGCTGCAGAGTTGTCCGCACTCTCCTGCCTGGTCTGGAGCTTTGGTATAAACCCCATGGTCCTTACGGAGTCCCCAGCATCCTCTAGGATGTATGAGAAAATAGGATTTTAATACCTACCGGTAAATCCTTTTCACTTAGTCCGTAGAGGATGCTGGGCCCCCGTCCCAGTGCGTACTGTGTCTACTGTTATTGGTTATGGTTGCACACTTGTGGTATTTCTTTTCTGTCAGGCTGTTGCTGACATTGTGCATGTCATGCCATGCGGTGTCTTATTATTGGTTGTGTTGACATACTGGTTGAGTTGCATATTCTCTCAGCATGTGGCTGTGAATTGTTCATGCCGTTTGGCTGGTATTCTATTGAATGCCACGTTCTGCGGTATGTTCGTGGTGTGAGCTGGTATGACACTCACCGTGTTTAAACAATAAATTCTTTCCTCAAAATGTCCGTCTCCCTGGGCACAGTTTTCTAACTGAGGTCTGGAGGAGGGGCATAGAGGGAGGAGCCAATTCACACCCATTCAAAGTCTTATAGTGTGCCCATGTCTCCTGCGGATCCCGTCTCTACCCCATGGTCCTTACGGAGTCCCCAGCATCCTCTACGGACTAAGAGAAAAGGATTTACTGGTAGGTATTAAAATCCTATTTTTTCCCAGGACTGTGAGCAGGAAGATGAGCCCAGTACGATATCGGCACTCTCTCTAGCAGCCACCATACAGAATACTCAGGTGGGCACGGCCCAACCACCAAGGGTTGTAGCAATGCCCCCCAGCGGAGGGGTAAGTGAGGTTGTGTCAACAGGTAAGTACGGCACCATGCACTATGCAGAAACGATAACTCCCCGCATTATAGAGTCAAGCCAAAATGATGTAGTTGAATTAAATCCTGTCAGGGTGATTGCAGTTCCCAATGGGAGAACTGAAAGTCAGGGAGTAACTCCCATCAGGAACATTACCATGCATTGTCCTTGATCCCTAGCAGAGTTAAGGTCAATTATGTCAGAATTCCCCGATCCCAGAAAAGATCTAGTCGGATGCCAGAAATTCGTTAGAGTTAGGTAATGCCCATGAACCCACAAATAAAGATTGGCGAACAGTGCTACGGGTGTGCTTACCCTCAAATATTGACATCACAAAATTCATAACGGATTGTCAGTTAGATGCAGAAGTACCTCTCACTGATGAGTACAATCAGGAGAACGTAAAGCAAATCAATCTGCAATTAGGAGTATATTTCCCTACTGTTGTTAAATGGAATAAAATCTTCTCCATAAGACAAAAGGAAGGTGAAACGGCATCCGAATATTTCCATAGAGCACTGCAGGAAATAGCTAGATACAATGGGATCGAGGACATTAAGGATAATGCACATCACAGGGAGGTAGCAGTCTCGGTGTTAATGGATGATTTAAAGGAAACACTGAGGACTAGGGTGCAAACCTCTCTACCTAACTGGAGAGGTATCTTGGTGGCTGCGTTGAGAGAGTCCGCTATAGAACATGATCGGAATATCACAAAACACAGGGAGTCGCAAGGGGATAAGCTGATGATGGTAAGTATACAGGCACTTACAGGAAAGTCCCATCAGCCAAAACTTCAGACCCCTGATAGAGGGGAAACACGGAGGTACCCACCTAGGAGGGATTGGCAGACCTCCGAAAACTCTCAGTTATCCCCCTCACATATCGTAGCTGCCAATGCGCTGCGGGAAGGTCCCACTACACAATAGAGGTCAGGCCACACCTGTAGTCTACAGCCAGTGAAGTTGATTGCTAGCCTTGGAAAGGAACCTGAGGTCATAGTTGATGTAGCTGGTGTACCATTACCTTTTCTTGTAGATACAGGGGCAGCCAGGTCAGTATTGAATTCCACATCAGGTGTGAAAACCATGGAAAAAATGATTTCAGCAATGGGAGTAACAGTAACGGTGCAACAATACCCTTTGAGTAGACCTGCAGAGGTTACGATAGGGCCCTTGCAAACCAAACATTCTTTCCTGTTGGCTGCATCGGCTCTGACTAAACTACTTGGCAGAGATTTATTGTGTAAAATGAGGTGTGTAATATATTGTACCCCTGAGGGTGTGTTTTTAGATATACCTGAAAACCATGCACAGGAAGTACAAGATATATTAGACACCCCTCAAAGGCTAATGTCGCATTCTACTGTTATAGACACATGTCCATCAAAGGTAGAGGAAATGATCTCGCAAATACCGGGTTCCCTTTGGACCAAAGATGGACAGGACACTGGATTGATGGCGAATGTAGCTCCAGTAGCAGTACAAGTAAAAGATGGTAGGATAGCTCCAAAAATCCCTCAATATCCTTTGAAGCCAGAGGTAGAATTAGGAGTGTACCCCGTCATAGAGCCGCTGCTACAGCAGGGCATCCTAGTCAGGACGTTCAGCACCGCCAATAGTCCCATCTTCCCTGTGAAAAAGAGTGAGGGGAGGGGTTATAGGCTAGTACAGGATCTAAGGGGGATAAACAAGATAGTTGAGAGCCAATTCCCCGTAGTGCCCAATCCAGCTGTCATCCTCATGCAAATTTCCCCTACCGCAAAATTCTTCACTGTCACTGATCTCTGTTCTGCTTTCTTTTCTATCCCTCTTCACCCTGACAGCCAATACCTCTATGCCTTTACGTACAGAGGAGTACAGTACACCTGGACTCGTCTCCCCCAAGGTTTCATTGATAGCCAAAGTATTTTCTCCCAGGCCTTGCATGACTGTTAGCAATCCTTTCAACCTGAGAGTGGATCAGTGCTAATACAATATGTTGATGACTTGTTGTTGTGTTCTGACTCACTCAAATCATTCTTGAAAGATACGAAACAGCTTCTGTTTCATCTTTCCCAGACAGGACATAAGGTTTCATAGGATAAGTTGCAGTTGTGCCGGACCAGGGTTAAATACTTGGGACACTGCTTGATGCAAGGACTTAGACACCTCACCGCTGATAGAATACAGGCAATTCGCGACATGACTCTGCCACAAACTCAGCAACAGATCCGCACTTTCCTCGGAATGTGTGGGTACTGTCGTAACTGGATTCTGGGGTTCTCCATACTGGCTTTACCTTTGCAAGAACTGGTCTCTTTGAACAAACCGGAACGGGTCTCTCACACAGATGAGTCTGAACTGGCGTTTGAGAGACTCAAACAGTGTTTATCACAAGCACCTGCATTAGGTATGCCAGATTATGAGAAGCCCTTTGAATTGTACGGTACAGAAAGTGCAGGGTGCGCGGCAGGAGTTTTAACTCAGAGACATGGTGATGCCAGCAGACCGGTAGCTTACTACAGTGCACAGTTGGACACTGTAGCATGGTCTCTCCCCACTTGCTTGTGAAGTGTTGCAGCGATAGCTTTGCTGGTAAGTAAAAGCGAGGACGTAGTGTTAGGACACGACTTGACTATCCATACACCTCATCCCGTATCAGCCTTGCTGAACTCCGCCCAAACCAAACCAGACATGTCTCATCTGCTCGATTTACAAAGTGGGAATCATCACTGATGGCCCCTGTAAACATCACCATTAAGAGATGCAGCTCACTAAATCCTGCAACTTACTTGCCAAGTGTGCCTGGTCATGCACAAAGGGTAGAGGATGAGAACAATGGTGAAGGAGGATTTAGTGCAGATACTGATACGCATGATTGTATGGAATAACTGAACCACACTTTCACTGTGAGACCTGACATCAGTGACAACCCACTGGAAGGAGTAGATTTTACCTTCTACACTGACGGTAGTTGCCACAGACAGACGGAATCGGGAGACTTGTGCACCGGATATGCAGTTGTAGATGACAAAGGTATCATAGAAGCTGAACCCCTTGGCCCACCACACTCAGCGCAAGTCGCTGAGCTGGTCGCCCTAACCAGAGCATGTGAATTGGCAAAGGTAAGTCAGCTAATATATACACAGATTCTAGGTATGCTTTTGGAGTGGTGCATGATTTTGGGGCCCTATGGCGCCTCAGAAATTTCATGACAGCAGCTGGCACACCTGTAGCGCATGCGTCCCACATCAAAAGGCTCCTGACAGCAATACAAGAACCAGACAGAGTGGCTGTTATCAAGTGTAAAGCACACACTTACAACCAAGACCCAATATCACTTGGTAACAGCCGGGCAGACGAAGCTGCTAAATCAGCAGCAAGCACCACCATACAAACGAACATCACACCACTGATGACATTTAACACGGTCAACACACAACAGTTAATTGAAATGCAAAATTTGTGTTCCCTACAGGAAAAGGAAGTCTGGAAGGTGAAGGGATATGGTCAGGAGTCCTCAGGACTTTGGACAGATGGACACGGTAAGCCAGTGGTCCCCAGAGCATATCTTCCAAGTCTAGCTGAGGCGGCACACGGTCTGACTCATCTGGGCAAAGAGGGTATGTGCAAGCTGGTAAGAGCATACTGGAGTGCGCCAGGATTCTCTTCTCACGCAGGTAAGAAAGCAATGACATGTCTTACTTGCTTGATAAGAATATTGGTAAGGCAATACCAACGAAGCCATCCCATATCCCTCCTACAGACGGACCTTTTCAGGTAATACAAATCGACTTCATACAGTTACCACCCTGTAGGAATTTGAAATATGTGTTAGTATGTACTGATGTGTTTTCCAACTGGGTAGAAGCATTCCCCGCTGCCACAAATACTGCTGTGATCACTGCAAAGAAAATCGTGCAGGAATTTGTGTAAAGATATGGTATCCCTAGAATGACTGAAAGTGATAGGGGTACCCCCTTTACAGGTGAAGTCTTTCAGGTCATGTGCAAACTGATGGGAATTAATAGCAAGCTGCATACTCCGTACCGACCACAGGCGAGTGCGAAGGTGGAGAGAATGAACAGCACTATTAAGAACAAGCTCAGCAAAGTGATGGCTGAAACTGGATTGCTGTGGCCAGAAGCTTTGCCACTAGTGTTGTACAGCATCAGAACCACTCCCAGGTCCCTGCTTAACTTATCACCCTTTGAAGTTCTTTTTGGTCGACAACCATATGTAATGATAGACCCCCAGGATGATTTGAAGTGCAATAATGAAATAACTGTGAAATATTTGGTTAGGATGAGCCAGCAGTTGAGAAATCAACAAAGAAATCTAAAGCTGGTGATTCCTGACCTACCGAACAGTAGTTGTCATGAAATTGAGCCTGGGGATTATGTGATGATTCGAAATTTTCTACTCTCAGGTGGCCTCATAGACAGGTGAGAAGGACCGTACCAAGTCTTGTTAACCAGCACAACAGCATTGAAGGTTGCCGAAAGAGATACTTGGGTCCACTCGTCGCACTGCAAGAAGGTCGCTGACCCGGAGAAAACTCGTGACAAAGAGCAAGGTGAAGAGAACCTCATATCACTAGAGAGTCTATTCCGGGAAAGCTGAGAGGCAGGACTGTTGAACGGCACCTGAGCGCGGAGAGCAACAAGATCAAGGACGGTTGTCGCACCATTTTCTTTTTTCACCTCCTGTTATGCACACCAGTGCCTGCAGGAATGTACTGGTGTTTGAACAGAGAGGGATGCAAAACAAATGAACTCACAGACAGACTGGGAAATATGACATAACGTACACAGAAGGTGATAGGGTAACAAAACCAACACAGAGTGAACAGAGAAGCCCAGAGGCTAAGAAACTGGGTGTCTCCCTAGTATTAGAAATGCTCAGATGGAAAAAGCAAGATGTTGTGTTTTAATACGTAGAGAACCCGAAATGCTGTTGCTAAGGGCAACAGCAAAACCCTAAAGGGTTACCAACGGGTGTGGCAGTAAACTCCTTGGTCAGAGATGGAATAATAGACACAAGGAGAGTCTCCACAATCCTAATTCTCACTTGCAGGGCCCAGGTTCAGCTTACTGCCACTAAACTGACACATGGACGCCCTGCACAGTGAGAGAGGATTATGCAGGCAGGTCTGAAAGTACAGCCACAAACCTGCTGGGTTCACAGAATAGCAAAAGAACCTCAGCAGGCTAAACGACTGACTCCAGTCTTACTGCTAGGTCTGGATTGGCAGAGTGTAGTACCAAATGCCCATGCCTATTTGCAGTAAGCAACAACAAAATACAAAGCTACACAGTACTGGCTAACTTTCAGGAACTGACTAACCAACAAAGATTCAGCAGCATCTGCTTAACCTGAGAAGAGGCCTTATAAAGCAGGTGCTGTCCACGCCCCCCTCAGACCTCACAGACTGTGAGCACAAAAACCAGCACCGGATCCCATGCCTGTAACCACTGCACAGCAAAAGACCTGAACCGGAGTATCAGCTGCGCTCAGGTTACTCCGCTAGCACTTGTCTCCCGGTTGCCATGACGACGTGGCAGCACAGGGCAGGAGACCCTAACAGTACCCCCCCTCTGACGAGGGGTCAAAGAACCCCTACCACGGGTTTATCGGGGAACTGCGAGAAGAAAGAGCGTATCAGTCTGGGGGCATGAAGATCACAACTGCGCACCCACGACCGCTCCTCCGGGCCATACCCCTTCCAGTGCACCAAAAATGACAGCCGACCCCGAACCATCTTGGAGTCAAGAATCCTTTCAACAACAAACTCCCTCTGGCCACGTATCAGAAGAGGGGAAGGTCTTCCTCTGGAAGAAGGATTACTAATCGCCCGTTTTAAAAGGGAACAATGAAATGTTTTATTGATACCCAAAGAACAGGGCAGATCTAACTGAAATGCCACCGGATTGATAACCCTGGTGATCTTATAAGGGCCGATGAACCGGGGGCCTAACTTATGAGATGGCTGTTTCAACTTCAAATTCTTGGTAGACAACCAGACGAAGTCTCCTAATTTGAAGCTGCAGGGTCTTTTCCGCTTATCAAAAACCCTTTTGGTCACTAATGACACAGACACAAGGGCTTTCTTCACTTTCCTCCAAATACCTCTAAGGACCGAAACGACAGAGGAACCACCAGGCGTGGAGTCCAGGGGGTCAAAAGAATTGGCCTTAGGATGATGCCCATACACACAAAGGAAGGGAGAGATCCCTGTAGCAGAGTGAGCCGCGTTGTCATAGGCAAACTCCGCCATTGACAGATGAACAACCCAGTCAGTCTGACACTTGGAGACATAACACCTGAGGAACTGCTCCAAGGTCTGGTTCACCCTTTCAGTCTGCCCATTAGACTGCGGATGGTAGCCTGACGACAAGCTGACAGAAATCTGGAGATCGGAACAAAATGCCCTCCAGAATTTGGCCACAAACTGGGATCCGCGGTCAGAGACCACATCAAGTGGCAACCCGTGGAGGCGCACAACATGCAGCATAAATAATTCAGACAGGCGTCTGGCCGATGGCAGCCCAACCAGTGGAACGAAGTGCGCCATCTTCGAAAACCTGTCAACGACAACCCAGATGGCTGTCATCCCAGAGGATTTGGGCAAGTCCACAACAAAATCCATTGAAATGTGGGTCCATGGCTTAGATGGAATAGAGAGTGGATGTAATGGGCCAACAGGAACCCCTCTAGGAGTCTTATTTCGGGCACAGATGTCACATGCCCGAACCCACTGATCCACATCCTTAGCCACCGAGGGCCACCACACCGCCCTAGATAGCAACTCCCGAGTTCTGGCAATACCCGGGTGACCTGCCGACTTCTTGGCATGGAATTCCAGGAACACTCGCTGTCTTAACCTAGGAGGCACAAACAAAAGACCTACCGGAAGGTCTGAAGGAGCCTGCTCCTGTGCTCTAAGGACTAATGACAAGAGGTCCTGGGTAATGCCCACTTTAATACATGATGGGGACACAATGGGCAACGGCTCCTCGGTGGTCTCCTGGATTGGAGCAAAACTCCGCGAGAGCGCATCAGCCTTGATGTTTTTTGACCCAGGGCGATATGTTATCAAAAAATTAAAGCGAGCAAAAAACAAAGCCCATCGTGCCTGCCTGGCATTGAGACGCTTCGCTGACTCTAAATATGCCAAATTCTTATGGTCGGTGAGAATTGAGACCACAAACTTAGCCCCCTCAAGCCAGTGTCTCCACTCCTCGAGTGCATCCTTAATAGCCAACAATTCCCGGTTACCCACGTCATAATTCATCTCGGCAGGCGAAAATTTACGGGAAAAGTAAGCACAGGGATGAAGGCGATTATCAGACACTCCCATCTGAGAGAGCACTGCCCCAATACCCATCTCAGAGGCATCCACCTCCACCACAAAAGGACGCTCTGGATCTGGGTGTCGCAGCACCTTGGCCGAGACAAATGCCCTTTTGAGACGGGCAAAAGCCGCTTTGGCCTCACGAGACCAGTGAGCAACATCCGCCCCTTTCTTAGTGAGTGCCACCAAGGGCGCCACTATAGACGAAAATCCAGCGATAAATCGTCTATAAAAATTTGCAAAGCCCAGGAAACGCTGAAGCGCCTTCAAACTAGTGGGCTGCACCCAATCCAGGACTGCCTGTACCTTGGAACCCTCCATTTGGAAACCTTCTGGGGAGATAATATATCCTAGAAATGCGATTTGCTGAACTTCAAATTCGCACTTCTCCAGCTTCGCCCCAAGCCGGTGGTCTCTGAGTTTCTGGAGGACTAAGCGTACATGCTTCCGATGTTCCTCCAGGGAATGGGAGAAGATTAGGATGTCATCTAAGTATACAACTAAGAATCTATCCAAATATTCCCTGAGCACATCGTTCATGAAATCCTGGAAGACTGCCGGGGCATTACAGAGCCCAAAAGGCATCACCAAATATTCATAATGCCCTGAGTGGGTATTAAAGGCAGTCTTCCATTCATCCCCCTCTCTTATTTGGATTAGATTGTACGCACCGCGTAGGTCAATCTTAGAAAAAATGGTGGCAGTACGAAGCTGGTCAAACAAGACCGAAATGAGAGGCAGTGGGTATGAGTTTTTAATCGTGATACGGTTCAATTCCCTGAAGTCGATGCAGGGTCGCAATGAACCGTCCTTTTTACCCACGAAGAAGAACCCCGACCCAACTGGAGACTGTGAAGGTCTGATAAATCCTTTAGCCAAGTTCTCCTGAATGTACTCTGCCATAGCCTGAGTCTCAGGACGTGACAGGGAGTACAACCTGCTCTTGGGAAGCTTAGCATTCGGCAACAAATCAATGGCACAGTCATAGGGGCGATGGGGAGGTAGTACCTCTGCAACTTTTTTGGAGAACACGTCCGCAAAATCTGCATAACACCCTGGCAAACTTAGCTGCGAGAGCCTGACTGGAAGGCTCAAGCAACTCCTGAAACAATCAGTACCCCAACTAAGAATCTCCCCAGAGACCCAGTCAAATTGAGGATTGTGGGCCCTTAACCAGGGTAACCCCAACACCAATGGGGCAAAAGTACAGACAGTCACATAAAAGGACAATTTTTCAGAGTGTGTGGCTCCAATAAACAAAGAAATCTGGCTAGTGCAAGAGGTAATTTTACCCTGGGATAATGGTTCCCCGTTTAACCCACAAATCTCAATTTCCGACGCCAAGGGTACTAAGGAAACAGAGTGTTTCAGGGCGAATTGGCGATCCATAAAAACCCCGTCGGCCCCACTGTCCACAAAGGCCTCAGTCTTGACAGTTTGACCGAGGATCTTCAAGGTCACCGGAATGATAAAAGTCTTCTTGGGAAATTCTGACTTCTGGCCTGACAGGATATTTCCCATCACCCTCAGGCCCTGAAGTTTTCCGGCTTTTCTGGGCATGATACTACCACATGACCCTTATTCCCACAGTACAAACACAACCCCTGCTGTCTCCTCCGCGTCTTCTCACGCGAGGAGAGGCGGGTAGCCCCAATCTGCATAGGCTCCTCGGAAAATTCCTCAGAGTCTGAGGTTCCCTTGGGAAAGAAGGAAACCTCGGTCTCCCTTTCAAGCCTACGCTCTCTCAGCCGTCTATCCACCCAGATGGATAGCTGCATGAGCTGATCCAAGCTATCAGGCAAGGGATATTGTACCAGTTGGTCTTTTATCTGGTTAGAAAGACCTCTTCGGTACTGGTGTCTCAGGGCTGGGTCATTCCACTGGGTATCATGGGCCAACCTCCGAAACTCCGTACAGTAAACCTCAACTGGCCTTCGCCCTTGCTTAAGGATCGAAATCTGAGCCTCGGCTGAGGCCGTCTTGTCAGGGTCATCATACAACATGCCCAGTGCCGTAAAAAAAGCATCAACACTTTTAAGCGACGGACAGTCAGGCTGCAACCCATATGCCCAGACCTGTGGGTCTCCTTGTAGCAAGGAAATCACTATGCCCACCCGCTGAATCTCTGACCCAGAAGACTGAGGCCTAAGCTGGAAATATAACTTGCAGCTCTCCTTGAAACAAAAGAACTGCGAGCGATCTCCAGAAAAACGATCCGGAAGATTTACTTTCGGCTCCTTAACCCCTGAAGGTGCTGCTGCTGCGGGAGCTCCGCCAGCGGCCTGGGAGGTGTGCATTTTAATGGACAAATCATTAAATTGACGAGTCAGGACCTGCACCTGATCGACCACCTGTTGCAACGTATTTTGAGGGGTATGCTCCATATTCCCACAAAATTTCAACAGGAGTATTGGGCTGCTGAATATGTTATGCACACCAGTGCCTGCAGGAATGTACTGGTGTTTGAACAGAGAGGGATGCAAAACAAATGAACTCACAGACAGACTGGGAAATATGACATAACGTACACAGAAGGTGATAGGGTAACAAAACCAACACAGAGTGAACAGAGAAGCCCAGAGGCTAAGAAACTGGGTGTCTCCCTAGTATTAGAAATGCTCAGATGGAAAAAGCAAGATGTTGTGTTTTAATACGTAGAGAACCCGAAATGCTGTTGCTAAGGGCAACAGCAAAACCCTAAAGGGTTACCAACGGGTGTGGCAGTAAACTCCTTGGTCAGAGATGGAATAATAGACACAAGGAGAGTCTCCACAATCCTAATTCTCACTTGCAGGGCCCAGGTTCAGCTTACTGCCACTAAACTGACACATGGACGCCCTGCACAGTGAGAGAGGATTATGCAGGCAGGTCTGAAAGTACAGCCACAAACCTGCTGGGTTCACAGAATAGCAAAAGAACCTCAGCAGGCTAAACGACTGACTCCAGTCTTACTGCTAGGTCTGGATTGGCAGAGTGTAGTACCAAATGCCCAGGCCTATTTGCAGTAAGCAACAACAAAATACAAAGCTACACAGTACTGGCTAACTTTCAGGAACTGACTAACCAACAAAGATTCAGCAGCATCTGCTTAACCTGAGAAGAGGCCTTATAAAGCAGGTGCTGTCCACGCCCCCCTCAGACCTCACAGACTGTGAGCACAAAAACCAGCACCGGATCCCATGCCTGTAACCACTGCACAGCAAAAGACCCGAACCGGAGTATCAGCTGCGCTCAGGTTACTCCGCTAGCACTTGTCTCCCGGTTGCCATGACGACGTGGCAGCACAGGGCAGGAGACCCTAACACCTCCCCACTACATGTTCCTTTCTTTTCTCCTCCTTATTTTTCTTCTTTCCCCTAATGAAATGGATCTATCACAAAGACTGCGTTTAGAGTTCTGCTAGTAATTCTGTTTTTGCTCAGTACAATTTGTTTTGGTGAGGGTCCCAGAGAGGTCGAGCAAGGATCTGGAATGGGTTCTGATGGCGAGTACGAATTTGTAGGATCTCAGGAGCAGCACATCACTCGAGTAAAGGCTGGTATCAGTAAGCGCTCTGGTAGTCATGGAGCTCGAAGGCAATGTGAGGGGTTATTGTCTGATGAATATTGTATTTGTAGATATTGCGAGAACATAGTCGAAGACGGGTGCATCCAGAGATGTCAGTCCAACAGTAATATCGATATGTACCGACATCCGTTGAGTGATTACCACTCATTAGTGGGTAAGGTCTTAAACCAGACAGAATGCTGGGTGTGCTCACAAGTACCTCAAGGACAGAGTAAGTCGGGATTAGTGCCATATCCTTTAACGTTAGATGAGGTACTCGAATTACGGGGTGGGAGACCGGCGGACAAGAAATTCAATATATCTAGGCTCCCAGCTTGAAGCTCCACCAGTATCATGTAGATAGATCTTTAATATGCTTTAATGTCTCCAATCTCCGAAAACCCGGAAATTGGGAAGTAACCTGGAATAACAAGACAATGTCCTTCTCACACAGAGTTGATAGGATACCTATTGACTCTGAACTTGTACGCAAGATAGCCAACAGTGGGAGGTATTTTCGGTATAGGTATACACGTGGGAGCAAGACCATGTGGGTTGGAAAAGTATCACCAGGGTATTGTGCCAACATCATCCAGCCTGATACGTGTACTGAGCAGATGAGAGAACTGGGGATTGGTTTCTTTGCCTGGAAAATTTGCAATATGGTGTTGTTACATTTTGTCCCCTATGTTCTCCCAGATGATGCCTATTTCATATGTGGGAGGAAAGCGTACAAGTGGCTCACTCCGAGTTCTGTGGGATTGTGTTACATTGGAAGGGTACTGCCTGAGGTCATGACCTTAGAGCACGATAAAATGAAAGACATTCACCGCAACGCTCAGACTCCTTATACTCTTACTCACTACGAACACATCATCAAGAGACACATCATAGATAGAGCAGAGCACGCAGCCTCTGATTTGATCCATGAATCCACCAGGATTCAAATTCTTCTCGCATTAGGCATCACCCGTACTGCCAGAGGAATTATACATTTTAAGTACATCCATGCGCTTGCGAACTTGATAGATAATATCACTGAGATGTATGATGACACCTTTAGGTATACGGGTAGGGAGTTACAAGCCTACAAGATGTAGTTGGTCCAGCACAGGATGGTCCTGAATTATGTCACGGCAGTGACGGGTGGATATTGTGTCACTTTGGCAACTCAATATGGTGTGAAGTGCTGTACTTACATTACGAACAGCACTGACGACACCACGGAGATCATCGATCAAAGGATGGATGAGATCTCACCTTGACGGCTGTGGGTAATGAATTGACCGGCTGGGTCTCATGGTTAAATCCATGCAAATGATTTTCTGGGTAGGGAGAGTGGGTACAGAATGTAATTGCAAGTGTAGGAAAGTTTCTCCTTTGTATTCTGGATGTCATCATAATTATTGGCTTGATATTTAAGTGTGTTCGAATTCTAACACGGCGCAAGCACGGCACAAATTTGATGAGTCTAAGGAGCGAGGGCGTTGTTACAGCAGCAGATTTGGTTTATGATCCATCCATAGAGACAGCGTTGTGATAAGGATTGCAAATGAATTTCATGGCCTGTTTCTTTCACCATTTTTCTCTGTTTCCCCCTTTACCCAGAAAACATTCAACCGGAAAAGACGTCAGCCCTACCCAAATGTTTATGTGAATGCATTTCTAAATATGTGTCTTACCTTACTAGCACTCACATATGTTCCCCCTCCATGTATCATCAACTAAATGTGCTCCCCATTTGTTGGAATAAGAAGCCGAAAAGAGCTCGGTAGTGTTTGTTTGCCCATTTAAAGACCCTTAATACGGGATGAGAAGGATTTAATGTATACTTCACAATACTTTGAAGCTTACTACATATACGGCACAATGATACATGCCCCTCAGACATTGATTCATACATACATGCTTTTTACTATCCCACTAGGCCATACATTTCCCACCTACAACTCTCCCCCGATCATCCAAACTTGTATATATGGTGTAGATAATATTTTCTGTTTAGTAGTCGTGTGGCAATTATTCATGACTGCCAAAGGGTGGACTGTCGAAGTCGAAAAGATTGCAGTACACACGTCACGTACAAACTACACACAGATGGCCTCCGTGCGTGTACTTTTTCTGTCGTGCGTGCACATATTCGCAAGTTGTGTATGACCGCTCACGCGGTCCTGCGTATTAGTGCGTGGTATGAGTAATTACGGTAGTATTTGTGATCGCATGGAAAAGCCATAAAGACACTTCTCATATTTAATACACATAGTGCACGATTTACACATAGCCAGCATACACCACACCAGCGAGTTACACTTGCTCAAAGGGTATAATAACAAAGGAATTCACCTTTACAGAATATGAGGGGACAGAATTAGGTTAGGAGGTGGTGTTTGGTATCCAGCTGTAGGGTATTTTAAGAGCAATATTCCGGTGTTGGTTTGCGGAAGATAGCACGCTCCTGCGAGTAGATATGTGCAGGAGCAGAATATTAATATTAACTGTATTTACTGTACTTCTGATATTTGGCGGGAACCAAGTGGAGAACATCTGCAAGTGCACCTGGACCAGACATCGCCCACCTATTCAAACCGACCTATGACCTCTCCTGTACTGTAAACGACCTTCCCAGTGACCAATAGATGAAGAGATTACATATTCCATTGTGTTAGGTTTTGGACAAATGTATAAAAAGCCAGCTGCAGGCCCGGTCACACACAATCTCTGAAGGTCATCTACCTTGATGACTGAGGACCGGACCGGGAAGCGCAGGTGAACAAGCGTATGTACCATTGACTGTAGCCTTTTTCTCTTGTTGTATTGTATTATTGTTGTAACCCCCTGCTAAGTAAAATAACCGTTGGTGGGTTGGACCCCAACATAGTTTTTGAAATACAATTGGTGTCGTGTCCCATTTCCTGCTAAAGGTTTAAGGTGTATTTCTATCACACGTGTATCTGCATTGTGCTAACAGCGTGTCGTGTGTGTATACACTGCGTGTACTTTGTATGTCCGTCGCGGCATGTGTACGCAAAGTGCGTACATGGTACGGGCTCTTGTACGCTAACTGGGTAAAAAGTACGTAGGGTAAGGATTACTTACAGTGGCCGCAGCGGCTCAAATTTAAGTGTATTAAGGTGTTGCTTTTGTCCTGTAAAATAATGAGCATTCACAGAAATCAATAGTGTGCTCTGGCTCCTCCCTCTATGCCCCCCCTACCAGACTCAGGTTAGAAAATGTGCCCGCAGGAGCCGGTCATACATAGGGAAGCTACTGAAGAATTTTCTGCATTTATTTTCTCTGATTGTTATTTTTAGACAGGGCTGGTTGGCATCAGCCTGTCTGCTTCGTGAGACTTAGGGGGGGGGGGAATGGACCAACCTCCTATAGGGTTAATGGTCCCATTCCCCACTGACAGGACACTGAGATCCTGAGGGAAATATTCACAAGCCCCACCACGGTGTGCGTACTTTCACGCCGCCACCCATAACAGACTAGCAGGGAAGCACAGAAGAGAAGAGAATATGCTCTTTTGCCAGTTTAACAACTTCAGTAACCTGCTGCCCAGGACGCCCCCCCCCCTGCACCCTGTGAGTGCCGTTGGTGTATGTGTGGGAGCCTGGAGCGCAGCACGACCGCTGCGCTGTACCTCCGTTACTGAAGTCTTCTGCCGTCACTGAAGTCTTCTTTCTTCTGTATACTCACCTGGCTTCTTTCTTCTGGCTTCTGTGATGGGGATGACGGCGCGGCTCCGGGAACAAGCAGCTAGGTGCACCAAGTGATCGAACCCTCTGGATCTAATGGTGTCCAGTAGCCTAAGAAGCAGAGCCTTTAACTCAGAAGAAGTAGGTCTGACTTCTCTCCCCTCACTCCCACGAAGCAGGGAGCCTGTAGCCAGCAGGTCTCCCTGAAAATAAAAAGCCTAACAGAAAGTCTTTTCTGAGAAACTCAGGAGAGCTCCCCTAGTGTGTGTCCAGTCTCTCTGGGCACAGAATCTAACTGAGGTCTGGAGGAGGGGTATAGAGGGAGGAGCCAGTTCACACCCATTCAAAGTCTTATAGTCTGCCCATGTCTCCTGCGGATCCCGTCTATACCCCATAGTCCTTTTGGAGTCGCCAGCATCCTCTAGGACTTAAGAGAAAATTGGGTGTCCTGCTTCAAAGTAGTCTATTGCTCGCTGGATCAGGCTTACTATCCAGCATGCTGTTAGGATCTCTTGCTCTGTGCTGCCACGTCGCCATGGCAACCGGGAGGCAAGTGTTAGCGAAGTAACCTGAGCGCAGCTGATACTCCGGTCCGGGTTTTTACTGTGTGGTGGTTACAGGCTCTGTGCACGGCAGGGAATCCGGCGCTGGTTTTGTGCTCACAGTCTGTGAGGTCTGAGTGGGGCGTGGACAGCACCTGCTATATAAACCATCCTCTCAGGCTAGGCAAATGCTGCTGAATCTTTGTTTGTTAGTCAGTTCCAGAGAGTTAGCTAGTACTGTGTGACTTTGTATTTACCAGAGATGAGCGCCGGAAATTTTTCGGGTTTTGTGTTTTGGTTTTGGGTTCGGTTCCGCGGCCGTGTTTTGGGTTCGACCGCGTTTTGGCAAAACCTCACCGAATTTTTTTTGTCGGATTCGGGTGTGTTTTGGATTCGGGTGTTTTTTTCAAAAAACCCTAAAAAACAGCTTAAATCATAGAATTTGGGGGTCATTTTGATCCCAAAGTATTATTAACCTCAAAAACCATAATTTACACTCATTTTCAGTCTATTCTGAATACCTCACACCTCACAATATTATTTTTAGTCCTAAAATTTGCACCGAGGTCGCTGTGTGAGTAAGATAAGCGACCCTAGTGGCCGACACAAACACCGGGCCCATCTAGGAGTGGCACTGCAGTGTCACGCAGGATGTCCCTTCCAAAAAACCCTCCCCAAACAGCACATGACGCAAAGAAAAAAAGAGGCGCAATGAGGTAGCTGACTGTGTGAGTAAGATAAGCGACCCTAGTGGCCGACACAAACACCGGGCCCATCTAGGAGTGGCACTGCAGTGTCACGCAGGATGTCCCTTCCAAAAAACCCTCCCCAAACAGCACATGACGCAAAGAAAAAAAGAGGCGCAATGAGGTAGCTGACTGTGTGAGTAAGATAAGCGACCCTAGTGGCCGACACAAACACCGGGCCCATCTAGGAGTGGCACTACAGTGTCACGCAGGATGTCCCTTCCAAAAAACCCTCCCCAAACAGCACATGACGCAAAGAAAAAAAGAGGCGCAATGAGGTAGCTGACTGTGTGAGTAAGATAAGCGACCCTAGTGGCCGACACAAACACCGGGCCCATCTAGGAGTGGCACTGCAGTGTCACGCAGGATGTCCCTTCCAAAAAACCCTCCCCAAACAGCACATGACGCAAAGAAAAAAAGAGGCGCAATGAGGTAGCTGACTGTGTGAGTAAGATAAGCGACCCTAGTGGCCGACACAAACACCGGGCCCATCTAGGAGTGGCACTGCAGTGTCACGCAGGATGGCCCTTCCAAAAAACCCTCCCCAAACAGCACATGACGCAAAGAAAAAAAGAGGCGCAATGATGTAGCTGACTGTGTGAGTAAGATAAGCGACCCTAGTGGCCGACACAAACACCGGGCCCATCTAGGAGTGGCACTGCAGTGTCACGCAGGATGGCCCTTCCAAAAAACCCTCCCCAAACAGCACATGACGCAAAGAAAAATAAAAGAAAAAAGAGGTGCAAGATGGAATTGTCCTTGGGCCCTCCCACCCACCCTTATGTTGTATAAACAGGACATGCACACTTTAACCAACCCATCATTTCAGTGACAGGGTCTGCCACACGACTGTGACTGATATGATGGGTTGGTTTGGACCCCCCCCAAAAAAGAAGCAATTAATCTCTCCTTGCACAAACTGGCTCTACAGAGGCAAGATGTCCACCTCATCATCATCCTCCGATATATCACCGTGTACATCCCCCTCCTCACAGATTATCAATTCGTCCCCACTGGAATCCACCATCTCAGCTCCCTGTGTACTTTGTGGAGGCAATTGCTGCTGGTCAATGTCTCCGCGGAGGAATTGATTATAATTCATTTTAATGAACATCATCTTCTCCACATTTTCTGGATGTAACCTCGTACGCCGATTGCTGACAAGGTGAGCGGCGGCACTAAACACTCTTTCGGAGTACACACTTGTGGGAGGGCAACTTAGGTAGAATAAAGCCAGTTTGTGCAAGGGCCTCCAAATTGCCTCTTTTTCCTGCCAGTATAAGTACGGACTGTGTGACGTGCCTACTTGGATGCGGTCACTCATACAATCCTCCACCATTCTTTCAATGTTGAGAGAATCATATGCAGTGACAGTAGACGACATGTCCGTAATCGTTGTCAGGTCCTTCAGTCCGGACCAGATGTCAGCATCAGCAGTCGCTCCAGACTGCCCTGCATCACCGCCAGCGGGTGGGCTCGGAATTCTGAGCCTTTTCCTCGCACCCCCAGTTGCGGGAGAATGTGAAGGAGGAGATGTTGACAGGTCGCGTTCCGCTTGACTTGACAATTTTCTCACCAGCAGGTCTTTCAACCCCAGCAGACTTGTGTCCGCCGGAAAGAGAGATCCAAGGTAGGTTTTAAATCTAGGATCGAGCATGGTGGCCAAAATGTAGTGCTCTGATTTCAACAGATTGACCACCCGTGAATCCTTGTTAAGCGAATTAAGGGCTCCATCCACAAGTCCCACATGCCTAGCGGAATCGCTCCGTGTTAGCTCCTCTTTCAATGTCTCCAGCTTCTTCTGCAAAAGCCTGATGAGGGGAATGACCTGACTCAGGCTGGCAGTGTCTGAACTGACTTCACGTGTGGCAAGTTCAAAGGGCATCAGAACCTTGCACAACGTTGAAATCATTCTCCACTGCGCTTGAGACAGGTGCATTCCACCTCCTATATCGTGCTCAATTGTATAGGCTTGAATGGCCTTTTGCTGCTCCTCCAACCTCTGAAGCATATAGAGGGTTGAATTCCACCTCGTTACCACTTCTTGCTTCAGATGATGGCAGGGCAGGTTCAGTAGTTTTTGGTGGTGCTCCAGTCTTCTGTACGTGGTGCCTGTACGCCGAAAGTGTCCCGCAATTCTTCTGGCCACCGACAGCATCTCTTGCACGCCCCTGTCGTTTTTTTAAAAATTCTGCACCACCAAATTCAAGGTATGTGCAAAACATGGGACGTGCTGGAATTTGCCCATATTTAATGCACACACAATATTGCTGGCGTTGTCCGATGCCACAAATCCACAGGAGAGTCCAATTGGGGTAAGCCATTCCGCGATGATCTTCCTCAGTTGCCGTAAGAGGTTTTCAGCTGTGTGCGTATTCTGGAAAGCGGTGATACAAAGCGTAGCCTGCCTAGGAAAGAGTTGGCGTTTGCGAGATGCTGCTACTGGTGCCGCCGCTGCTGTTCTTGCGGCGGGAGTCCATACATCTACCCAGTGGGCTGTCACAGTCATATAGTCCTGACCCTGCCCTGCTCCACTTGTCCACATGTCCGTGGTTAAGTGGACATTGGGTACAACTGCATTTTTTAGGACACTGGTGAGTCTTTTTCTGACGTCCGTGTACATTCTCGGTATCGCCTGCCTAGAGAAGTGGAACCTAGATGGTATTTGGTAACGGGGGCACACTGCCTCAATAAATTGTCTAGTTCCCTGTGAACTAACGGCGGATACCGGACGCACGTCTAACACCAACATAGTTGTCAAGGCCTCAGTTATCCGCTTTGCAGCAGGATGACTGCTGTGATATTTCATCTTCCTCGCAAAGGACTGTTGGACAGTCAATTGCTTACTGGAAGTAGTACAAGTGGGCTTACGACTTCCCCTCTGGGATGACCATCGACTCCCAGCAGCAACAACAGCAGCGCCAGCAGCAGTAGGCGTTACACGCAAGGATGCATCGGAGGAATCCCAGGCAGGAGAGGACTCGTCAGAATTGCCAGTGACATGGCCTGCAGGACTATTGGCATTCCTGGGGAAGGAGGAAATTGACTCTGAGGGAGTTGGTGGGGTGGTTTGCGTGAGCTTGGTTACAAGAGGAAGGGATTTACTGGTCAGTGGACTGCTTCCGCTATCGGCCAAAGTTTTTGAACTTGTCACTGACTTATTATGAATGCGCTGCAGGTGACGTATAAGGGAGGATGTTCCGAGGTGGTTAACGTCCTTACCCCTACTTATTACAGCTTGACAAAGGGAACACACGGCTTGACAAATGTTGTCCGCAGTTCTGGTGAAATACTTCCACACCGAAGAGCTGATTTTTTTGGTATTTTCACCAGGCATGTCAACGGCCATATTCCTCCCACGGACAACAGGTGTCTCCCCGGGTGCCTGACTTAAACAAACCACCTCACCATCAGAATCCTCCTGGTCAATTTCCTCCCCAGCGCCAGCAACACCCATATCCTCCTCATCCTGGTGTACTTCAACACTGACATCTTCAATCTGACTATCAGGAACTGGACTGCGGGTGCTCCTTCCAGCACTTGCAGGGGGCGTGCAAATGGTGGAAGGCGCATGCTCTTCACGTCCAGTGTTGGGAAGGTCAGGCATCGCAACCGACACAATTGGACTCTCCTTGTGGATTTGGGATTTCGAAGAACGCACAGTTCTTTGTGGTGCTTTTGCCAGCTTGAGTCTTTTCAGTTTTCTAGCGAGAGGCTGAGTGCTTCCATCCTCATGTGAAGCTGAACCACTAGCCATGAACATAGGCCAGGGCCTCAGCCGTTCCTTGCCACTCCGTGTGGTAAATGGCATATTGGCAAGTTTACGCTTCTCCTCCGACAATTTTATTTTAGGTTTTGGAGTCCTTTTTTTACTGATATTTGGTGTTTTGGATTTGACATGCTCTGTACTATGCCATTGGGCATCGGCCTTGGCAGACGACGTTGCTGGCATTTCATCGTCTCGGCCATGACTAGTGGCAGCAGCTTCAGCACGAGGTGGAAGTGGATCTTGATCTTTCCCTAATTTTGGAACCTCAACATTTTTGTTCTCCATATTTTAATAGGCACAACTAAAAGGCACCTCAGGTAAACAATGGAGATGGATGGATACTAGTATACAATTATGGATGGACTGCCGAGTGCCGACACAGAGGTAGCTACAGCCGTGGACTATTGTACTGTACTGTGTCTGCTGCTAATATAGACTGGATGATAATGAGATGTAGTATGTATGTATAAAGAAGAAAGAAAAAAAAACCACGGGTAGGTGGTATACAATTATGGACGGACTGCCGAGTGCCGACACAGAGGTAGCTACAGCCGTGGACTACCGTACTGTGTCTGCTGCTAATATAGACTGGATGATAAAGAGATGTAGTATGTATGTATAAAGAAGAAAGAAAAAAAAACCACGGGTAGGTGGTATACAATTATGGACGGACTGCCGAGTGCCGACACAGAGGTAGCTACAGCCGTGGACTACCGTACTGTGTCTGCTGCTAATATAGACTGGTTGATAAAGAGATGTAGTATGTATGTATAAAGAAGAAAGAAAAAAAAACCACGGGTAGGTGGTATACAATTATGGATGGACTGCCGAGTGCCGACACAGAGGTAGCTACAGCCGTGGACTACCGTACTGTACTGTGTCTGCTGCTAATATAGACTGGATGATAATGAGATGTAGTATGTATAAAGAAGAAAGAAAAAAAAACCACGGGTAGGTGGTATACAATTATGGATGGACTGCCGAGTGCCGACACAGAGGTAGCTACAGCCGTGGACTACCGTACTGTGTCTGCTGCTAATATAGACTGGTTGATAAAGAGATGTAGTATGTATGTATAAAGAAGAAAGAAAAAAAAACCACGGGTAGGTGGTATACAATTATGGACGGACTGCCGAGTGCCGACACAGAGGTAGCTACAGCCGTGGACTACCGTACTGTGTCTGCTGCTAATATAGACTGGTTGATAAAGAGATGTAGTATGTATGTATAAAGAAGAAAGAAAAAAAAACCACGGGTAGGTGGTATACAATTATGGATGGACTGCCGAGTGCCGACACAGAGGTAGCTACAGCCGTGGACTACCGTACTGTGTCTGCTGCTAATATAGACTGGTTGATAAAGAGATGTAGTATGTATGTATAAGGAAGAAAGAAAAAAAAACCACGGGTAGGTGGTATACAATTATGGATGGACTGCCGAGTGCCGACACAGAGGTAGCTACAGCCGTGGACTACCGTACTGTACTGTGTCTGCTGCTAATATAGACTGGATGATAATGACATGTAGTATGTATAAAGAAGAAAGAAATAAAAACCACGGGTAGGTGGTATACAATTATGGATGGACTGCCGAGTGCCAACACAGAGGTAGCTACAGCCGTGGACTACCGTACTGTGTCTGCTGCTAATATAGACTGGTTGATAATGAGATGTAGTATGTATAAAGAAGAAAGAAAAAAAAAACCACGGGTAGGTGGTATACAATTATGGACGGACTGCCGAGTGCCGACACAGAGGTAGCTACAGCCGTGGACTACCGTACTGTACTGTGTCTGCTGCTAATATAGACTGGATGATAATGAGATGTAGTATGTATAAAGAAGAAAGAAAAAAAAAACCACGGGTAGGTGGTATACAATTATGGATGGACTGCCGAGTGCCGACACAGAGGTAGCTACAGCCGTGAACTACCGTACTGTGTCTGCTGCGACTGGATGATAAATAATGATATAAAAAATATATATATATCACTACTGCAGCCGGACAGGTATATATTATATAATGACGGACCTGCTGGACACTGTCTGTCAGCAGAATGAGTTTTTTATTTTATAGAATAAAAAAACACCACACAAGTCACACGACGTGTGTTTAACTTTTACAGGCAGACATTCACAATACAATATAGTATACTATATACTGGTGGTCAGGTCACTGGTCAGTCACACTGGCAGTGGCACTCCTGCAGAAAAAAAGTGTGCACTGTTTAATTTTAATATGTACTCCTGGCTCCTGCTATAACCTAACTGCTCCCCAGTCTCCCCCACAATTAAGCTGTGTGAGCACAGTCAGATATTATACATAGATGATGCAGCAGCACACTGGGCTGAGCACAGATATGGTATGTGACTGAGTCACTGTGTATCGTTTTTTCAGGCTGAGAACGGATTATATTAAATAATATAAAACTGCACTGGTGGTCACTGGTCAGTCACTAGTATAACTAACTAATACTATCAGCAAAATTCTGCACTCTCTGTCTGAGTACTCCTCCTAAGCTCCAGTAAATGAAGTGTCACTGTCTCACTCTCACTCTCCTATCTATTTCTTCTCTAAACGGAGAGGACGCCAGCCACGTCCTCTCACTATCAATCTCAATGCACGTGTAAAATGGCGGCGACGCGCGGCTCCTTATATAGAATCCGAGTCTCGCGATAGAATCCGAGCCTCGCGAGAATCCGACAGCGTCATGATGACGTTCGGGCGCGCTCGGGTTAACCGAGCAAGGCGGGAAGATCCGAGTCGCTCGGATCCGTGTATAAAAAGCTGAAGTACGGGCGGGTTCGGATTCCGAGGAACCGAACCCGCTCATCTCTAGTATTTACTTGTTGCTTACTGCGAATAGGCCTTGGGATTCGGTACTTCATTCTGCCAATCCGGACCTAGCAGTAAGACTGGAGTCAGTTGTTTGACCTGCTGGGGTTCTTTTGCTATTCTGTGAACCCAGCAGGTTTGCGGCAGTACTCTCAGACCTGCTTGCTTAATCCTCCCTCACTGTGCAGGGCGTCCAGGTGTCAGTTTAGTGGCAGTAAGCTGAACCTGTGCCCTGCAAGTGGGGGTTAGGATTGTGGATACTCTCCTTGTGTCTATATTTCTATCTCTGACCAAGGAGTTTATTCCCACACCCGTTGGTAACCCTTTGGGGTTTTTTCTGTTGCTCTTAGCAACATCATTTCAGGTGCTCAACATGTTAAATCACTACACCTCGCTTCATTGTCCGTTCTATTCCATCTGAGCATTCCTGACACTAGGGAGACACCCAATTCCTGAGCCTTTGGGCTTCTCCGTTCACTTTGTGTTTATTAGTTATTCCATATCCTCCTGTGTATGTTATGTTATACTGTCTGTGAGTTCGTTTGCTTCGCTTCCCTCTCTGTTCATACACCGGTATACTCCTGTTAGCACTGGTGTGCATAACATATTCAGCAGCCCTACTCCTGTTGAAATTTTGTGGGAATATGGAGCATACCCCTCAAAATACTTTGCAACAGGTGGTCGATCAGGTGCAGGTCCTGACTCGACAATTTAATGAGATGTCCATTAAAATGAACACCCCGCAGGCCGCTAGCGGAGCTCCCGCAGCAGCAGCGGCAAGTTCAGGGGTTAAGGAGCCGAAAGTAAATCTCCCGGATCGTTTTTCTGGAGATCGCTCGCAGTTCTTTTGTTTCAAGGAGAGCTGTAAGCTATATTTCAGGCTTAGGCCCCAGTCTTCTGGGTCGGAGATTCAGCGGGTGGGCATGGTGATTTCCTTGCTACAAGGAGACCCACAGGTCTGGGCATATGGGTTACAGCCTGACTGTCCGTCGCTTAAAAGTGTTGATGCTTTTTTTACGGCACTGGGCATTTTGTATGACGACCCTGACAAGATGGCTTCAGCCGAGGCTCAGATTACGGTTCTTAAGCAAGGGCGACGGCCAGCTGAGGTTTATAGTACGGAGTTTCGGAGGTTGGCTCATGATACCCAGTGGAATGACCCAGCCCTGAGAAACCAGTACCGAAGGGGCCTTTCTGACCAGATAAAGGACCAACTGGTACAATATCCCTCGCCTGATAGCTTAGATCAGCTCATGCAGTTATCCATCCGGATGGATAGACGGCTGAGAGAGCGTAGGCTTGAAAGGGAGACCGCAGTTTCCTTTTTTCCCAAGGGAACCTCAGACTCTGAGGAATATTCCGAGGAGCCTATGCAGATTGGGGCTACCCGCCTCTCCTCGCGTGAGAAGACGCGAAGGAGACAGCAGGGTTTGTGTTTGTACTGTGGGAATAAAGGTCATGTTGTAGTATCATGCCCAGAAAAATCGGAAAACTTCAGGGCCTGAGGGTGATGGGAAATATCCTGTCAGGCCAGAAGTCAGAATTTCCCAAAAAGACTTTTCTCATTCCGGTGACTTTGGAGATCCTCGGTCAAACTGTCAAGACTGAGGCCTTTGTTGACAGTGGGGCCGATGGGGTTTTCATGGACCGTCAATTCGCCCTGGAACACTCTGTTCCCTCAGTACCTTTGGCATCAGAGATTGAGATCTGTGGGTTAAACGGGGAACCATTGTCCCAGGGTAAAATTACCTCCTGCACCAGCCAAATTCCTTTGTTTATTGGAGCCACACACTCTGAAAAATTGTCTTTTTATGTGACTGTCTGTTCTTTTGCCCCATTGGTTTTGGGGTTACCCTGGTTAAGGGCCCATAACCCTCAATTTGACTGGGTCTCTGGGGAGATTCTTAGTTGGGGTAGTGATTGTTTCAGGAGTTGCTTGAGCCTTCCAGTCAGGCTCTCGCAGCTAAGTTTGCCAGGATTGCCAGGATGTTATGCAGATTTTGCGGATGTGTTCTCCCAAAAAGTTGCGGAGGTACTACCTCCCCATCGCCCCTATGACTGTGCCATTGATTTGTTGCCGGATGCTAAGCTTCCCAAGAGCAGGTTGTACTCCCTGTCACGTCCTGAGACTCAGGCTATGGCAGAGTACATTCAGGAGAACTTGGCTAAGGGATTTATCAGACCTTCACAGTCCCCAGTTGGGTCGGGGTTCTTCTTCGTGGGTAAAAAGGACGGTTCGTTGCGACCCTGCATCGACTTCAGGGAATTGAACCGTATCACGATTAAAAACTCGTACCCACTGCCTCTCATTTCGGTTTTGTTTGACCAGCTTCGTACTGCCACCATTTTTTCTAAGATTGACCTACGCGGTGCTTACAATCTAATCCAAATAAGAGAGGGGGATGAATGGAAGACTGCCTTTAATACCCACTCAGGGCATTATGAATATTTGGTGATGCCTTTTGGGCTCTCTAATGCCCCGGCAGTCTTCCAGGAATTCATGAACGATGTGCTCAGGGAATATTTGGATAGATTCTTAGTTGTTTATCTAGATGACATCCTAATCTTCTCTCATTCCCTAGAGGAACATCGGAAGCATGTACGCTTAGTCCTCCAGAAACTCAGAGACCACCAGCTTGGGGCGAAGCTGGAGAAGTGCGAGTTTGAAGTCCAGCAAATCGCATTTCTAGGGTATATTATCTCCTCAGAAGGTTTCCAAATGGAGGGTTCTAAGGTACAGGCAGTCCTGGATTGGGTGCAGCCCACTAGTTTGAAGGCGCTTCAGCGTTTTCTGGGCTTTGCAAATTTTTATAGGCGGTTTATCGCTGGATTTTCGTCTATAGTGGCCCCCTTGGTGGCACTCACTAAGAAAGGGGCGGATGTTGCTCACTGGTCTTGTGAGGCCAAAGCGGCCTTTGCCCGTCTCAAAAGGGCATTTGTCTCGGCCAAGGTGCTGCGACACCCAGATCCAGAGCGTCCTTTTGTGGTAGAAGTGGATGCCTCTGAGATGGGTATTGGGGCAGTGCTCTCTCAGATGGGGGTGTCTGATAATCGCCTTCATCCCTGAGCTTACTTTTCCCGTAAATTTTCGTCTGCCGAGATGAATTATGATGTGGGTAACCGGGAATTGTTGGCTATAAAGGATGCACTCGGGGAGTGGAGACACTGGCTTTAGGGGGCTAAGTTTGTGGTCTCAATTCTCACCGACCATAAGAATCTGGCATATTTAGAGTCAGCGAAGCGGCTCAATGCCAGGCAGGCACGATGGGCTTTGTTTTTTGCTCGCTTTAATTTTTTGATAACATATCGCCCTGGGTCAAAAAACATCAAGGCTGATGCGCTCTCGCGGAGTTTTGCTCCAGTTCAAGAGACCACCGAGGAGCCATTGCCCATTGTGTCCCCATCATGTATTAAAGTGGGCATTACCCAGGACCTCTTGTCATTAGTCCTTAGAGCACAGGAGCAGGCTCCTCCAGACCTTCCGGTAGGTCTCTTGTTTGTGCCTCCTAGGTTAAGACAGCGAGTGTTCCTGGAATTCCATGCCAAGAGGTCAGCAGGGCATCCGGGTATTGCCAGAACTCGGGAGTTGCTGTCTAGGGCGGTGTGGTGGCCCTCGGTGGCTACGGATGTGGATCAGTGGGTTCGGGCATGTGACGTTTGTGCCCGAAATAAAACTCCTAGAGGGGTTCCTGTCGGCCCATTACATCCACTCTCTATTCCGTCTAAGCCATGGACCCACATTTCCATGGATTTTGTGGTGGACTTGCCCAAATCCTCGGGGATGACAGCCATCTGGGTTGTCGTTGACAGGTTTTCGAAGATGGCGCATTTCGTTCCACTGGTTGGGTTGCCATCGGCCAGACGCCTTTCTGAGTTATTTATGCAGCATGTTGTGCGCCTCCACGGGTTGCCACTTGATGTGGTCTCTGACCGTGGATCCCAGTTTGTGGCCAAATTCTGGAGGGCATTTTGTTCTGATCTCCAGATTTCTGTGAGCTTGTCGTCAGGCTACCATCCACAGTCTAATGGGCAGACTGAGAGGGTGAACCAGTCCTTGGAGCAGTTCCTTAGGTGTTATGTCTCCAAGTGTCATACTGACTGGGTTGCTCATCTGTCCATGGCGGAGTTTGCCTATAACAACGCGGCTCACTCTGCTACAGGGATCTCTCCCTTCCTTTGTGTGTATGGGCATCATCCTAAGGCCAATTCTTTTGACCCCCTGGATTCCACGCCTGGTGGTTCCTCTGTTGTTTCGGTCCTTAGGGATATTTGGAGGAAAGTGAAGAAAGCCCTTGTGTCTGTGTCATTAGTTACCAAAAGGGTTTTTGATAAGCGGAGAAGACCCTGCAGCTTCAAATTAGGAGACTTCGTCTGGTTGTCCACCAAGAATTTGAAGTTGAGACAGCCATCTCATAAGTTAGGCCCCCGGTTCATCGGCCCTTATAAGATCACCAGGGTTATCAATCCGGTGGCATTTCAGTTAGATCTGCCCCGTTCATTGGGTATCAATAAAACATTTCATTGTTCCCTTTTAAAACTGGCGGTTAGTAATCCTTCTTCCAGTGGAAGACCTTCTCCTCTTCTGATACGGGGTCAGAGGGAGTTTGTGGTTGAAAGGGTTCTTGACTCCAAGATGGTTCGGGGTCGGCTGTCATTTTTGGTGCACTGGAAGGGGTATGGCCCGGAGGAGCGGTCGTGGGTGCGCAGTTGTGATCTTCATGCCCCCAGACTGATACGCTCTTTCTTCTCGCAGTTCCCCGATAAACCCGGTGGTAGGGGTTCTTTGACCCCTCGTCAGTGGGGGGGTACTGTTAGGATCTCCTGCTCTGTGCTGCCACGTCGCCATGGCAACCGGGAGGCAAGTGTTAGCGAAGTAACCTGAGCGCAGCTGATACTCCGGTCCGGGTTTTTACTGTGTAGTGGTTACAGGCTCTGTGCAAGGCAGGGAATCCGGCGCTGGTTTTGTGCTCACAGTCTGTGAGGTCTGAGTGGGGCGTGGACAGCACCTGCTATATAAACCATCTTCTCAGGCTAGGCAAATGCTGCTGAATCTTTGTTTGTTAGTCAGTTCCAGAGAGTTAGCTAGTACTGTGTGACTTTGTATTTACTTGTTGCTTACTGCGAATAGGCCTTGGGATTCGGTACTTCATTCTGCCAATCCGGACCTAGCAGTAAGACTGGAGTCAGTTGTTTGACCTGCTGGGGTTCTTTTGCTATTCTGTGAACCCAGCAGGTTTGCGGCAGTACTCTCAGACATGCTTGCTTAATCCTCCCTCACTGTGCAGGGCGTCCAGGTGTCAGTTTAGTGGCAGTAAGCTGAACCTGTGCCCTGCAAGTGGGGGTTAGGATTGTGGATACTCTCCTTGTGTCTATATTTCTATCTCTGACCAAGGAGTTTATTCCCACACCCGTTGGTAACCCTTTGGGGTTTTTTCTGTTGCTCTTAGCAACATCATTTCAGGTGCTCCACATGTTAAATCACTACACCTCACTTCATTGTCCGTTCTATTCCATCTGAGCATTCCTGACACTAGGGAGACACCCAATTCCTGAGCCTTTGGGCTTCTCCGTTCACTTTGTGTTTATTAGTTATTCCATCACCTCCTGTGTATGTTATGTTATACTGTCTGTGAGTTCGTTTGCTTCGCTTCCCTCTCTGTTCATACACCGGTATACTCCTGTTAGCACTGGTGTGCGTAACACATGCTTATTCTACGGCAGGTCAGTCGGTTCTTCCAGGGCTGCTGCCCGGGGTGTCTCGGCTTTACAGCTCTGCCGAGCAGCTACTTGGTCAGGTTCGAACGCGTTTGCTAAGTTCTACAAGTTTGATGCTTTGGCCTCTGAGGACCTTCAGTTTGATAAATCAGTTCTGCAGGTACCTTAGCACTCTCCCACCAGGTTTGGGAACTTTGGTATATCCCCATGGTACTAAATGGACCCAGTATCCTCTAGGACGTAAGAGAAAATAGGATTTTAATTACCTACCGGTAAATCCTTTTCTCGTAGTCCGTAGAGGATACTGGGTGCCCGCCCAGTGCTTCATGTTTTCCTGCACTGTTACTTGGTTAAGTGTTATTGTTGGTTCAGCTGTTGCTGTTCTAGTTCAAGTTCGGTCAGCATGGCTTTCCTCTAGTTGTGTGTGCTGGTTCGAATCTCACCACTGTCCTTTTAAATCCTTCTCTCAAAGTATGTCCGTCTCCTCGGGCACAGTTTCTAGACTGAGTCTGGTAGGAGGGGCATAGAGGGAGGAACCAGCGCACACTATTGTGGACCCGTCTATACCCCATGGCACTAAATGGACCCCAGTATCCTCTACGGACTACGAGAAAAGGATTTACCGGTAGGTAATTAAAATCCTATTTTTAGGCAACTTTACCTTCTTACTATTGTACAGCTGTTTATATTTTACCAATATTTTATGTATTTCCAGGGCTGGCTCCAGGCATACTAGCGCCCCGAACAAGAAAATTTCGCAGTGCCCCCCCCCCCCCATGTGCTCCTGGAAAAGTGGGCATAGCCTTTCAACTTTATATTATCAAACTGTATATAAATATCTTTTCACACCCCCTCTACAAACACAATTAGCAGCCTTACACATAACGGGGGTCATTCCCAGTTGATCGTAGCTACAATCATCTTCCCTGACATGCAGAGGGACGCCCAACACAGGGCTAGTCCACCCCGCATGTCAGTCCGCCCCGCATGTCAGTCCGCCCCCCCCTCCCCCCGCACAAGTACAAAAGCATTGCACAGCGGCGATGCTTTTGTACTTGTGGAGTAACTCCCGGCCAGCGCAGCTCCTGCGGCTGGCCAGGAGTTCATCTTCGCTGCCCCTGGTCACAGCCGCTGCGGCCCGCCCCCCGCACGGTCCGGCCACGCCTGCGTTGGCCAGACCGCACCCCAATAACGGCAGCCAAACACAGCCGTGCCGCCCCCTCCCGCCCAGTGACTGCCTCTGCCTGTCAATCAGGCAGAGGCGATCGCTAGGGAACGACGGCCTCCAGCCATCCGGCATGCGCCGGCGTACTGCAGCGCCGGCGCATGCGCAGTTCCAACCCGATCGCTGCGCTGCAATAAACTGCAGCGAGTGATCGGGTCGGAATGACCCCCAACATCCACAGTAGTGTTCCTTACACATAATGTTCGAGTATAGTGTCAGATACACATAATGACCACAGTAGTGCAGTGCCAGATACACATACGCCCCCAGTAGTGCCAAATACACACCCCCAGTGGTGCGAGATACACATTATATGCCCCCAGCAGTGCCAGATACACATATGCCTCCAATAGTGCCAAATACACATACACCCCTAGTAGTGCCACATACACATTATATGCCCCCAGCAGTGCCAGATACACATATGCCCCCAGCAGTGCCAGATACACATATGCCCCCAACAGTGCCAGATAGACATATGCCACACAGTGGCAGATACACATATGCCCACACTGTGCCAGATATACATATGCCCCCACAGTGTCAGATACACATAAGATGCCCCCACAGTGCCAGATACACATAGGCACACACAGTGCCAGATACACATAATATGCTCCGACAGTGTCATATACACAAAATATGCCCCCACAGTGCCAGATACACATATGTCCCCACAGTGCCAGATACACATAAAATGCCCCCACGGTGCCAGATACACATAATATGCCCCCACATTGCCAGATACACATAATATGCCCCCACATTGTCAGATACACATAATATGCAACCACAGTGCCAGATACACATAATATGCTTTCACAGTGTCAGATACACATAATATGCCCCCACAGTGTCAGATACACATACTATGCAACACAGTGCCAGATACACATGTCCCCCACAGTGTCAGATACACCTGTGCACCCCAGTGCCAGATACACATGCCCCCCACAGTGTCAGATCCACATGCACACAACAGTGTCAGAGATGTGTGCCCCCCACAGTGTCAGATACACATGCCCACCACAGTGCCAGATCCACATACCCACCACAGTGCCAGATACACGTGCCCACAGTACCAGATACACATGCCCCCCACAGTGCCACATACACGTGCCCACCACAGTGCCAGATCCATGTTCCCACCACAGTGCCAGATACACGTGCCCCCCACAGTGCCAGATACATGTGCCCACCACAATGCCAGATCCACATGCCCACCCCAGTGCCTGTGTGAGCGGAGGAGAGCGCAGCGTGTGCCTCTCCTGCCCCTCACTCCCATCTATGGTGGCCCCCTGCCTGAAGCTGCTGGTCCATCAGCCAGACAAAGCTTGCGGTCCAGCAGCAGCTTCCGCTGCTGGTCCGTGAGCTCTGATTGGCTGACGGAATCAGCGCCCTCCGCAGCCACTCCTAAGGAACATGCCTGGAGCCGGCCCTCTGTATTTCATATAAATTTTGTTTGCATTATAAGGACCATGTCATTCTAGCGGCACAGAATAATTTTTTCTATCTCGTTAACAACTATACAATCACACACTGTAGTCAGAGGATAAGACTATTCTGGGCACTTGCGAGTAATTTATGTCTGGGTGAATAGGGTTGCCAGAGTTTAATGTGTATTGTGTATTTCAGGAACTAGTATAATAGTGCGGGCTTATTATGTGTGCAGTACAATATTAAATTACCAATTTGACAAACCAGTCTCTAAATTCTGAACAAGCAAGGTGTAGAAACGAGAGCTCATTTTTAGGCTTTCAGTACCATACTTAAAGTTCAAAATAAATTACAAATATTGCATGAAAAAAAATATTTAAACATTTGGAGCACCTGTGCTGCCGGTTACATTTGCAGCTGATGGGAAGAGGAACCCTACATTTGACAGGGAAATTGTAAAATGTCTGTATACAAATCACACATACTTACTTATACCCTTTTTCCACTAGCTCCTTAGTTAAAACACGGGTAAATGCACGGGGGTGCGCATTTACCCGTGTTTTTCCCTAGTGGGAACGGGTCCCCCGGCAAATTCCCTGATCAAGTGATCCGGGAATCCTACCCTGGTAGCTAGCCGGGTTGAACACGTGTTCATCCCGGCTAGCTGTCTAGTGTGAACGGGAGCCGTGTAATTGCCGGGTTGGTGAGCGCTGTCTGCAGGGGGCTGTAGCACGGGTCGCAGACGTGTCAGGCGACACGGCTGTGACCCGTGCTACGCTAGTGGAAAAGGGGTATTACTGTCCCAGAATGGCCAGGAGGCTCCTGAAAATCGGGTGAAGCTCCCAGCCCCCGCCCCCCCTCTCCCTTGGCAAAGTAAGCAAGTCTCCTGGATCCAGCCACACCCTGCCCCCAAGCCGCCCACGTACTGAGTAAAGTGGACGAACCGGGTGACTGATGATCCTCTGAATCCTATTCACGCTGAATTGTGACATCGTAGCCACGTCCCCCTGTACAACCTTGGAATTGCATAGTGGGGGACATGGTCACGAGGATGCAATAGCGCAGCCACACCCCCATAAATTGCCTTTCCCATCGTTTAACACCCCCTCCATGCCCCCTATTTGAAGCCATGCCCCCACACTGCACGTTACTGTGCTGACCTGGCTCACCCCTCCTGCAGGTGGCAACCAGAAAGTCAGCAACCATGAAATCAACACAGGATTCTGTAGACCTGCAGAAGTTTGTTTTTACTAGCTGCATACATGTGGAAAAATGGCAGCAGATGCACTTTCTGTATAACACTTTCTGTATAATAAGTGAATGGCAATGATGCAACTTCCACCAACCACATACAGCATGTACAGTAATCTCACTTTTTTTCTCAATTTCTCACACAGTGGGGTATATTTACTAAAAATCGTATTTTCCCGTTTGAGGTCAAAGTTCAATCACGAATGACATCGAAAGTGTAAATATGCAACTTTTTGAAATTAGTACGACTAATTTACTAAGCTGCCGTATTCTGCATTTTCGGTTTTACCGATGTCGATGTCATTCGTTTTTTTAGGCAGTGTTTTACGTGAGTGACTTGTAAAACACTGCCGACTTTAATACAATGAATCTCGGGCGGATCTGAGAGATCCGTGCTGGGCTTCATTGTGCACCTTGTAAAAAAAAAAAAACAGTGTTAAAATTAAAAAAAATTGCGTGGGGTCCCCCCTCCTAAGCCAAACCAGCCTCGGGCTCTTTGAGCCGATCCTGGTTGCAAAAATATGGGGGGAAAAATGATAGAGGTTCCCCCATATTTAAACAACCAGCACCGGGCTCTGCGCCTGGTCCTGGTTCCAAAAATACGGGGGACAAAAAGCGTAGGGGTCCCCCGTATTTCTGAAACCAGCACCGGGCTCCACTAGTCAGATACATAATGCCACAGCCGGGGGATACTTTTATATAGCTCCCGGCGGCCCTGGCATTACATAACCAACTAGTCACCCCTGGCCGGGGTACCCTGGAGGAGTGGGGACCCCTTCAATCAAGGGGTCCCCCCCCTCCAGCCACCCAAGGACCAAGGGTGAAGCCCGAGGCTGTCCCCCCCATCCAAGGGCTGCGGATGGGAGGCTGATAGCCGTTGTGTAAAAGAATGAATATTGTTTTTAGTAGCAGTACTACAAGTCCCAGCAAGCCTCCCCGCAAGCTGGTACTTGGAGAACCACAAGTACCAGCATGCGGAGGAAAACCAGGCCCGCTGGTACCTGTAGTACTACTACTAAAAAAATACCCCAATAAAAACATAAAAGACACACACCTTGAAAGTATAACTTTAATACATACATACACACCTCCATATACACATACTTACCTTATGTTCACACGAGGGTCGGTCCTCTTCTCCATGTAGAATCCATGGTGTACCTGTGGAAAAAATTATACTCACAAAATCCAGTGTAGAAGCCTCTTCTTCTTGTAATCCATTTGTAATCCACGTACTTGTTAAAATAAAAAAACGGACACCCGGCCTCGCACTGAAAGTGGCCCCATGTTTTCACATGGGACCCCTTTCCCCGAATGCCAGGAACTCCCTCTGACTTAAGTCTAAGAGGGTTCCATCAGCCAATCAGGGAGCGCCACGTTGTGGCACCCTCCTGATTGGCTGTGTGCTCCTGTACTGTATGACAGGCGGCACACGGCAGTGTTACAATGTAGCGCCTATGCGCTCCATTGTAACCAATGGTGGGAACTTTGTGGTCAGCGGTGAGGTTACTTTCGGTCAACCGCTGACCACAAAGTTCCCACCATTGGTTACAATGGAGCGCATAGGCGCTACATTGTAACACTGCCGTGTGCCGCCTGTCAGACAGTACAGGAGCACACAGCCAATCAGGAGGGTGCCACAACATGGCGCTCCCTGATTGGCTGATGGAACCCTCTTAGACTTAAGTCAGAGGGGGTTCCTGGCATTCAGTGAAAGGGGTCCCATGTGAAAACATGGGGCCCCTTTCAGTGCGAGGTCGGGTATCCGTTTTTTTATTTTGACAAGTACGTGGATTACAAATGGATTACAAGAAGAAGAGGCTTCTACACTGGATTTTGTGAGTATAATTTTTTCCACAGGTACACCATGGATTCTACATGGAGAAGAGGACCGACCCTCGTGTGAACATAAGGTAAGTATGTGTATATGGAGGTGTGTATGTATGTATTAAAGTTATACTTTCAATGTGTGTGTTATCCTCCGCATGCTGGTACTTGTGGTTCTCCAAGTACCAGCTTGCGGGGGAGGCTTGCTGGGACTTGTAGTACTGCTACTAAAAACAATATTCATTTTTTTACACAACAGCTATCAGCCTCCCATCCGCAGCCCTTGGATGGGGGGGGACAGCCTCGGGCTTCACCCCTGGTCCTTGGGTGGCTGGAGGGGGGGACCCCTTGATTGAAGGGGTCCCCACTCCTCCAGGGTACCCCGGCCAGGGGTGACTAGTTGGTTATGTAATGCCAGGGCCGCCGGGAGCTATATAAAAGTGTCCCCCGGCTGTGGCATTATGTATCTGGCTAGTGGAGCCCGATGCTGGTTTCAGAAATACGGGGGACCCCTACGCTTTTTGTCCCCCGTATTTTTGGAACCAGGACCAGGCGCAGAACCCGGTGCTGGTTGTTTAAATATGGGGGAACCTCTATCATTTTTTCCCCCATATTTTTGCAACCAGGACCGGCTCAAAGAGCCCGGGGCTGGTTTGGCTTAGGAGGGGGGACCCCACGCAATTTTTTTTCAAAAAATAAACACTTTCCCATCCCATTCCCACTGATAAACATGCACGGATCTCATGGATCCGTGCATGCCTATCCAAACACGGGATAAAAAAGCAGGTCTGTTTTTTTTTAGCACTTTTTCACGAATTGTATTTCTGCACGGCAGTGTTTGTCTATTGTCGGCAGTGTTTGTGATTTGCACTTTAGTAAATTACCGATTTCTACCAAATTGCAGGCGTATTTGACCGATGGTGTATTGATTCGTGATTTATTCCTAAGACTTCCAAAATATTACGAATGCCCTCATCACTGCCGAGATTTTTGCTTAGTAAATTACCAAAATGACACTTTGAAGAAAAAATGGCATCTCGGTCAAAATCGGGACCTTAGTAAATATACCCCAGTGCCTTCACCCGATTCCTGTTCTCTCTTCACGGCTGTAGATGTTTACAAGAGGAAGACTTGGGGAATTCCTGTCCAACCATCTACCAGAAAAAGAGCATACCATAAACCAGTTGGCACTTTGTTAAAAGGCCTGTAACCTGGTAATACAATGATAATGATATCAAATTGCAGTTGAAAAAGATTAAATAAACAATTACCTTAGAAGAAACAACAAATGACAATAACAACACGTAATAAAAGAGCAGTAATGGCAGTTGTAAGCAATACCTTTAAGTAACAACATGGTCTAATGTGGAAAACACCTAACACTGTAATGGTTTGTTAAAATCTCGATGAAAGAGTAGCATGGGATAACCAGACCAGTCTTAGAAAATACAAATGTGCCCTTTCGTACTGCTGTTTCAGTCGCACTCCTCTTGTCAAGCCAGGTCCTGGGTGACAAGGCTGTGCCAAGTATCTTTGTTTCACACAACATGTGCGTCTTATTCGCATACTTAAAATACATAGAAGCAACATTACTACATTGCTAGCATACACTGGGGGTAATTCCAAGTTGATCGCAGCAGGAAAATTTTTAGCAGTTGGGCAAAACCATGGCCCTCATTCCGAGTTGTTCGCTCGCAAGCTGCTTTTAGCAGATTTACTCACGCTAAGCCGCCGCCTACTGGGAGTGAATCTTAGCTTCTTAAAATTGCGAACGACGTATTCGCAATATTGCGATTACACCTCTCTTAGCAGTTTCTGAGTAGCTCCAGACTTACTCGGCATCTGCGATCAGTTCAGTGCTTGTCGTTCCTGGTTTGACGTCACAAACACACCCAGCGTTCGCTCAGACACTCCTCCGTTTCTCCAGCCACTCCCGCGTTTTTCCCAGAAACGGTAGCGTTTTTCCGCACACACCCATAAAACGGCCAGTTTCCGCCCAGTAACACCCACTTCCTGTCAATCACACTACGATCACCAGAACGATGAAAAAGCCGTGAGTAAAATTCCTAACTGCATAGCAAATTTACTTGGCGCAGTCGCACTGCGGACATTGCGCATGCGCACTGAGCGGAAAATCGCTGCGATGCGGAAAAAAATACCGAGCGAACAACTCGGAATGACCCCCCATGTGCATTGCAGGGGAGGCAGATATAACATTTGCAGAGAGAGTTAGATTTGGGTGTGGTGTGTTCAATCTGAAATCTAATTTGCAGTGTAAAAATAAAGCAGCCAGTATTTACCCTGCACAGAAACAATATAAACCACCCAAATCTAACTCTCTCTGCACATGTTATATCTGCCTCCCCTGCAGTGCACATGGTTTTGTCCAACTGCTAACAACTTTGCTGCTACGATCAACTCAGAATTACCCCCACTGATCTGAGTCTGAATCAGTGTAAGAAGGGTTCTGATGAGAGCAGTAAGCAGCCGTGGCTTTTCCTCACACCAAGGGGGTCATTCCGAGTTGTTCGCTCGCATGCTGCTTTTAGCAGCTTTGCACACGCTAAGCCGCCGCCTACTGGGAGTGAATCTTAGCTTATCAAAATTGCGAACGAAAGATTAGCAGAATTGGAATAGACACTTCTTAGCAGTTTCTGAGTAGCTCCACACTTACTCGGCATCTGCGATCAGTTCAGTCAGTTTCATTCCTGGTTTGACGTCACAAACACACCCAGCGTTCGCCCAGACACTCCTCCGTTTCTCCAGCCACTCCCGCGTTTTTCCCAGAAACGGTAGCGTTTTTTCGCACACACCCATAAAACGTCCAGTTTCCGCCCAGAAACACCCACTTCCTGTCAATCACACTCCGATCACCAGAACGAAGAAAAAACCTCGTAATGCCATGAGTAAAATACCTAAGTGCATAGCAAATTTACTTGGCGCAGTCACACTGCGGACATTGCGCATGCGCATTAGCGACTAATCGCTCTGTTGCGAGAAAAAAATAATGAGCGAACAACTCAGAATGACCCCCCAAGTTCCATTATGCTTCATCTGCAACTTTGTAAAACCAATTCATACATGGCTAAAGTCACAGTATACTGTGAGTGGCTTTTCGATGCATCTGGAATGCGAATAAGATGCAAACTTTAAATAAAATCCAGTACTCTACTCTTCTCTGTGCATCTCAATCGCGTTGGGCACCTTGCACCGTATAGTGTATGGATACTCAGCCTAACTATCCAGTTCCCACTTGTGCAGCCAGTAGAACTGGAAGAAAAATAGGAAAAAAACAGTAAACAAAAAAAATAAAATACTGACCAGTGAAAAGAGTTTTATCAACTTTCGTGTTTTGTTGTGATCCCAAGGTAACAGGACAAGTGCTGCACATGACACATGTCCTGCCGCATTGCTTATTAATATTATTTAGATATCCACATAGAAATCACACTACCTGTAGGGCTAGTCTCTGCATTAGCTGTGTTCGGCAGTATAATCAGATTAAGGGGGGATGCAAGGGATACTGTACCCTAAACTCTCCTCTGTCAGAACCATGTCGACTCTCTAGAGTGAACATTGTGGTTTCAACATGAATGTCGACATGGTAATTTCACATTCTGACTGGATAACAGACAGTACCACAGAAGAATAAAGACATGCAGTTGTCTGGAAATATTGCATTTGTGAGAGCTGATAAAAAGACTTAGAAAGAGAGAAATAGGTTAAGAGAGTCAGTTTTGTGAGGTAGGTAGGTTGATAGATGAGAGAGATGAAGAGGGTTGGGGCTGATATGTCAGCATTCGGGATGCAGCGGTCAGAATACCGACCGTAACATCCCAATGGTTAGTATACCATATGTTAACTCTCACCCCCTAAGCCTAACCATTCCTTCTCGCAGCATAAACATAACCTTCCTCCCCCTGCAGCCTAACCCTCCCCTAGGGATGCCTAAACCTAACCCGCCCCCCCCCCCCGTCCCTGCATCCTAAACCTAACCTCCCTCCCCGCAGCCTAATCCTCCCGCATAGCCTAAACCTAACCTTTCCTAAACCTCGGCTTACCTCTCAGGTGGCCTGGCAAACAGACGTTCGGGATCCCGGCAGTTGGAATTCTGGTGCTGGGATTGTGATCCAATTCAGGATGCTGTTGCCGGCATTCGGAGCTGTGTTAGGATTCCGGGGTTGGTATTTCGACTGCCGAGATCCCAGTCGTCAGGATCGTGACCGGATCCTGATGGAGACCACCTATGACAACAATCTGAGAAAGATGAAAGCTGTCAGAGAGTCAGGTTAAGAACTGAGAGAGAGATCCCTGCTTGGCCGTACTTGCCTACTTTTAGGTCTCCTCTCCATGAGCAGCCTAGAGAGGAGACAATGCTGGCCACTTTGGGGGGGCGGGGCTGACACCTCTGTAGCATCAGAATGCTACGATTTGTCTATCCGCATGGAAGGGGTGGGACTAAAAGACTTGATATCATGTCATTTAGCCCCACCATCTCCATATGCAGCTGCAATTCCCATGATTATATCTGCATACTGCCTGCTTCATAAGGCAGCGGGCAAGAAGCAGGAGATCCGCTTATCTTTTGGGGTGATGGGAACAAGTCATAAAATCCTGAGTTTCCTGCAACTTTCGGGAGAGTATGTCAGTATGAGATTGATGTCACTGGATGTATCAGGAAACACTAGAGGCTAACGGGCAGAAATAGATCAGATCAGTAATCCCCAGAAGCATCCAGGAAAACGGAACAGAAATTACAAGAAATCAGAATACAGGGACAGGTCAACAACAGGTAGTACTTAGAAGGAGTCAGGTGGGAATTGGAATCATGTACTTGTTCTTAATTCTGGGAGCACCACCAATTATAAGCTATATTCGTATATAGGAAAATCTAGCAATTACGTTGGTTAAAATAAAATGGTTATTATTATGATGTATGAATCCTGTGCAGTCTATTTTTCTTTTTTTATTAGCTCATTTTCAATTTTCCTGTACAGCACTTTCAATACATTCTGGGTGGATTTCAAACGCAACTTTCGCCGGCAGCCAGCAGATGGCGCCCAATGAAGCTATTCAATTGTACCTCCATTTGGGCACGATTGGCTACCAGTGCTGACATTTCAGATCGCCCCCCCCCCCCCCTCCCCAGTACTAGCTGAAATGTGGGAAAAGCAGGGACGTGCTGTGAGGTAAAAGGCTGAGGAGGCGTTGGCTAGCACCAGAGCCAGATTTACACACAATATATTAAACCAAGGATTCATGTGGACGTTATACACAGGTGCAGCAGTATAAACTCCTGGAAATTTGGTGAATTTTGATCAGAGATGTGCGAAAAAGATAGGCAGTGCCTCACCTACCATAGACTTTTTACTTCAGAGTTTTGACTATAAAAATTATTAGAATAATACAAAGTAGATATTTTCTAACATTTTCTGTGTATTTTTCATATACTTTATACAGTCAAAACTCTGGCACAAACGTTAGTATGACAGGAAAGGCTCTGCTACACCTGCCTCACCTCACCACACGTCACTGGTGAAAAGTGACCTGTCTGGGAGCCCAAACAGCACTTTTTGAGATTGTGCCCATTAGTTTAGTGGGGTTTAACTCTTTATGTGGCTAAACCTGACACTAATGGCCGCAATCATCGTGATAACGGGGGGTCAATTGAATATGACCCCTGCGATCTCCCGTCACTTTAGAAGGACGATCAGGGCGCGATAACAGTTGAATTAACCCCACAGTGTTTGAGTACAATGCAGAATTTACTGTAGGTTGTTCTGATGTTCTTAGTAAGCTATTATGTTGATATACAGCATGTACTTTACATTCTATTAGTTTGTGACTAAGCCTTTAATAGTTTTGTTCCTGAATAAAGTAGTAATTGAACAAAGTTACTTATGACAGCTTGTATTATTTACTCTACTGGGGAACTTCTTAATTGCAGCTAAAAATATGTTAGTAAACTTTCTTTATTAAGTTTCCAAAACCAAAGCACGCAACAGCAACAGGGGTTTCAAGGAATATGACGATATCATACATCACAATATGCAGCAGCAGAAAATATGTGAATGAAAAGCAGCTTACAGATCCAGAATGTATGAATGGTAGAGAAACATGTCCACCTTGCAGTAGGCTATAGATAGAGTTTTTGGGTGTAGTACATTATGCCGGCGCTTGGGATCCCGGCGCCCAGCATACCGGCGCCGGGATCCCGACCGCCAGCATGCAGTCAGTGGGGTGAGCGCAGAAGAACCCCTTGAGGGCTCAGTTATTCTCCCTCCAGGGTTGTCGTGGACACCCCAAGAGGGAGAATAGTTGTCGGTATGCCAGCTGTCGGGATCCCGGCGCCGGTATGGTGAGCGCCGGGATCCCGACAGCCGGCATATCAAATGCCGCCCGAGTAATTATAGGGTACAATAACCAACATAGGGCACAGATCACTATTCAGAGAAATTGCACGCGCAAGGGGTAAAAGTGATAGAAAATGCGTACAGATCGTAATCGCAATGTAGCCGCTGTTTGACTGACAGGAAGCCAACGTTTCTAGGCAGAACCTGACGTTTTCTGGGTGTGTCAGAAAAAACACAGGCGTGCCCAGGCGTTTTTTGGGAAGGGTCCCTGACGTCACCGCAGACCACTTCCAGGCCATCGCATTTGCAGATTAGTGGCAGTCTCAGACCTCCTCACATTTGCTCATACGTAAAAGTTTCTTCAATGTTCCAGGAATTGCGTATGCATCTGCGTATGGATAGCGATCTGCAAAGGGCGCATTTTCTTCCTGTCGGGGTGTTGCCTTTCTACTCACAGACAAATGCAATTTCCCTGAGTAGCGAGCGATCCATGCTGAATTAGGCCCATAATGCAGAAATAAAGACACATTAACAAGAAATAAGAAAGGAGGGCAAATGCATAAGGAATTCAGATAGGTATGGTAATTGAAGTATGGGAACCTATAACTACAGAGTAAGATAAGTCAAGTCTCCAACTTCCAACCACAATTATAGAAGGGGCCCATGTGAAGACCGGAAGACTATAAAAAGTGAAAAAGAAAAGAAAATGGGTATGACCTCTAGGGAGAAGAACTTAAATATCCCCTGAATAAGATAAAATGTGCTCCTGAGAGACTCATAAGCAAACGCAGGGGGGTTAAAATTTCCCAGAAACTCCCTATCCCTACGGAATCACCAGCAGCCACTACATGGTGTATAAAAGGTGGAATGGAGCTGCTGCACATGCCCAGTGGCAGAAGGTTATCCTACCAAGTCTGCTGTGTGTGTCTGTGGATCTGAGTGCTCAATCATCGTACCATAGAGAGAATGTGGTAAGTGACTTACAGTGATCATTGGGCCTGCATATGTGTGAAGTACTGTGTTACATAACTATAGCTTGTTACATGCTGATTATGCATCCTTCATGCGCTGGCGAAAAGGAGGTAAATTTACTAAGATGAGAGTTCTATTTAAGATGGGATGTTGCCCATAGCAACCAATCAGATTCTACTTCTCATTTATCTAGCACCTTCCAGAAGATAATACCTGGAATCTGATTGGTTGCTATGGGCAGCATCCCACCTTAAACATAATTCCCATCTTAGTAAATTTACCCCAATCACTCTAAAATGCTGCATTTGGAAGCCTCCCTCAAGAAATGCTGCACGTTCTCCTTAGATCTGCGTTTCCACACAGAAGTATATGAGAGACAGAGTTATAGTCCAGTGACTCTGTTAGTAGCACTGCACCACCACCCCTATACCGCCACATGTATATGAGCCGGTGTGCATACTCTACTGCTACCACTATATATATATATATATATATATATATACAAACAGAAAGTTCAGCATTCACCAAAGCAAGCTCACTTTGGTGAGTGCTGAACTTTCTGTTTGTATATTTGTAAGTAGGTGGCCATGGGCAGACACTGCACCCCGCTTCTGGGGTGGTGAGTGCTGTGGTTTTATATTTGTTGGTATATATATATATATATATATATATATATATATATATATGTATGTTGGGAGCCGGCACTCCACCTTTATGAAGACTGTTTGCATCGGTGCCTTCCGATTACCACTCTCTGGACCAGAGGTGGAGCAGATATGCCGGACAAGCGGCGGCACTGGAATAAATTACTCGTACACTCCCGTGGTGTGTCAATGTTTCAGGATCCTGATGAAAGAGTTTAAGTAAAACAGTCCAAAATTCAAATATGGGACCCACAGTGAAATTGAAAAAAGTATTAGGTCTTGACAATCTTTTAAGTAAAACTGTAGTCTACAAATCATTTCTCTTGGTCTTTAACTAGAGAGCACCTCTTTGGTGTCATGACCTTATATGCTTGCTCAGATTCAATTTAGTCATTGGTATCCAGCTCAAGAATTACTCCAAAGCTTTTTCAAAGAGCATGAATCAAGTTGTGTGTAAGGATGTCTTCTAGAAGCCCACATATTCTGATATTGTCTCTACAGTCCCTATTGTCAAAGTCATCAATTTAAAGTTGCAGACCATTTATATCTGCAGCTTGTTGTGTTGTAATGGAAGCTTCTGTATCCTTCTCTGAAATGATGATGCATGGCACTAATTATACTGTGTCTACTCAATGATTCATGATCAGTGCTTGCATGTCTTTTACATCGCAGCTGGATGACCTGTGAATTAATTTCTTTTATCAGGGAAGCCTGGACCATTGGTGTGGGAAGAATGGAAAGTCCATATGTATGCCAGGATGGCGCAAAATTTTCAGATATTAGAGTAAACCAGATTGAGGTGAACACTCACAAAGTTTTCCCACTTGTTGCACTATCTTTTCTTGACTTTCATTAAGTAGCTGTAGAGTAGCTATCTGCATGCATAGAAGGCACAATTGCCCATCAGGTTGATGAATGCAATGATCCCTCATATGTGGATTTAGAAGATCATAGTGGCTAGATGGTGACATCAGCACACTGCATGGGAAACTTTGGTAAAGGACCAGCCTCATAGCAGCCTGTGTGCTTGTGCCTTGGTAAGAAGAACAGTGTTAGTAGGAAAACCAGAAGCCATGGTGGGGAGTCCTGTAAGCAGAGAAGAACTACAGGTGGCAGGGTTCATATGTAGCTGGGTTGGGTTGAGTACAGAGAAAGCTCTGATTAAAGGGTCACTTCCAGACAGTCGGGCAGCCTGAGCTGTGGTGAGTGCAGTACAGAAACCTGTAGCAATGGTTAATATCCCTATAAAAGGTGAGTGACCCTGATGAAGCAGGAGTCCCTCAGTGCTGAACTCACAGCACTGACCAGTTAGAAGCCTGTGGAGGAAATTCAAGCCACAAGACATTAATACTCCTTTAGACGGACAGAAATGGGTAAATAGACCCCCAGAAGTCAGTCTTGGCTGAAAGTTTGACACAATATATGCTAAGTGGCAGATGGGGGAAGTGCATCCCAAGAAAAAGAGCTATTTTAATCCTGTTAATTATGAAACTCAGCCAAAACATGTCTGTACAAAATGGCAGACCAAAATATTTATGAACTAAAGGTACTGTGGAATTAGAAGGATGTAACAAGGCCACAAAATATGAAATCAAGATCTGCCAACTTGAACATTTGCATTATAGTAGCAATGGTGTTTTGGGGGTTGTTGTTTTTTTTAGAAATGTAACCCTTAGGAATTTTCCTATGTGATGTTAGTCCATCATATATAGGACTGTTCCTAAATTACTTCCGGTTTGAAGAAGGACTTTAGCCTGATTTTTTCTAACATTGAACAGTCTGATAGTATGAGGGAGAGAGGTAAGGAGAAGTACAGGAGACGTCTTGGTGGTGTGAGTGGGATGTGGTTACTAGAAAGCATGTAAGGTGAAGGATAAGTATGGATAAGGATATATAAGTCTCAAAGCTTCGTAGAACAACAGATGGATTTCTGACTTACTTGTACAGTAGTAACACCAGATTATTTTTGTATAGTTATTGTAATTAGCATGATCAGATTACAGAGTCACCCATTTAAGCAGAATCCCTGGCCAGTCATGATGTATATTGCAGCCTGGTTCTTCCCTTATTATCATTGCAGTGAAAACAGAACACATGTTTATTATTGTGGATTTTACCTAACCTGGGATAAAAACTGAGCTTTACAAACATCTGTTGTCTCTCATAAGAATGGCTTATTTCAGCATTATTCAAGCTCTTAAGTACACCATCTAAGAAAAGTTCACATATTACCATATGATGCATAAAAATATATACATGATAGTATCAGTATACTATCAGTCTGGTTCTAGACCAAGTAGAGGCCAAGGTTAAAAAAAAAAGCCCCTTTGGCACCTCCCTTAAAAAAAAAATCTATACTGCTTTGTGTGCTGTAGACTCTGCTTGGACCAGCTACTAGGTGAGAATGCAGTCGCACTACAAAGGGGATTTTGGTGTGTGGCTATAGGATCAGTGCCGCCCAGCTGACAGATAGTGCCCTGAAAGAGAAAGGAAGGAGTGCAATGATGGAGAAAAGAAGGAGTGTGTCCTAATCAATCCCAGGACCTGAACCTTCTCCTGTCATCCTATGTCGGCCAGCATATTTGTGTTGCCCATGTACGGAGCAGGGGTGGATTGGCCATAGGACTGACCAGGGAGATTCCTGGTAGACCGATATGTCTGTGGGGCCTGTTTTGTGTGTTGAACTCACAGCACTGACCAGTACAGGTCTCTGATGGGGCAGGCAGTAGGTCCCATCCTCTTCCCCATACTCCTGCAAATCACACACCTGCAAATGTACTGCTGCCGGGATGTTTCCGGACCACACAGCCATTAGGGAAATGACCACCACACCATTTTTGCATAGACCTACACATGCACAGCATACCCTCCAACATGACCCACCCCACTAGGTACAAAATGCTCTGTTTCTGGACTTCCCTCTTAATTTATTATTGCCATCACCTGTGAAGAAACAGCTTTCTTATCATTTAACTAGTTCAACACAGGTGATGGAAATCATAAATTAAGAGGGAAGTCCAGAAACAGAGCATTTTGTACCTAGTGGGGCGGGTCATGTTGGAGGGTCTGGCACAGTGGAGTCTGGCACAGCAACCAAAGTCTACTCCTTTGTGCCGCCGGCTACTGTCTGTACAAAGCAACAATTAACGTATCAGCTCTTTCAAAGTCCACACTTAATAGGTTTCCAAATCTTGCAACTGAATTTAGTTACAAATTATTGACAATGAAAAAACTTGTTACAATATCCATGCAGTTGTGGGTTGTGTGCTGTTTAACATGGGTCACAGCATGAATGTGATATTTCTCTTAATACATAAGGCTAGGGATAATACTTCAGTGGAGATGAAGAAGAAATACAGAGATAAATTCAAACGTATTAGATGTAATAACTTCAATAACTTAATGTGAGTCCACTGTGGATTATCACATAATGCGGAATCTTTATTTCTCATATGTCCTAGAGGATGCTGGGGACGACATCAAGACCATGGGGTATAGACGGGATCCGCAGGAGACATGGGCACTCCAAAGACTTTTCATTGGGTGTGAACTGGCTCCTCCCCCTATGCCCCTCCTCTAGACCTCAGTTTAGAAATGTGCCCAGGTCGACTGGATGCACTCTGAGCAGCTCTACTGAGTTTCTCTGAAAAGACTTATGTTAGGTTTTTTATTTTCAGAGAGATCAGCTGGCATCAGACCCCCTGCTTCGTGGGACTGAGGGGACAGAACAGAACCAACTTCCTCAGAGTTTCATGGCTCTGCTTCTGGCTGACAGGACACCATTAGCTCCTGAAGGGAACTGAACGCTAGCCGTGTCTAGATGCTTACTCCCACAGCACGGCCTCACCCCCCTCACAGAGCCAGAAGTTAGAAGACAGGTGAGTATGAGAAGATTGAACTTCAATCAAGTAAAGTGATGGCTGAGGTACGACGCGGCTGGCGGGAGCGCAGTGCGCCATTGCTGCCCACACACACAGGCACTGCAGGGTGCAGGGCGCGTGGGGGGCACTCTGGGCAGCAAAATACCTCTATAAACCTGGCTAGTAGGGGGCATAAGATGCCCAGGCACAGCCCTACCCCCGCCAGTATAAATATTACAAACTGTCTCTGAGGTAAAAAGGGCGGAGCTTCTTCCTCAGGCAGCCAGCACACTGCTCTGCACCATTTTCTCTCTCTCCCCTCAGGCTGCAGAGATATAGCTGGTCCTCCTCCACTTCTGACTACAAGTATTCAGGGTGTAAATAAGGGGGACACAAAGCGATTTGGGTGCTTTACAATGTGTTTTACTGTGTAAAGTGCGCTGCATGTCAGTGGGCATTCTGTGTTCACAGACATTAAATACAGGCGCTGGGCTTGTGAGCTGGCTGCTCCTATACTGTGTCCCTCTGACAGATTTTACTGTGGGTCTGTCCCCAAATAAGTCCCAGTGTGTCTGTGAGTGCTGTGCAAGTGTGAGGCATGTCGGAAGCAGTGAGTTCCTCCCCGGAGGAAGCCATTTTATGGACACAGAGTTGTAATGTGGTGGCGCTACCGGCACACCAAGAGCCTGCATGGGTGAAAGAGCTACGTGACAGTATGCATCTGATTAACCATAGATTGGATAAGTCTGAATCTAAGGCTGCATGCTGGAGAAAATCTGTGGAAGATGTGATTTTTAAGGATGCTGTTATTCCTTATGCGGGCGGCCCCTCTGGGTCACATAAGAGACCATTTGCAAATGTTGTAAACACTGATACCGACACAGATTCTGATTCTTGTGTCGACGATAGTGAATCCAGAGAGATAGATCATAAATTGGCAAAAAGTATACAATATATGATTGTGGCTATAAAGGACGTGTTGGAGGTTACAGAAAGCAATCCTGTACCTTAGGAGAAAGCTTATTTATGTAAGGAAAATAAATCCAAAGTCACAAACTAAATGCTCTGTTTGAAGGGATGTGGGTGAATCCTAATAAAAAAAATTGTATTCCCAAAAGGATGCACATAGCTTATCCTTTCCCGGTTGAAGACAGGAAAAAATGAGAGTCACCCCCTGTGTTAGACAGTGCACTTTCCAGGTTGACAAAGAAGGTAATTCTCCCTGCTCCTGGCACGGTTTCTCTTAAAGAGCCAGCAGACCGTAAAATGGAAACGACATTGAAATCAATTTATGTTACCAATGATACACTGCTCAGGCCCACTATTGCCTGCGCATGGGTGAGTCGCGCTATTGAAAAAATGATCAGAAAGCGTGTCATCAGAAATTGACACGATTGATAAAGATGAGATACTCCTTAATTAGGGAATATCAAGGACGCTGCCGCCTACATGCTGGAAGCAATGAAGGATATTGGACTCTTGAGTTCACAAGCCGCTACCATGGCAGTATCGGCTAGGTGGGCCTTATGGATTCGCCAGTGGAACGCGGATGCAGATTCCAAAAGAACATGGAGGCTCTCCCATATAAAGGTGAGGCCTTATTTGGCGATGGCCTGGATGCATTAGTCTCGGCAGCTACCGCAGGTAAGTCAACATTTTTGCCCTCTGCGCCTGCACCGGCAAAAAAGACCTATCACCCGCAAATGCAGTCCTTTCAGCCCAATAAATACAAAAAGACGAGAGGTTCCCCCTTCTTTGCAGGTAGGGGAAGAGGAAGGGGAAAGAAGCCCACACCGGCTCCAGGTTCCCAAGAGCAAAAGTCTACCACTAATTCTGCCAAATCCCCAGCATGATGCTGGAACTCCCTTGCGGGAGGCCGCTCGGGTGGGGGCACGTCTCAAACTCTTCAGCCAGGATTGGATTCTATCTGGCCTGGACCCCTGGGTGTTGCAAATAGTATCCCAGGGATACAAACTAGAGTTTCAAGACGTTCCCCCATGCCGATTTTTCAAATCGACCTTGCCAGCTTCTCCGCCAGAGAGAGAAGCAGTAACAACGGCAATCCAAAAATTATGTCAAGACCAGGTCATAGTCCTGGTACCGTTGTCACAACAAGGGCAGAGTTTTTATTCAAGCCTCTTTGTTGTTCCGAAGCCGGACGGCTCGGTCAGACCAATCTTAAATCTAAAAGATCTGAATTTCTTCCTGAAAAGGTTCAAGTTCGAGATGGAATCACTTCGGGCGGTGATTGACAGTCTGGAGGAGGGGGACTACTTGGTGTCGGTGGACATAAAGGATGCTTACCTGCATGTTCCCATTTATCCTCCTCACCAGGCTTATCTGAGATTCGCGATTCAGGATTGCCATTACCAATTCCAGACGTTACCTTTCGGTCTCTCCACGGCACCGAGGGTATTCACCAAGGTGATGGCGGAGATGATGGTCCTCCTTCGTCAGAAAGGAGTCAATATAATCCCTTATCTGGACGACCTCCTGATAAAGACGAGATCCAGGGAGCAGTTATTACAAAACATATCCCTCTCCCTGTCAATACTCCAACAACACGGGTGGATCATAAATTACCCAAAGTCACAGTTGGAACCGACGACAAGGTTGTCTTTCCTCGGGATGATTCTGGACACAGAAGTTCAGAGAGTATTTCTTCCGCTGGAAAAGGCTCTGGAAATCCAGAAAATGGTAAAACAGATATTGAAACCATCAAGTGTGTCGATCCATCAGTGCATTCGGTTGTTGGGGAAGATGGTGGCGGCCTATGAGGCCATACAGTTTGGCAGGTTCCATGCCAGAGTTTTCCAGTGGGACCTGTTGGACAAATGGTCGGGATCACACCTACACATGCACAGAAAGATAATCCTGTCGTCAAAAAACAGGATTTCGCTCCTGTGGTGGTTGCACAGCTCTCACCTGCTAGAGGGACGCAGGTTCGGAATTCAGGACTGGGTCTTAGTAACCATGGATGCAAGTCTCCGAGGCTGGGGAGCAGTCTCTCAGGGAGAAAACTTCCAGGGACGTTGGTCACAACAGGAAGCCTGCCTTCACATAAACGTTCTGGAGCTAACAGCCATTTACAATGGCCTTCAACAAGCGGTACATCTTCTTCAAGACCATCCCGTGCAGATCCAGGCGGACAATGTAACAGCAGTCACATACATAAACAGGCAGGGCGGAACGAAAAGCAGAGTGGCAATGGCAGAGGCGACAAAAATCCTCCGCTGGGCAGAAAAACATCTACAAGCTCTGTCGGCAATATTCATTCCGGGAGTAGACAACTGGGAAGCAGACTTCCTCAGCAGACACAATCTCCATCCAGGAGAGTGGGGCCTCCACCAAGAAGTCTTCGCAGAGGTGACAAGTCTTTGGGGATTTCCTCAAATAGACATGATGGCGTCTCGTCTCAACAAGAAGCTTCAGAGATACTGTTCCATGTCGAGAGACCCTCAAGCAGTAGCAGTGGATGCACTGGTGACCCAGTGGGTGTTTACGTCAGTGTATGTTTTCCCTCCACTTCTGCTGATCCCAAAAGTACTCAGGATCATAAGAAAGACAAAGGTTCGAGCAATCTTCATTGCCCCAGACTGGCCAAGAAGGGCTTGGTACCCAGATCTTCAGCAGTTACTCATAGGAAATCCTCGGCCTATTCCTCCTCGGGAGGACCTGCTGCAGCAGGGGCCGTGTGTGTACCAAGACTTACCACGGCTACGTTTGATGGCATGGCTGTTGAGTGCCGTATCCTAGCCAGGAAGGGTATTCCTAAGGAGGTCATCCTATTCAGGCCAGAAAGGGAGTAATGTCAAAACATTACCACCGTATTTGGAGAAAATATGTGTCTTGGTGTGAATCCAAGAAGGCTCCTTCGGAAGAGTTTCACTTAGGACGTTTTCTCCATTTTTTGCAGGATGGTGTGGAGGCGGGCCTACGATTGGGATCAATCAAGGTCCAGATTTGGGCCTTGTCAGTGTTCTTCCAAAAACAATTGGCCTCTCTTCCAGAGGTTCAGACCTTCGTGAAAGGGGTTCTGCACATCCAGCCTCCATTCGTGCCTCCAGTGGCACCATGGAACCTTAACGTGGTGTTGCAGTTCCTTCAATCGGATTGGTTTGAGCCTCTACAAAAGATAGAGTTGAAAAGTGGTGATGCTTTTGGCATTGGCATCTGCAAGGCGGGTGTCTGAATTGGGGGCCTTGTCTCACAAGAGCCCTTACCTGATTTTCCATAAAGATAGGGCAGAGTTGCGATTTCGACAACATTTTCTTTCTATGGTGGTTTCTGCTTTTCACATAAACCAACCTATTGTGGTGCCAGTAGTTACTGACACTCACTTAATCAAAGTCTCTAGATGTGGTTAGAGCTTTGAAAATCTATGTTGCTAGAACAGCTCGTATACGGAAAACAGAGGCTCTGTTTGTCCTGTATGATCACAACAAGATTGGCTGTCCTGCTTCCAAGCAGACTATTGCACGTTGGATTAGAAATACGTTTCAGCAAGCTCATACTACGGCTGGATTGCCGTTACCGACGTCGGTAAAGGCCCACTCCACTAGGAAGGTGGGCTCATCCTGGGCGGCTGCCCGGGGGGTCTCGGCATTACAACTTTGCCAAGCAGCTACTTGGTCAGGGTCAAACACATTTGCTAAGTTCTACAAGTTTGACACCTTGGCCGATGAGGACCTAATGTTTGGTCAATCGGTGCTGCAGGGTCATCCGCACTCTCCCGCCCGTACTGAAGCTTTGGTATAGACCCCATGGTCTTGATGTCGTCCCCAGCATCCTCTAGGACGTAAGAGAAAATAGGATTTTGATAACCTACCGGTAAATCCTTTTCTCCTAGTCCGTAGAGGATGCTGGGCGCCCGTCCCAGTGCGTACTTTACCTGCAGTTTAGTTATTACAGTTACACAAGTTGTGTTATCTTGATTTCAGCATGTTGCTGCAGTTAGTTCATGCCTGTTGGCATGTGTTATGTTGAATGCCATGTGTGCGGCATGGTTGAGGGTGTGAGTTGGTAGATATCTCACCACCAGTTAAGTAATTCCTTTCCTCGAAATGTTAGTCTCCCTGGGCACAGTTCCTACAACTGAGGTCTGGAGGAGGGGCATAGGGGGAGGAGCCAGTTCACACCCAATTAAAAGTCTTTGGAGTGCCCATGTCTCCTGCGGATCCCGTCTATACCCCATGGTCTTGATGTCGTCCCCAGCATCCTCTACGGACTAGGAAAAAAGGATTTACCGGTAGGTTATCAAAATCCTATTATATGCTGCTTTATAATGGAGAATACCATCCCAACATTGGTATTGTGTCTTACATTTAAATTTGTTTAAGGTGAGTATTATCTCTCACAGTTTAGAGTGAGTCCTGTATCTCATATTTACAGTAGATTCAGTTAGATATCCACAGAGTTCTCCTTATGGAATACATGTGATATACCAGCTCTCAGGATGCTGGCAGTCAGTATCCGGACAGCCGGCATACCAGCAGTGAGCGCAGTGAGATCCCTCGTGGGCCCGCTTCACTTACCACAGGTTATATTCCCACTCAGGTGATGGTGTGGACCCACCACTTGAGTGGGAATATGGGGCTGCGTTTGGGATACCGACCGCTGGCATTTAGCCCCCTGTCAGGATTCTGGCATCAGGATAATGAACGCCGGGATCCCGACAGACGGTATATTAACCACATACCCTCCTTTTAATGTTGTCATCAGGTGAGTATTGTGTCGCACTCAGCCTTTGGAAAGTTCAGATATATGAATTCACTTTTAATGCTGCTAAAACAATGTCATCATAATAGGTCTGACTGAAAGCATAAGATGAAAGCCATGGAGACAGATGGCTCTAACATCCATACCTATTATGATGATGTAGGAATAAAAGAACATAGATTACATAATTCAATAAATCCATAACCAAGGACCACAGCAGTTTTTTCAGGCTGCTATGAAGTGCTGTGCATACCAAGTGTTTGACTGGCCCGCAGGAATCAGGTTCCAGACTGTGCACTTGAATTATACTGTACATTATACCAGTGACATGCGGTGGGGTGAGGCAGAGCCTTTCCTATTATACTAACGTTTGTGCCAGAGTTTTGACAGTATAAAGTATATGAAAAATACAAAGAATGTGTTTGAAATATCTTCTTTGTATTATTGTAATCATTTTTATAGCCCAAACTTTGGAGTAAAAAGTCTATGGCAGGTGAGGCAGTGCCTCAACTACCTATCTTTTCCGCACATCTCTGATCAAAATTCCCCAAATTTCAAGGAGTTTATACTGCTGCACCTGTGTGTAATGCCCAGATGTACCTTTTGGCTCATATATTGCGTGTAAATCTAGCTCTGGTGCTATCCAGTGCCTCCTGAGCCATATAGTTCACCGCACGTCCCTGCAATACATGTTATCTTACACTGCACAGACTATTTTCTACAGTGCATTGCTGTTATTAATCTAGTACATTATAATTCATGCTTGAGCAGTATTTACTATATATACTTATCAAGGGGCCCAGACCATGCACACTCTAATGGTTAGCCAAGCCTCTGTGGGAGCTGGCCACACCCCCTCTGGAGACTGGCCACACTCCTAAACATGGGCCCCTACCACATCATTCCCCCAGTGGACCCCTCATGCTCCAGTCCGACACTGTACATACCTATTTAAAATATTTAAAAATATATATCTTGTTCACAGAGCACCCATCTCTTTATATTTATCTTTGTTATGGAACCACATCTGAAGATGGTGGCAGCCCATTGTAGCCTATGGGCTACTCACTGCATTTGTAGCCGGCTGAAGGTTCCCCATGGAACCCTGCCCGGAAGTGGCCATTGTGCAGTGCTGTGTTAGCTGACTGTGCATGCGCAGAGCACCCTACAGCCGTCTCAGCACATCACAGGGACAGACTCCTTTCTGAGTCCTTGTACCTGCGGCTAATGAATAATACATCTGCTTGTTGTGATGCGATCCTGGGTGGTAAGATCCTGCTCAGATTACATTGAATATGTGATCTATGATAAATGGCCCCCAGAAACATCTACATAAGCAGGAACTTATGACAATCGGGTTAGCCACCAGGAATCTAGGCAGTGTTGACACAGTCCAAATGGCAGGTGGTGAGAGATACAGGTGTGCAGCTCCGCCATGAGCTGCTGAGTCTACTGCTTTTAATTCAGTTTGTTGCCGCTGATAACCATAATACATCAAAACTGTTTGTATACTCCATGGTCGGTTGTTAAATATCGCAATTGTATAAAATACATAATAGCAATATGAAATAACAAACTGAGCTACAGTACTTAAACTAATATTTCTTATTATACATTAACTGCAGATTAACAAGATATACCCTGCTGACTGCACACCTTGGTCCTCATTCAGGTGTGGTTGAAGGTGCATAGACATAAAAGCAGCAGTGATAGCACTAATATGGTAATGCAGCAGAAGGCACCATCGGGCAGCTTGCAGCACCCATGAAGACATGCAAGTCGTCCATCAAAGAAGCCTGTAAATCTCTGTGTAACGATGGAGATCCCTGCCCTCTTTCCTCCCATGAAAGATGGTGACACACCTCTGTTTTCAAACACCTCCCCGCCCCTAAACGGCATTAGACTGTCAATCACTGACAGTCTGATGCCATCTCTGCGTCACAGGAAACATTTTCGCTACGTCATAGCAGGTCCTGTGCATGTACAAAGTGTTGAACATTGGTACTTTGCGCCTCAGGACACACCTCTAACCATGTCTGAACAAGGGCCCTTCTGACTCATATCTGTAAAGGTTTTTTATTAACACAGTTGCTAGCAACAGAAACCTTTATGGATACATATACTAACTATTCTGTAGCCACATGTTGAACAATATTTGAATGTTAGCTATAAGAACCATTGCTTTTTATGTTTCTCTGTTTTTGGATCATGCATTACTTTAACCCGTAGTTTTAAGGCTATTAATACTAAGTATATATATATATATATATATATATATATATATATATAGAAGAGCAATAAGTCCGGCACTCCTATGATATGGGTTACCTTCACCCGGTACCCTCGCAAAAGACAAAATGTAGGCAGGCGACGGCGCGCCACTCCAGGCTTAAGGAAGAGAATAATGGACGACAACCAAGTCTGCAACAACGTTTCAATCTTAATCGATTTTCATCAGGTTACAATCAAATAATTAAAACATCCTACCTTATATCCCCCACCAACACCATGTGCGTGTGACGTCCGTGCCGGCGTCCCACCCGTGCCACCGCGGTCCGATGCCGTCACTACGCATCCATCCGTCAGTCAACACAGGAGACCACGGCCACAAGCGCCACTTGATGACGTCATCGTTCACATGCCCGACGCACGTCCCCATCACCATAGCAACCGGATAGTGACATGTAAACTGTTTGAAAACAAGACAGATAGTACAGCAATGTCTACAAAGATAATAACATAACGGGATTCATATCAATATGTAAACCACATATGAACACTTAGTCCTAAAAAGGGGGAAGTAATACCTTATTATCTGTTATAACTAACAGTCATATAGGACTTGGTCATTAAGTATCCGTTAGACTTATCAGACAAGCTAAAAGAGAAAATCTTAACTTAGTTTAAATATAACTGATTACAACATAGCACCCAAGTTTAGTTTATCGTTAAGCCCCTTAGGTGCCATAACACCCAGTCGGATAATCCACTCTGTTTCTCTTTTAATCTGCAATGCCCCTCTATCCCCACCTCTTTTGTATGCTGGGACATGGTCGATCATACGATACCTAAGACCAGCTAAAGTATGGCGTGCCTCAAAAAAATGTCTTGCGACTGGTTGGTCGCTTGCACCGCTATCTAGCGCCAATTTAATACTAGAGCGGTGTACCGCCATTCGCTCTTTAAATTTTCGTCTTTAAATAATACAACAGTCAGTGTTTAAATACCTGTGCATGTGAAGGTTTCTCACCGCCGCCGCCCGTCGCGCTGCCCGGATCCCGGTCCTGACGTCACTCCTCCCAAGGAAATGACGCGGCTCCGGTCCGTCTAGCCGGCGCTCTCGGGCTGGTGGACATAAGTAACCATAGCAACGTCAACAAACATCGTGATCGCTTAATAACACAAAACAGAAATACAGTGCACGTAAACTAACATCAATATGCGTTGCTACAGTTAATCATAATTGCCAAATACCAAAAATTAATAATAGACCATGTCACATTAAAATGCTGACGAATATTCCAGGCCAGTGCAGTATATTCAAAAAGACAATAAGTATGCTTAAACAAAGAATCATTAAATATGGTTAGACAAAAACTAGCTAACTCCAGTATTTATAAAGGTTGCTTCTATAATTCATAAACTCACATAGAGGGGAAGTGTCTGGTAAAGTATTAATCAGTAATAATAACATTAGAGTGAAAGGAAACATTTTACAGGAAACATTTAAGGCTCATTGCCTCATTAAGTCCTTTGGGATGTATTGTGTTAAGGGTGGAGATCCATTTTGCTTCAATCTGAAGCAATTTCTTGGACCGATCTCCCCCTCGCAGCGAAAACAGGGCCTGATCAATGATCTTATAACATTCCGTGTTTGGCGAGCACGAAATGGCAAGCCACGGGTTGGTCACTGGTCCCTGACTTAAAAGCCTCTCGTATCGCATATCGATGTTGCGCCATCCTGGTTTTGAATGCACAGTCGGTTTTGCAGACATATGTCAGCCCACATGGGCATGTCAGCAAATAGACGACAAATTTTGAGTCACAGGATAACGGGTACTTAATAAGATATTTTTTACCTGTATGGGGATGCTGGAAGGTATCCCCTTGTATCAGGTAGCTACAAGTGGTGCAACCACTACATTTAAAGCAACCGTTTTTTCGTCTCAAGAAATTCTTACCAGGGAGATCTTTACCAAACTTTGAAATGTCGGTCTTAACGACATAATCCCGAAATACTCCAACCCTTAGAATAACTGTGGAGTAATCTAGACTGGAAAGCTTCCCCTAGATCCTTGTCAGAAGCAATAATAGGCCATAGTTGTTTAGTTCTTGTAGCTAAGTGCTTACTGCTGGTGTTAAATTGCGTTACCCAAGGGAACCTCCCTGTAAGTTGTTTGGGAGCCTTGGGAGCTAACAGCTGCTGTCTCACTATCTCTAAGGCCTTTTGCTTGGCTTGTTCCAAAAGCTCACCTGGGTAACCTCTCTCTCTAAACTTGGTTGTCATTATCTCCAGTTGTCTATCGTGTTCTGCCACTGAATTAGTAATGCGGCAGACCCGTAGGAACTGGGAATAAGGCAAACCCCGAATGGTGGCTTTTGGATGAAAGCTATCGAATTTTAGCAGGTTATTTCTGTCAGTAGCCTTAGTGAACAATTTAGTACCAATTATCCCATCTATGACAGTTATGCATACATCAAGAAAGTTGATTTGTATATCATCCATCTCCATGGTGAGTTTAATGGGGCAGTAGCATACAGGCACTCTCAGCATAGCAGACTCTTGATAGGCTCCAGTGGTCCCTAGTCTGACCCACACAACCGGGCTATCACTTGGGTAGCTATTCCACCGTCAAGGGCAAGGTGACTTTGCCCTGGAAACCCTTATATCAGGAAATCCCAGGTGCTGCTGATCACACACCTGGGATTCTGCTACTGCTTCCAAAGCCTGGTCTGGATCCTCCACATTACTTCCACATGGAAAAATGCTGTCTCTGCCACTCTCCTCCCCCCTTAGCTTCAACCACCCTGGTGAAGCTACACTATTTTCAGGCGAGCTCTCTGCCTCGCACACCCCTACCTGTGTCATTTGCCCAGGTACACAGCTTTCCACTACCTTCCAGAGGTCACCCACCTCGCCTTCTTCCTCCGCCCCTAGCTTCACCATAGGGTTGCTTGGAGGAACAGGACCTACAAACCTCCTGGAGAGGGCATCGGCATTGAGGTGTTGTTTCCCCGGACGATGCCTCACCTGAAACTTTAATGGCTGCAAAGCCAAAAACCAACGGGTCACACGAGCATTCACCTCTTTGTTTGTATGCATCCACTGTAAGGGTGCATGGTCTGTGACCAACAAAAACTCTCGTCCCAAAAAATAATACCTTAATGACTCAACTGTCCATTTAATGGCCAAGCACTCCTGCTCCACAGTTGAGTACCTGCGCTCCCTGGGCAATAATTTATGGCTAAGATAGAGGATGGGCTTCTCCTCTCCATCTACCTCTTGGGATAGGACTGCTCCTAATCCTGTCCCAGAGGCATCCGTTTGTAACACAAATTGCTTTTTAAAGTCAGGTGCTTGCAAGACAGGCTCAGTACACAAAGCTTGTCTTAAATCCTACCAAGCAGTTTCCACTGGTCCAGACCATGTTATCTTGTTTGGGAATTGTTTTTTAAGACATTCAGTTAGTGGAGTCGCTCTAGCGGCGAAATCTCGAATGAACCTGCGATAATATCCGACCAAACCAAGAAATGTCCCAAGTTGTGATTTACATTTAGGTCTGGACCAGGTGAGGACTGCTTCTACCTTACTAGGCTGAGGTTTAACCTGTCCTGCCCACAATGTACCCCAAATACTTGGCCTCAATAATACCAATGGCACATTTCTCAGGGTTGGCGGTAAACCCGTGTGCCTGTGAAACTGTAAAACAGCTTCTACCTTTGGTAGGTGTGACTCCCTGAATAAATTTATACAATGTGATAGTATTAGGAATGTTAGGGACCCATGTGATGAAGTCACCTGGCCGCGGTACATGGGCCCGCATATTTGCGCAAATGTGTGCTAAGAACTTCAGTTATACTCCATGTTAATTGTGAGGGTTTATTTAAATTTAAATTATTTTTACTATCAGTGTTCTTAGTGCTAAGAGTGTGCATCTGCATCTCTCTTCCCCCAGCATAGTATTAGAAGCCTCAGCATGATAGCACCTCTTGATATCTTTAGTAATAGGATGTGCAATCCAGGTCCCCCCCCCCTTTTTCCACTATATTTGTGTATATATTGTACACTGGAAGGCAAGGCTTCCTTTCTCTGGTATTGGCACTCCTCCCATTCACCCTCAGGTGTTTTAATTAGCTGGGTTCCTGCATTTCAGATCACACATTGATAAGGCCCTATTTAGAGGTAAGTCCTGAATAAATTTATAGAATGTGATAGTATTAGGGATGTTAGGGACCCATGTGATGAAGTCACCTGGCCACGGTACATGGGCCCGCATATTTGCAAATGTGTGCTAAGAACTTCAATTATACTCCATCTGCATCTCTCTTCCCCCAGCATAGTATTAGAAGCCTCAGCATGATAGCACCTCTTGATATCTTTAGTAATAGGATGTGCAATCCAGGTGTCCCCCCCCCCCCCCCTTTTTCCAGGTGTGACTCCCAGTCAAAGCTGAAAATAACGATGTCATCTAAATATGCAGTCACATATTCCCTGTGGGGCCGCAGCAACTTATTCATAGCTCTATGGAAGGTTGCTTGGGCACCATGTAAACCAAATGGGAGCAGTTTATATTGGAATAAGCCTTCTGGGGTTGAGTAGGCTGTTTTTGCCTTAGCAGCTTCTGTTAACGGAATCTGCCAATAACCTTTTGTCAAATCAAGTGTAGTCAGATATTGATTATTGGCTAAAATTTCTACCAACTCATCAACCCGGGGCATAGGGTAGGAATCAAACCGGGGCACTTGATTTAATTTACGGAAGTCATTGCAGAACCGTAAGGCACCTGAAGGCTACGGTACTAGTACAATTGGATTATTCCACTCACTGGTTGATTCCACTATAACCCATAGGCATAACATCTCTTCCACCGCCTGCTTTACCGCTGCCAGCTTCGCTTCGGGTATGCGATATGGCCTCTGTTTAATGACCACCCCGAGTGGAGTCACAACATCATGTTGGATGATCTGTGTCTTTCCCGAAATGGCAGAAAACACATCTTGGTAGCGTTTTGTCAGGTTCACAACTTCCCGTTTCTGTTCAGTAGTAAGCGTGACTTCAATGAGTACCTGGCATTCTGAAATCTTTTTAGCTACCAAAGTGGGACGATTGCCAATTTCCTTCCAGGGTTTTAACAGGTTTACATTGTAGATTTGTACCTAACTCCTTCTACCCTCCTGTTGGACCCTGTAATTGACCGGTCCCACTGCCTCAATGATCTCATAAGAGCCCAGCCATTGTGCATACATCCTGCTTTCTGTGGTGGGCACCAGCACTAACACTTTGTCTCCCGGATTAAAGGACCGGTTGACTGAGGTGACGTCATACCTCTGTTTCTAACGTTGTTGGGCCCTTTCCATGTGTTCATTCAGTAGTGGCGCAGTCTGCCTTAAACGGCCATATAACTGGGCCACAAACTGAATGACATTAGGGTCCTGGCATGGTTGTTCTTCCCACCCTTCTTTTAAGAGATCTAGAATTCCTCTGGGCTGTCTCCCATAGAGGAGCTGGAAGGAACTAAACCCTGTAGAGGATTGGGGTACCTCTCTGACCGCAAACATCAAGTAAGGTAGGAGCGGATCCCAATCTCGATTTTCTTGTGACACTGCCCTCTTTATCATTTGCTTAAGGGTTTTATGAAATATTTCTACCAGGCCATCTGTCTGCGGGTGGTACACCGAGATGGCAATCCTGTTTACATTTAGCAACCGACATAAATCTTTCATGAGTTTAGACACGAAAGGTGTACCTTGGTCCGTTAAGGCCTCTTTCAGTATTTCTAAGCAGGTATACATGGTTAGTAGTTCTCTGGCAATAGTGCCAGATTTCATATTGCGCAGGGGTATAGCCTCTGGGTACCTGGTGGCATAATCAACTACCACCAATATGTATTGGTGCCCTCAAGCAGAGTTTTCCACTGGCCCTATCAGATCCATACCAATCCACTCAAAAGGTACAGAAATGATAGGGAGGGGTAGTGGAGCTCTAAACTCTGGCCGAGGGGCTGTCCTCTGGCAGACAGGGCATTCCTGACAATACCTCTTAACGGAAGCATAGATGCTGGGCCAAAAGAACCTTAACTGGATGCATTGGAGTGTTTTCTCCTCCCCTAGATGGCCACCCCACAAATGCGTATGGGCAGCTTCTAACACCAAGCGCTCCAGTTTTCGGGGAACCAAGAGCTGATCTACCTTTCTCCCTTGTAAAGTAGTGACACGATATAGTAAATATAGTTTCCAAAACAAAATATGGTACCCCCTCTGATGGTAAAGCATCAACTACCCTGCCGTTAACTACTTTAACAGTCTCAAAGGCGTGTACCAAATTGCTGTCATCGCGTTGATCTCTCCCAAAGTCATGCAGTGATATCTTCTCACCAACTGGGTTCCAATGGGCCTCGGACTCAGTCTCTTGGAGGGGTTTGGGACCGGCAGCCTCTCTTCTGGATGCTAAACTTTGGTAGTCTCTGGTCTCTGGATTCTGAGTTGTTTCGGTGGTTGACGGTTTGTTGGTTGCATGCCAGGTAACCAGCTCCTGCAGCAATGGAAAGTCACGGGCCCAGGATCAGCGGATACGGGGGTCTGGAGGTCACCGCCGCTACTACCTTTAACGACCGACCTTGAAAGGTCAAGGGTAAATAGACACGAGGGCACTACTCCACATCGCCATGGATGCACAACACCCCGACAGGAGGCTGGACCTTGTCAGCTCCCGGAGGAACCACGTTGGCCGTGACAATAATGAGCTCACTGCCGGTATCCACCATGCGCCCAAATCTCCCGGTTTTTCACCTGTACCTGCACCCGGAACAGGGAGGACTCTTGTTGGGATACCCCCGCTGCTGCCATGCTGACCAACAGCCGAGCCATTTTCCCCACACTGTAATCCATCGGCTCGCCCTGTTTCGGGCAGTCCCACCACACATGACCCGGCTCGCCGCACTCAAAGTACACCAAGGGTGGCAGAGCCTATGGTTTAACTACTGGTACCGGAGTTCTGGGTTTAGGTGTTGGCCCGTATCCTGACCTGGCTTTATTCAGCGTTCCCAGCGTCAGGTGCCATTCAATCACCACTGCCAACTTCTAAAATGTCTGGGGGTCAGCCTGAAGGGCCCACTGCTGCACCGAGCGGTCTACCACCCGCATAGCCTGGTCCAGTGCGACTACTTAACAATCTGTACTGCTAAGTTTTTATCCGGCTGCAACCAGGCCCTTGCCAGTCGGGCTAGTTTGGCCAGCTGAATCCTGGTAGGCTCAGGGCCCTCCAGCCGCCTGTCATGGAATTCTTGGGCTTTGCTGGGCCCCATCACTCCAATCCTATCCAGTATAGCCTTTTTCAGGCCAGGATAGGAGCGTGCCTCAGCCACAGTCATGTCCGCATACGCCCGCTGTGCCTCCCCTCTTAAACAGGGAGCCAGCCTGTCAAACCATTCCTCCACAGGCCATCCCAACCACGTGGCCGTGCACTCAAACGTGCAAAGGAATGACTCTATATCATCTGCTGGGGTGAGCTTTAGTAGCCTTTCCTGCTCTGGCTCAGATTTTGTAAGCGCTTTTAACTCATCGCACAACATTTGAATTTGAGTTTGCTGTCTTTCAGCCTGGGTTCGTTGCCCCTCATGTAACATCTGAATCTGGTTTTGTTGCCCCTCATGTAACATTTGAATCTGGGTTTGTTGCCCAGCTGCAAGTTCAGCAAATTGTTTTAGTAACTCCTCCATATTGCCCTGCGTGGCCCCAAATCTCGGAGGTTTACTATAATGTGCCGGGCTTATCAAACAGTCCAAGCCAACACCCACCTGTTTTGCTGGCTATTTAACACATAACAGCAAACAGTCTGCTTATAATGCTATGGCCCTTTAAGGCTGCCACTTGCACTGCATAACCAGAGAGGTAGAAAAGAAAAGGGAAAACTTGCAGTTTAAACACCGGTATGCTTACTTACCAACAGTTTCTGCTGTACACCGTGTCCTTGCTCGCATTCTCCACCACTTGTGACAAGGATCACAAACACAGGGACTCAGATGAACACTTTCGGTGTTTATTTTGGACAGCAGGTCACCACATAGCAAGTTAAATCCATATGCAGTCAGTATTACAGGCAGTAGCATACAGACACTCTCAGCATAGCAGACTCTTGATAGGCTGCAGTGGTCCCTAGTCTAACCCACAAAATCCAGCCTATCACTTGGGTAGCTATTCCACTATCAAGAGCAAGGTGACTTTGCCCTGGAAACCCTTATATCAGGAAATCCCAGGTGCTGCTGATAACACACCTGGGAATCTGCTACTGCTTCCAAAGCCTGGTCTGGATCCTCCACATTACTTCCACATGGAAAAATGCTGTCTCTGCCACACTATATAGAACAGAGTGGGACACACACATGGTGAGTAATGAATAAAAACACTTTTACTAATTACAATAACTCACATACATCTTAAGTTTTAAAAATTTGGCCATTCAGCCACCCGGCGGCATGCAGTCACTAATCGCTGCAGCTTGGATACAGCGGGTCCTTTGTTCGGCTCTCCCGCACTCCGGGTTACACAGACAGACGTCACAACGTCCAGCGTCCTACAGGCCACACCATGTAGCAACCATAGGCATGCGCCAGGGGGTGCCTGGTGTGCACAGGCACCTCCTAATGTCTGTCACCCCCTCACATACGCCTGCTTCTGCTGCAGTGATCGGCGATCGCCAAGTGTACTCATTCCTGTCCTCCCGCCCGTTGCGCCCGCCACCCCCTCTGCTCGGTCTGGCTGCCCAGACACCCGGGATGGTTAATCATTCACTTGTATGGGTGCAGCATCACTGATGTAATCCTACCCCCAGTTCCTCTAAACTGTGTGATGTGTCGTGATGATGTCGCTCACTCATGCACCCGCCCAAGTTTTCGCCCACTCTCTCTCTCTCCTCATCATGTGCCATGCCAAAGCCACAGAACACAGCGTTCCTCTTGGAGGAGGAGGACAAGTTCAAATTCAATATCAATATATATTTTGAGAGATTAGGATATAGTCTATGGTAATAAAATATCCAAATTTAACATGTATTAAATAGATTTTATATATATATATATATATATATATATATCTGTGCATCAATTCTCTGTATTATTTAGTTTGCATTGAGTGCCAATATGCAGTGGTAGACACGCCTGATAGGTGCTGCTAAACACGCCCAATAGGTGGTGTTAGCCACGCCCAATAGGCGGTGCAAAACACGCCCTTCTAATTGTGCACACCCTAATAAAGGTGGTTATTCCGAGTTGATCGCAGCCAGCAACTTTTAGCTGCTGCTGCGATCAACTAGTACACGCCTATGGAGGAGTGTATTTTAGCTTAGCAGGGCTGCGATCGCTTGTGCAGCCCTGCTAAGCTAAAAAAATTTCAAGCAGTTTCAGAGTAGCCCTGGACATACTTAACCTGTGCGATGCTCCCTGCGATGCTGGAGCCAGCTTTGACGTCAGACATCCGCCCTCTGTTCTTCTGGACATGCCTGCGTTTTACTCACCACTCCCCAAAAACGGCTCCAAACGGTCCGGATACGCCTTGGCACGCCTTCTCCCTGTCAATCTTCTTTGCGGTCAGCTCTGCGACCGCTTCCTTTGTAAGTCGCGACATAACCCGGCAACCCCTGTCGCCGGGCAACGTCGCGCACACGCGCACTGCGGCCTCCACGCATGCGCATTCCGCAACCGTTCGCACCGCAGCGATAAAACGCTGCGTGCGAACGGGTCCGAATGACCCCCAAAATGTCCTACCCATGCCTATGGTAGCAACTCAGTAGCAGCTCCTAAACTTATCTAGCATCATGGTTATACAAGACTCCATGGGGTGGTATGTACTACGCATCACATCTGCGATACAATATATCCCACTACTTACCAGGTAGAAACCGCGTTTATAATAGTGATGAGCGGGTTCGGTTTCTCGGAAACCGAACCCCCCGAACTTCACTCTTTTTACACGGGTCCGAGCAGATTTGGATCCTCCCGCCTAGCTCGGCTAACCCGAGCGCGCCCGAACGTCATCATCCCGCTGTCGGATTCTCGCGAGATTCGGATTCTATATAAGCAGCCGCGCGTCGCCGCCATTTTCACACGTGCATTGAGATTGATAGGGAGAGGACGTGGCTGGCGTCCTCTCCGTTTAGTTATAGAGCCTTAGAGTTAGTTGATCTGATTGATTGCTACTGCTTAGCTTATTGTGGGGAAGATTGGGGAGCAGCTGTTAGGACAGGAGGAGTACAGTGCAGAGTTTTGCTAGTTTTTTTTTATCCGTTCTCTGCCTGAAAAAAACGCTCCATACCATATCTGTGCTCAGCCTTAGTGTGCTGCATGATATATCTGACTGTGCTGAGTGCTCACACTGCTTAATTGTGGGGGAGACTGGGGAGCAGCTATAGCAGGAGTACAGTGCAGAGTTTTGCTGACAGTGACCACCAGTATACGTTTGTCTGCCTGAAAAACACTCCTGTGGTGTCTTTTTTTCTTTATACTATAAACGCAGTCTGCTGACAGTGTCCACCAGGTCCATTATACTGTATATAGCAGTACGGTAGGCCACTGCTGTACCTACCTCTGTGTCGTCACTCGTCGTCATATATAAAGTATACTAGTTGTATATCCATCCATCTACATTGTATACCTGTGGTGTCTTTTTTTTTTTATACTATAAACGCAGTCTGCTGACAGTGTCCACCAGGTCCATTATACTGTATATAGCAGTACGGTAGGCCACTGCTGTACCTACCTCTGTGTCGTCACTCGTCGTCATACATAAAGTATACTAGTGGTATATCCATCCATCTACATTGTATACCTGTGGTGTCTTTTAGTTGTGCGCATTAAAATATGGAGAACAAAAATGTGGAGGTTAAAAAAAATAGGGAAAGATCAAGATCAACTTCCACCTCGTGCTGAAGCTGCTGCTACTAGTCATGGCCGAGACGATGAAATGCCATCTACGTCGTCTGCCAAGGCCGATGCCCAATGTCATAGTACAGAGCATGTAAAATCCAAAACACAAAAGATCAGTAAAAAAATGACCCAAAAATCAAAATTAAAAGCGTCTGAGGAGAAGCGTAAACTTGCCAATATGCCATTTACGACACGGAGTGGCAAGGAACGGCTGAGGCCCTGGCCTATGTTCATGGCTAGTGGTTCAGCTTCACATGAGGATGGAAGCACTCAGCCTCTCGCTAGAAAAATTAAAAGACTTAAGCTGGCAAAAGCACAGCAAAGAACTGTGCGTTCTTCGAAATCACAAATCCCCAAGGAGAGTCCAATTGTGTCGATTGCGATGCCTGACCTTCCCAACACTGGACGGGAAGAGCTTGCGCCTTCCACCATTTGCACGCCCCCTGCAACTGCTGGAAGGAGCACCCGCAGTCCAGTTCCTGATAGTCAAATTGAAGATGTCAGTGTTGAAGTACACCAGGATGAGGATATGGGTGTTGCTGGCGCTGGGGAGGAAATTGACAAGGAGGATTCTGATGGTGAGGTGGTTTGTTTAAGTCAGGCACCCGGGGAGACACCTGTTGTCCGTGGGAGGAATATGGCCATTGACATGCCTGGTCAAAATACAAAAAAAATCAGCTCTTCGGTGTGGAATTATTTCAACACAAATGCGGACAACAGGTGTCAAGCCATGTGTTGCCTTTGTCAAGCTGTAATAAGTAGGGGTAAGGACGTTAACCACCTCGGAACATCCTCCCTTATACGTCACCTGCAGCGCATTCATCATAAGTCAGTGACAAGTTCAAAAACTTTGGGCGACAGCGGAAGCAGTCCACTGACCAGTAAATCCCTTCCTCTTGTAACCAAGCTCACGCAAACCACACCACCAACTCCCTCACTGTCAATTTCCTCCTTACCCAGGAAAGCCAATAGTCCTGCAGGCCATGTCACTGGCAAGTCTGACGAGTCCTCTCCTGCCTGGGATTCCTCCGATGCATCCTTGAGTGTAATGCCTACTGCTGCTGGCGCTGCTGTTGTTGCTGCTGGGAGTCGATGGTCATCCCAGAGGGGAAGTCGGAAGACCACTTGTACTACTTCCAGTAAGCAATTGACTGTCCAACAGTCCTTTGCGAGGAAGATGAAATATCACAGCAGTCATCCTGCTGCAAAGCGGATAACTGAGGCCTTGGCAGCCTGGGCGGTGAGAAACGTGGTTCCGGTATCCATCGTTACTTCAGAGCCAACTATAGACTTGATTGAGGTACTGTGTCCCCGGTACCAAATACCATCTGGGTTCCATTTCTCTAGGCAGGCGATACCGAGAATGTACACAGATGTCAGAAAAAGAGTCACCAGTGTCCTAAAAAATGCAGTTGTACCCAATGTCCACTTAACCACGGACATGTGGACAAGTGGAGCAGGGCAGACTCAGGACTACATGACTGTGACAGCCCACTGGGTAGATGTATTGCCTCCCGCAGCAAGAACAGCAGCGGCGGCACCAGTAGCAGCATCTCGCAAACGCCAACTCGTTCCTAGGCAGGCTACGCTTTGTATCACCGCTTTCCAGAATACGCACACAGCTGAAAACCTCTTACGGCAACTGAGGAAGATCATCGCAGAATGGCTTACCCCAATTGGACTCTCCTGGGGATTTGTGGCATCGGACAACGCCAGCAATATTGTGCGTGCATTACATCTGGGCAAATTCCAGCATGTCCCATGTTTTGCACATACCTTGAATTTGGTGGTGCAGAATTATTTAAAAAACAACAGGGGCGTGCAAGAGATGCTGTCGGTGGCCAGAAGAATTGCGGGCCACTTTCGGCGTACAGGCACCGCGTACAGAAGACTGGAGCACCACCAAAAACACCTGAACCTGCCCTGCCATCATCTGAAGCAAGAGGTGGTAACGAGGTGGAATTCAACCCTCTATATGCTTCAGAGGATGGAGGAGCAGCAAAAGGCCATTCAAGCCTATACATCTGCCCACGATATAGGCAAAGGAGGTGGAATGCACCTGTCTCAAGCGCAGTGGAGAATGATTTCAACGTTGTGCAAGATTCTGCAACCTTTTGAACTTGCCACACGTGAAGTCAGTTCAGACACTGCCAGCCTGAGTCAGGTCATTCCCCTCATCAGGATTTTGCAGAAGAAGCTGGGGGCATTGAAGGAGGAGCTAAAACAGAGCGATTCCGCTAGGCATGTGGGACTTGTGGATGGAGCCCTTCATTCGCTTAACCAGGATTCACGGGTGGTCAATCTGTTGTAATCAGAGCACTACATTTTGGCCACCGTGCTCGATCCTAGATTTAAAACCTACGTTGTATCTCTCTTTCCGGCAGACACAAGTCTGCAGAGGTTCAAAGACCTGCTGGTGAGAAAATTGTCAAGTCAAGCGGAACGTGACCCGTCAACAGCATCTCCTTCACATTCTCCCGCAACTGGGGGTGCGAGGAAAAGGCTAAGAATTCCGAGCCCACCCGCTGGCGGTGATGCAGGGCAGTCTGGAGCGAGTGCTGACATCTGGTCCGGACTGAAGGACCTGCCAACGATTACTGACATGTCGTCTACTGTCACTGCATATGATTCTTTCACCATTGAAAGAATGGTGGAGGATTATATGAGTGACCTTCATCCAAGTAGGCACGTCAGACAGTCAATTTGGAGGCCCTTGCAGAAACTGGCTTTATTCTACCTAAGTTGCCCTCCCTCCAGTGTGTACTCCGAAAGAGTGTTTATTGCCGCCGCTCACCTTGTCAGCAATCGGCGTACGAGGTTACTTCCAGAAAATGTGGAGAAGATGATGTTCATTAAAATGAATTATAATCAATTCCTCCGTGGAGACATTCACCAGCAGCAATTGCCTCCAGAAAGTACACGGGGACCTGAGATGGTGGATTCCAGTGGGGACGAATTAATAATCTGTGAGGAGGGGGATGTACACAGTGAAAGGGGTGATGAATCGGACGATGATGATGAGGTGGACATCTTGCCTCCGTAGAGCCAGTTTGTGCAAGGAGAGATTGATTGCTTCTTTTTTGGTGGGGGCCCAAACCAACCAGTCATTTCAGTCACAGTCATGTGGCAGACCCTGTCGCTGAAATGATGGGTTCGTTAAAGTGTGCATGTCCTGTTTATACAACATAAGGGTGGGTGGGAGTGCCCAAGGACAATTCCATCTTGCACCTCTTTTTTCTTTCATTTTTCTTTGCGTCATGTGCTGTTTGGAGAGTATTTTTTGAAGGGCCATCCTGCGTGACACTGCAGTGCCACTCCTAGATGGGCCAGGTGTTTGTGTCGGCCACTAGGGTCGCTTAGCTTAGTCACACAGCTACCTCATTGCGCCTCTTTTTTTCTTTGCGTCATGTGCTGTTTGGGGAGTATTTTTTTGAAGGGCCATCCTGCGTGACACTGCAGTGCCACTCCTAGATGGGCCAGGTGTTTGTGTCGGCCACTTGGGTCGCTTATCTTAGTCACACAGCTACCTCATTGCGCCTCTTTTTTTCTTTGCGTCATGTGCTGTTTGGGGAGTATTTTTTTGAAGGGCCATCCTGCGTGACACTGCAGTGCCACTCCTAGATGGGCCAGGTGTTTGTGTCGGCCACTAGGGTCGCTTAGCTTAGTCACACAGCTACCTCATTGCGCCTCTTTTTTTCTTTGCGTCATGTGCTGTTTGGGGAGTATTTTTTTAAAGGGCCATCCTGCGTGACACTGCAGTGACACTCCTAGATGGGCCAGGTGTTTGTGTCGGCCACTAGGGTCGCTTAGCTTAGTCACACAGCTACCTCATTGCGCCTCTTTTTTTCTTTGCGTCATGTGCTGTTTGGGGAGTATTTTTTTGAAGGGCCATCCTGCGTGACACTGCAGTGCCACTACTAGATGGGCCAGGTGTTTGTGTCGGCCACTAGGGTCGCTTAGCTTAGTCACACAGCTACCTCATTGCGCCTCTTTTTTTCTTTGCGTCATGTGCTGTTTGGGGAGTATTTTTTTGAAGGGCCATTCTGCGTGACACTGCAGTGCCACTCCTAGATGGGCCAGGTGTTTGCGTCGGCCACTTGGGTCGCTTATCTTAGTCACACAGCTACCTCATTGCGCCTCTTTTTTTCTTTGCGTCATGTGCTGTTTGGGGAGTATTTTTTTGAAGGGCCATCCTGCGTGACACTGCAGTGCCACTCCTAGATGGGCCAGGTGTTTGTGTCGGCCACTTGGGTCGCTTAGCTTAGTCATCCAGCGACCTCGGTGCAAATTTTAGGACTAAAAATAATATTGTGAGGTGTGAGGTGTTCAGAATAGACTGAAAATGAGTGGAAATTATGGTTATTGAGGTCAATAATACTATGGGATCAAAATGACCCCCAAATTCTATGATTTAAGCTGTTTTTTAGGGTTTTTTGAAAAAAACACCCGAATCCAAAACACACCCGAATCCGATAAAAAAATTTCGGTGAGGTTTTGCCAAAACGCGTTCGAACCCAAAACACGGCCGCGGAACCGAACCCAAAACCAAAACACAAAACCCGAAAAATTGCCGGTGCACATCACTAGTTTATAATGCTGGTTTGTACCTTAAATGTGATTAAAATCACAAAGGACAGTACTGCCGATAAGAGCTGTCCTTTGCGATCAAAGCACTTCCAGGTTTAAGACCCGGGAGTCCTTCTGCCCACGTGAAGAGTGATGTGCGCCACCACGGGAGGTGGGATCCGATTGGATCCCTCTCTGAAGGCAGGTGAAAAGAAGCTCATAGGCTTCTATTGGGTAATGACATCTAAAGAAGGTGTTACCCACTGGGTCCAAGCTCCAGAATGTTTTGCATTCTGGAGCTTGGTAAATATGGAAATGCAGCCAAAACTCAGTTTTGGCAGCATTTTCATGCTTAGTACATTCTGACACAGGTCTTGATTTTTTAGGCAGCTATGACGTGCTGTACATACCTATATAAAATATTTAAAAATATATATATTGTACACATAGCGTGCATCTTTTTTTATCTATCTTTGCTATGGAACCGCAAGTCCGAGCATGCTCTGTCATCTGAAGGAGATGCAGCAACATTCATAGAACAATAAATGTTTGTTTTGTCATAATGTATGAGTAATACCCCTTTTACACTTGCAAAAAAAATCCCAGGATATTGCACATGAACGCGCATCATCCCGGGATTTTGCTCAGTGTGAAAGGGTACAGGGACAATTTCCCGGGACGAGCATCCCGGGATTTCAACCCAGGTCTCGACCTGGGTTGAATACGGGACCGTCCCGGGAAGCTGTGTAGTGTGAAAGGGCCCGTCCCGGGATTCACTACCCGAGACTGTTAAAAGGCCTCGGATTGGAGCTTTCTTGGGCTCAGAAAAGATGATGTCATCTTTCAGAGCCCAGGGGAGAGTCCTGGAAGCGTGGGAGGAAGGCAGCATGGCGACCTGGACAGACCAGGAGGTGAGAGAGTTGCTGAGCATTAGGGGAGAGGAGGAAATAATGAGGCAGATCACAGGCACAGTTAAAGATGCAGTCATCTCCAAGATGCTGGAAGCCAGAGGAATCATCCGCACACAACAGCAAAGTGTTAAACAAAATGAAAACTCTTAAAAAGCATTTCTTGAAGGTGCATGACAACAACCGTATAAAGTGCGGGTTGGCCGTATCGACTGGCAGTACTATGACATCTGTGCAAATATCTTTGGACACACCGCTATCTGCAGTCCGGTGAGTCTGTCTTCCAGTTCACAGTACACTGCTACAGAACGCATTCCAGAAGATACACAGACAAGCAGTGACGTCTGCCCGCCATCACCCCTGTTAATTGACGACACTCCTGAGCACAGCGAACATGACACATCCTCCCACCCATCCATCAGCACATCTAGAAACGACGACAGCATAACTGCCACCATTGATGACATCGTGAATGCTCAGACACAGTGATAGTGGGACTGTACAAAGTGCCGTCACCGTCACCCCAACTTTGCAGAAAAACAGTAAGTACATGTTTACAATTTTTAACACAAATAGCACAATTCCCCAATTGTTAAACATCTGATTATGTGGGTAGTATGAGTGGCCGCAGCATGGCGAGCGCAAATGAGCCTCTTGTGGGATCACTGCGCTCGCCACGCTGCTGGCATGGTGGCACGCTTTGCAATTTCTGCCCCCACCCAGGGGAACTTTGCATTTTTATATATAGATCAATGTTGCAGAGTAGCTAGTGTGTAGGTGGATTAATGCCACAAACACATGTTTGCTAAGGCTGCTATTTTTATATACGCTCATTTTGTATTTCTTCTCTTCACAGTTTACACCGTACCGCCTAGAAGGAAGAAACCGAGCAAAGCGGAGCAAGTAGCTAAAGCCATGTCAAATGTCCTTGTTGACCAACTCAGAGAGATGGACGCTGCAATGTCTGCACAGGAGGATGCAAGGCTTGACAGGTTTCTAGAGGCCGAACGCCAAATGCATGATGCATTTCTTACCCAAGTCATGACAATGCACGAACGCATGAGTAGAGAGCAGTATGACCGTCACAGGGAATTGCACCAAATGAACATGGCGTTCTTTGAACGTATGAGCAATACCTCTAGAGCACCAACCCAACACCACAACTCAAAATACCCTGAGCAGGGTTTTTCAACATTTAATCCTGGCCTATACTATGCCCCAAATACTGCACTATCTAGCGCACAAACCTCTGAGTTTACTGTATTGCGCAATTTGCTGTGAATTCTTTCTAGGAGTGATCCATTTCATTGTAAGTGATAACTTGCAGCATCCAAACAGCTCCCAGATGTTAGGAGCTGTTTGGCTGCTGCAAATTATCACTCACAGTGAAATTTCAATTGTTGTTAAATAACCACAGTGTGGTCAGTGTTTATGCACAACTGTTTGTGCATTCTGTTCATTGGTTTTCTATGTTCTGTACTGTTTTGTATAGTGTCTACATTCAAGCACTTTTTATTTATTTTTTACACAGTAATAATATACTGCAGGGACACTGTGGTTAAATCACATTGGTGTTGTATCTATAAGCCTACCAGTGTGTTTTTTTTATGCCAATCAAAACTTGTTTGCAAATCTATGCAAAACATACCCAAATGTGCGTAACAGTAGACCATGTTTTCTTTGTTTTCTACAACATTGTTTCTCCATATATACACAGTTGCTGGAAATGTGTTTTGTTTTTTTTTTGGGGGGGGGGGGGGGATCCTAAAAAATTATACCAAAGCTCAAAGGTGGAATACAAAATAAAAAAATTTTAATTCACCAAACATGTTGTGGTGACTCTTAAACACTATTGTACCAGTGCTGCAAGGTTGGACGTAATAGTGTGACGTATGTGTTCTGCAGCGGAGTTTGAGGCAGTCCCAAACAAAGCACCTTCCACAAGTGGGTTTATAACCTCTGGGTCCTGCACAGTCCACTCAGGTAGGAATACCTAATTTTTCAGTTCACAGCTGTTGTGCAGTATACAGCACGCAGCTATTACATTAGGCATGCTCTTTAGGTCAACATCATTGCGCTTCATCAAACAACGCCATCTTCCTTTTAACCTGCCAAAGGCGTTCTCTACCACCATCCTTGCTGAACTCAAGGTGTGAGTATAGGTTTGTTGCTCTGGGGTTAACTGGACCTGTTGGGTGTAGCTTTTCATAATCCAGGGGCGTAAATGGTATGCAGCATCCCCGATGATGTGGACAGGGATCTCCACCCCATTCACAATCTTTGCATACTCTTTGGGGTACAGCCAGCCACCCTGCTTCTCCTCTACGATGTTGAACAGGTCAGAATTGGCAAGAACTCGAGAGTCATGAGATCGGTCTGGCCTGCCAATAAACACATCTAGGAAACTAAAGAAAAGTAAAATTTTAAAAAGTTAGAATGTAAAACACACACATGCAACTTATCCCACCACACCAAAAATAAAATAAACACTTACCAATATTTGTGGTTCACAACAGCCTGTAATATGATGGAGTGCCAGCCTTTCCTATTAAAATAGTCAGCATGGTTGTCACGTAGGGCAATAATGGGGATGTGTGTCCCATCAATCGCTCCTCCACACTGCGGATAGCCACGCTTCACAAATCCTTTGATGGTATCCTGTAAGCGCTGTCCTTGTGGTAGATATATGAAGCGCTTGTATAAGGTAGACACAATTGCTTGAGTCACCTGGTGGACTATGACACAGCAGGTGGAGATCGCAACACCGAACAAGCATGAGACTGTGCGGTACTCTCCTGGGGTAGCATACCACCACAATGCAATAGCTAGCCTCCTGCGTGCCTCGATGGGTCTCCTAAGCCTGGTGGTCTGCATATCAAGTGCTGGGGTAAGTAATTCTAGGATGTAATCAAAGGTTGCACGAGACACACGGAAGTTAGCCATCCACTCTTCATCCTGGTAAGCTTCCACGGTCCTCATAAAGGCTTCTCCGTGCTGGCGATCTCTGGACCAAAATGAGCGGTTAGGCCCCATACTCACGCTCAGGATGGTACTCATCCTGGATGATATGAGGGCTCTCCTCCTGCGCAAATATTGGTGGCGACTAACAGCCCTATCCACCATAAATTGCGCCCTCCTCCTCCTCATAAAATACACGTACAGTATACTGCACAGTGTGATAAGCTGCATCATGCTCTCACTGGCTGTATGAAACATCTGCAAAGCAGAAAGAATCACGAGCTCTGGCATACACACTGGTACTCCGTCGGCCATGACTGCAGCAATGCTGTGAGCAGGCCCCACCCATCCCTTTGTTGACTATTGTGACCTCATCTATGTGAGCCAGAAAAAGGCCATTTCTAATGACATACATATGCATTTGCAGGGATATCCCGGGATCAGTGTAAATGGAGCTGTCCCGGGTCGATCCCAGGTCTTAGTGCAGTGTGAAAGGGGTCAGTCCCAGGAATGCATCCCGGGAGTGACCCGGCTGTGTGAGTGTAAAAGGCAGTGTCGGACTGGGGCATTTAGGGCCCACCGGGGGAATGCAGTAGTAAGGGCCTGTGTTAGGGGTGTGGTCAGTCTGCACAGGGGGTGTGGCCTGCCACCTCATTGGTTTGACTAACCATTAGAGAGTGCAACATCTGAGCCCCTTCATAAATATATACAGTAAATTCAGCTGCTGCATGCATGATAATGTACCAGATTAATAACAGCAAAGCACTGTAGAAAATACACCATAGTCCAGTATAAGGTAACATATGTAGAATGTATAATTCAAGTGCACAATCTGGAACCTGATCCTTTGAGCAGGAGGTGGACCCCCAGGCAGTGGGGCCCACCGGTGGTTTCCCCTGTACCCCTGTGGGCCAGTCCAAGCCTGGTAAAAGGGGTATAAGTGTTAAATAAAAAAAACACAAATGTATATTTTGCAGGAGGGCCCAGACACCCCACCATCAGCTCTGATTAGGGGAGGAGTCTAATAGGTGTTAGAGCAGATGCTAATGATAGCACCCTGCAGCAAGTATAAGGCAGCTCAGGATTCTTTCTATAAAATGCTACAGGACTTATCATCCGGCCACAGGCAGTTCTGTGTGTCATTACTAGTCTGCTGTGTCACATGTTTCTGGCTAAACTTCCTTGTATAAACATATACATGCTTATGAGGAAAGAAAGCAAGGCTTACTTATATGTCTACGACCTGTTCATTCTAGATCCCACGTTTACACTGACCCTTATATTTGCTTGCACTTCCTTGTGTGAATTGAGAAAATGTTGTGAAATTACAAAGTTGGAACACATGAAAAGATGTGGAGTTAATGGGGACAGAAGGTCAAATACAGCTGACTGGTGTTCAAAGGTAGTGTGGGCCGCCCCTATCTAATTTTATGTTCTATGTTGTCTTATTTTTCTAAACTGTTTTTCAAAGCATTTTCCTAGAAACTACAGTACCTGCAAGTTAAAATGTGCATTACCTGTAGGTGCTAAATATGTATTCAAGTCATCATACAATATATGAACTTACCATACCCTATACAAACATGAGATCTACTAGGCTATATAAATAGCCTCTTAACTGGATTAACTGGCAAAGGGGGAGAGTGGTAGCCAGAGTGGTCACCCGCTGCCCACACACAGGGTCAAAATGCACACTAGAACAGATGCCCAGTGGCACCTGTTCTCAGATGTAGCAGCTGACTTGAGTAGCTCCTGTGTCTGGTGTTACTTTACGTGCATAAGAGCTGCCCTTTGTTTACTGCAGCCTCATCTGGCCCTTGGAGGAATGCAAAGCTGCTTCTGCAAAGTGAAAAGTAGCCCTCCAGGACTCTTAGGTGAGTTGCAGTAGTGGTCGACACGATGTGACATAATTGGGGTGGACACTGTGTGACATATGATGGACACTGTGGCATATAAGGGGACAATGTATGAAATATTGGGAAACTGTGCAGCATAATAGGAGAACACTGGCATACTTGGAGGTCGCTGCATGGCATATGGGAGGCACTACGAGTATTATTATTATTATTATCCTTTATTTATATGGCGCCACAAAGATTCCGCAGCGCCCAATTACAGAGTACGTAAACAAATAATCAGAAACAGGAAAACAGCAACTTACAGTTGATGACAACATAGGACAAGTACAGGGTAAATAAACATAGCTACATCAGCAGATGACACTGCAATAAGTATCAGGTGGCAGAAGACTGCTGGATTTGGTGCAGTTGAAGATTATTAAAGTAAGAAAAAGGATAAGCACATGAGGGAAGAGGGCGCTACTCGTGAGAGCTTACATTCTAAAGTATGTAGCATAATGTCATTTTTTTGATAGGTACCCCCACAAATGAGTTGCCTTGGAGCCCCCACAACCATTAATCCAGCCCTGTTGAATAGAGCTATTAATTTGAATCGAAAAGCAGTCCCATCCCTCTGTACTGAAATGGGGCCCCCAAAGTATGTCATAAAGGTCAAGTCACTTTCAGAAATCCATGTTTAACACACTGGACAGGTGTTGACTGATATAACATTGCATCTGATATTTTTACTGGATACATTCATTTGTTTAAATCCAATTTGCTCTATTTTTGCTGGTCCGACAGCCCTACAACTGCCAGAGAGTCCTCCTCAGAGTTCTAGGGGAAAGACCAATTTATCTCATAATTCATCTCGTTACCCTCTCCATTCATAGGACCTGGTTTTCTATAGATAAGAGGTTGGGGAATCATTTGGGAGGTGTGAAAAGCTTTCCGAGTTTAAAACGTGCTGCATGGCGTGCCAGGCTGCGACTATCCGCAGCCGGCGATCGTTTCATTAATTCCTTTATTCCATTAATTCCTTAATTCCATGCAGCAAGCCGTGTTGCATTGCAGCAAAGATGAGCATGGCTACGTCTGATTGCTTAAATAGCCATGACATTCCATAGACAACTGGAAACTGGATAATAAACAGTGTCAATTACAATACTCTTAGGGTGTGTACACACGGTGAGATTCGGGCTATGCCCGATTCTCACCATGCGACAGGGGCCGGGTCGGCACTTAGCCAGTATCGCAAGCACATAATGAGTGTGCTTGCGATACTTGCTATGTGCGATTTTGGCTAAGTCCCGATTTTGACTATCTCTTCTATAGAGATAGCCAAAATTGACTTGCCTGCACAGTCTATTTTTTCTTTCGATGCCGACCGCGCGGAACCGCGCATCGTGCATACACACAGCCCGATCCGTCGGGGGACTGACGTCATGAACTGGGCGGTCGGGCGCTCGCGCCCGCCCAGTTCACCTGTCAATCACCGCCGTCCGCCACAGCATGTGTACGGGCGGTCGGACGACCGCCCCGTACACACACAGCGACGCGCCAATATATCGTTAGATATATTGGCTGTCGGCTGTGCTGCGCGGCCGACGCGATACGTCTGTGAACGACGGAGTTCACAGACGTATCGCCCGTACACACTGGCCGACGGTCCCGCGATGTATCGGCCGTTCAAGAGAACGGCCGATACTTCGACCAGTGTGTACGGGCCTTTACAGTCATTTTTCAAAGTGTAAATATTTGTTGTTTCTTTACCTTGACCAGATATGAGTGTCAATTCCATATGGACATTAGGTCAATATGTTGGCATTCACAAATATCAACATGGTTAAAATGTCATAATGTTCATAATGTCAACTTTTAACATGTCGATACCAAAATGTCAACATGGTTTTTTGCATATTTCAGCTTAATTCTATTAATAACCTTAACCCTAAACCTAACCTTATCCATAACCCTAACCTTATCCCTAAACCTAACCTTATCTCTAAACCTAACCCTAAACTTATCCCTTAAGCTAACCCTAACCTTCAGGGCCGGCTCCAGGCCTACTAGCACCCTGAGCGAGAAAATGTAAAAGTGCCCCCCCCCCCATGGCACGCGCTCTTGGAAAAGTGGGCGTGGCCTCCTGGAAAAGTGGGCGTGGTCTCGTCCCCCAGCAGTGCCAGCTACACATGACATGCCCTCCAGCAGTGCCAGCTATACGTGCTAGTGTTCACTTTTTAGGGCAGGTTGCTGATCACAGGGAGGGCACATTTTTAAGTTAGGTGGGCAAAATGATGTACATACTGTAATGCTTGTTGTTCCCATTTCCACACGCTAAAGCATGGACAGTGCGCGCCGAAGGCGCGCAGCAAAAATTTAGGGGAGTTACTTCGTGGGGAAGGTGCGTAGCCACATTATAGTGGCAATTCACATTACACCACACAGTAGTGCAGCTAATACACATTGCACCAGGTAAAACCTCCTATAAGAGCACGTTAGACACATTGCGCCAGGTAGAGCACTGAGACACACTGCCCAGCCACAGACGCCTAGCGGGAACACTACATGATATGCCCCCCAGCAGTGCCAGCTACACATGACATGCCCCCCAGCAGTGCCAGCTACACGTGACATGCCCCCCAGCAGTGCCAGCTACATAAATGGCCACACAGTTCCAGATGGATAAATGCCCCCACAGCGCAGATATGCCCCCACAGTGCCACATACATTAATGCCCTCACAGTGCAAGATATGCCCCCACAGTGCAAGAAATGTCCCCACAGTGCAAGAAATGCCCCCACAGTGCCAGATACATAAATGCCCCCACGGTGCCAGATACATAAATGCCCCCACGGTGCCAGATACATAAATGCCCCCACGGTGCCAGATACATAAATGCCCCCACGGTGCCAGATACATAAATGTCCCCACGGTGCCTGATACATAAATGCCCCCACGGTGCATGATACATAAATGCCCCCACGGTGCAGGATACATAAATGCCCCCACGATGCCAGATACATAAATGCCCCCACGGTGCCAGATACATAAATGCCCCCACGGTGCCTGATACATAAATGCCCCCACGGTGCCTGATACATAAATGCCCCCACGGTGCCTGATACATAAATGCCCCCACAGTGCCAGATAAATGCCCCCACAGAGCCAGATAAATGCCCCCACAGTGCCAGAAATGCCCCCACAGTGCCAGATATGTCCCCACAGTGCCAGATATGCCCCCACAGTGCCAGATATGCCCCCACAGTGCCTGATATGTCCCCACAGTGCCTGATATGCCCCCACAGTGCCAGAAATGCCCCCACAGTGCCAGAAATGCCCCCACAGTGCCAGATAAATGCCCCCACAGAGCCAGATAAATGCCCCCACAGAGCCAGATAAATGCCCCCACAGTGCCAGATATGCCCCCACAGTGCCAGATATGCCCCCACAGTGCCAGATATGCCTCCACAGTGCCTGATATGTCCCAACAGTGCCTGATATGCCCCCACAGTGCCAGAAATGCCCCCACAGTGCCAGAAATGCCCCCACAGTGCCAGATAAATGCCCCCACAGAGCCAGATAAATGCCCCCACAGAGCCAGATAAATGCCCCCACAGTGCCAGAAATGCCCCCACAGTGCCAGAAATGCCCCCACAGTGCCAGATATGTCCCCACAGTGCCAGATATGCCCCCACAGTGCCAGATATGTCCCCACAGTGCCTGATATGCCCCCACAGTGCCAGAAATGCCCCCACAGTGCCAGAAATGCCCCCACAGTGCCAGATAAATGCCCCCACAGAGCCAGATAAATGCCCCCACAGAGCCAGATAAATGCCCCCACAGTGCCAGAAATGCCCCCACAGTGCCAGATATGTCCCCACAGTGCCTGATATGCCCCCACAGGGCCAGATATGTCCCCACAGTGCCTGATATGCCCCCACAGTGCCAAATATGCCCCCACAGAGCCAGATATGCAATGCCCCCACAGTGCCAGAAATGCCCCCACAGTGCCAGAAATGCCCCCCACAGAGCCAGAAATGCCCCCACAGTGCCAGAAATGCCCCCACATAACCAAAAATGCCCCCTGTGTGCCAGAAATGCCCCCACAGTGCGGATCTCCCCCCCCCCCCTCCCAAAAAAAAATGCCTGCGGCGCTGGGGAGGAGTACTGCTGTCCGCCTGTGTGGGAGCGCTGGCGGGCGGGCGGGAGGCCGGGCGAGTGAGCCTGGGTCCGGGCTGGCGGGCGGGCGGGCGGCCACTTGTGCAGGCGGGCTATGCGCGGCGCCGGCGTCTGACGTTAGATACCGGCGCCGCGCAGCGCGCATACACAGCGCGACCGCCAAATGCTGCAGCAGCACACACACAGGGCCGGCTCCAGCATCGAATATGGCGGCGCCAGCGCGTGGCGCCCATTAAGGGTGGCGCCCTGCGCGGCCGCTCTATTCGAACATGCCTAGAGCCGGCCCTGCTAACCTTATCCCTAAACCTAACCCTAACCATAGTCCTATCCCTAATTCTAAAAATAACAGAAAAATGTACTGTTGCCATTCTGGTGTCGGCACGTTAATGTCTACATTATGTACATTATGTACATTATGCACATGTTGACATTTTAACCATGTCAACATTTGTGATTGTAGTTATTTTTCTTGACAATTCTGACCAGATCCACCAAATAAATGATTTCCTTTCATTCTTCACTGACTCAGCTATGATGTAAGTAGGACTGGCACTGTGTAGGCCCAAACGCATCTCCCTGCATCATTGCCATTCCTACAAGGTTAAAGAACCTTATACACTACCACTTACTTAGTTTCTGAATTTCTTGTACACTATCCACTTGCTTAGATCCTGAGTCAAGGATTTCTGTAGAGAAAGTCCGACAATTCATTAGGAAAATTGTAAAAAAAAAAACCTGGTTGCTGAAATTTACGCATCTCCTTACGTTGTGCGGTCAGACGTTAAACTATAGTTATACATCGTGCCATAAATTCTTCTAGACTAGAAGGAGGACACAGGGCAAAGTCATAAGCATTATAAGCAGTATATAAGCATTATATATACTGATGACATTGGCAGCCATGTTCCACTCTGCGTCTCCATCTATTGTCTGAATTCCACAGTATATCATCAAAAGCTTTTAAAAATGCATGTAGAAAAAAATAAAGGTGAATGGAATTTAACATTGGATTTTGCCTTTCTAAATATGGAGTTGCCTATGCCGAGGCCTGTTCATTTAACAATATTAACACAAAGCCCATTTTAAAGCATCACAAGCCGGAAAGATTGTCACCTGGAAAAAAAAATAATACATTGAGCAATGAATTGTTTGTGTTGAGTCCTGGTTCCATGTTTCTTCTCTGGTAATTAAATCATAGGCTCTCATTCAGGGTGTTGTATAGCAGCTGATTCAGGAGACGGTGATAAGGAAAGCTGCTTGATGATGGGTCAGTACACAATTTGTTCTGCTGAGGAGCACACATTGGGGTAGTCAGCAAACGAGCCAACTGCAGGAATTACTTTCGAAGTTTGCAGGGTGTGCACAGATACAGAAACACAGAGTTGCTTGGCTGCACATGTGCAGTTGGATTCCAGCAACACCAGGGGCTGGAAGCTTGTCTCAATCTACAGGCAATGTCACCAAAAGCCTGGGAGCCATATTGACAAGCCACGCCACCTTACTAATGTACAGCAGCCTATTTGAAAAAGACTTAAAATGTGTGCTGGGCATCGTATGAACTAGAACTGATTGTAACATTTAGCCCCTTTCTACATCTGTGTATCTGTGGTAAAACACCCATTTTCACTGAAAGCAAGGCTTTCCACACTTTAATAAGACGGCCCTAATAGGGAATAACTATACTTAATTATAGTTCATCCAGTAAGTCTGAAATTGAACATACTCAGGCGTCTGGATGGAGGGTGTCTGACGTCAGCTCCGACCCTGATCACCAGGAGTCCATTGCAGTGGCTGAGTAAGTCCTGGGCGGCGCAGAGACTGCACAAACTGATGTTTGTGCAGCTCTGCTAAAGAAGCGAACGCACACTTGCACATTCTTTACCCCTCCCCCTGTAGGCGGCGACTGTTTGATCGCAGGGCTGCAAAAAAGCACCCTAGCGATCAGGTCTGAATTACCCCCATATTCTCTTATATGTGTGCATTCACTCAACTTAGTATTATACAATATTTGCCTCAGATTTATCTTCTGCATGAAACCTTTTTCCTCACATGATATTTGTCAGGCTATCAACATGTGATGTGCTGATTCTTTCTTGTGTATTATGTAATAAACATGTTCCACACGCAGCCTATGGCTCCCATGTCTTTATCTACATAATCATCATTAGGATTTGTCACCTGGATTAATAGTTATTTTCCACAGCCTCTAATGCTTAAATTGCATTTCCATTGCAAATTTCCAAGTGGTATAGTTCTCTGAACCTCTAAGTTTGATGAAGCTCATGTTGGATGCAAGTTAACTACTGTGTACTTACTGTATGCTGAATCAAATGTAGATCTTGCTGTTTGTCTTCACATGCAGCATTCCACGGTGCATGTAGTGCCTGTGCCCATAACCTGTTGATATATGTGTACTATTGTGATAAGACCATATGTGGTTAATAGTAGACACTAAGGGGGTCATTCCGAGTTGATCGCTAGCTGCCGTCAGCCGCCTCACAAGTCTGGTCACCGCCGCGATCAGCCGCCTCCGCCAGCCACGCCGCCACATATCCAGACATACACAGCCACTCCATTTGCCTGGGTATCGCTGCAACCGACCCTCCTCCTTCAGTCACGTCTCCAACAGCCCGGGAACTCACAGGTAGGACCGGGATTCAGTTTTCACATCAGAACTGTACCGATACCAGCTTGGAGCAGCCTGTTTGCAGCCCATACCTGTATTTTTCCAATCCAGCCCGGGATCACTGAGTTTTAGTCAGTGGATAATGTACTTTGTCATTAATACCTAACACCCATATAGCGATATATCATTGCAGTATATAGGATTATATGGTTATTGAAGTTTGTTTGATTACCCAGGCAATCGTAAATACATATGCATGTTAGCGTGTTAATTCTTGCTGGATTACGTTATTGGTGGCTAAAATCACACGTCTAATCTTGGACACATGAGGGCAATTGGACTCCCTGTGCGTGTGTGCATGTGTATGTATATACCTGTGAACTATGTGTTTAGTTTCATTTAACTCCATTCACTCATATATATTTTCTCATTGTATTTGGTACCCGAATATTAAGATTACCTTTAAACAGCAGAGCTTTTCTGTGGCCTAAATTTATGAATTAAGGTGCATATTCAATACAAGATAATACTATGTGAAATAATACAGTTCTTTTACGCACTTGGATTTACCAGGATATTATTTTCATCCATGCTCTCTTAATATTCTTCTCTGCTTCTTTTCCTCTTTCCTTTTCTGGACTCTCACCAGCAATCCATTGGCAATGGGCATTTGCCTGTATGCCTCTGCCTAACGCTGGCAGCAGATACTCTTCTTTTCCATCCATCAATTCTCTATCAGCATATATAATAATTTTTTTCTTCTAATATTAGTCACGCCTGTACTATTTTCCATGTGAACTCTCATCAGTGACACCAGAGCAACCAGGGTATTTGTATCCTTACTATCATACCACACTGTAAATGCCCAAATCCATCCGATCTTGGAAGCGAATCAATGTGGGCTTGATCAGTACTCGGTTGGGCGACTCCCAAAGAAGACGGGGTGTAGTAGAGGCCGGAGGCATTTATGCTCTGGGCCTAACACTGACAGCAGATTCACCTTCTCAGTCTTTGTTTCCCTTGTTCTTTCTTTTTCATAAGCACCGTTATTCTTAGACCACTGTCTCATTTAATTTCCACTTACCATTAAGGGTACAACTTACACTTTCTTTATCCCCTTTTTTTCAGAGCAATATTTTCACAGGTTTACACTACTGGCATGGTAGGCCTTCCGACTGGTTAAGTTTGCGGGCAGCACATTTGGTCCCCCGATATAGGGCATTATTAGCATCAGCAACCAATAAGAGACCATTCTCTGGGACGGATTTTTATTAAATGTTTATTGTTGTTCATTTAATTGTTTGTCTAAATTTATGTCTTTACTGGATACTACAACTGTTATTTTTTTAGCGTATATCATTAAATTCATATGTTTTTAACATTTCAATGCTACAGTCGTCTTTTGACTCTTCCAAGAGTGCACCCACACCAGTCTTCTTTTTCTCTCTTAGTAAATACACAGGACATCCCAGTGACAGCCATACAATATAAAGGACATCACAGTGACCACCACAGCATAGAGAGAGCATTACTGTGACCGCCATATAATGAATATGCTGCTATATTAAAGCATTAATGTTTTACCCTCATAATAAAACCCAATAATTATTATTACCACTTTATTTTTAATATTTATATTTAATATTACATTCCTCAACTGTAACACATACAATACACAAAGCAGGGAGCTGGGCAGAAAGTAGAACAATTTATTTTACAAACTGCTGCTCTGCTGTAACTAGTGAAGAAATGTAAATTCTTTAAACTTGTGAATAATGAATATGGTACTGATATAAACAATAAAAGTATATTACAAAAAAAATGCTTACATAATGGATCTAGTCAAAACTAAAATATTAAGATATATATTGTAAAAATTATTTTATAAACCTGAAACCAGGCAGACAGCACATCTCCTAATTAACTTAAAACTATAAAACTGGTACATATGCTATTCGAATGCAAGGATAGAAGCACGTCCAAGTTTCTACAATTTATAATAATAATAATAATATTTATATTGCACTCTTTCTCCAGCAGGACTTAAGGCGCTTATAAAAAATATTTAATGAATCTCTAAAATATAACGTACTTCATTTGCATCTGTAAATATTACTCCTAGGCAAACAGTAACTTTTATTACAATTAAACAAGATACACTTGTTGGATACTGTCAAACAGAGCCACCAAGAGTAGCAGCGGCCCTGTGTACTGGGGGAGGGGTTAAATCTGAAAGGCATGGCCACAGCTCCTCTCCAAAATCTTTTTTGAGAACCAATGTAAGCAATGACGTGCACTGTAAAGGGGGTGGTCTTGTTCACCTTTGCCAGTGGGCAGATCTGGGGGGGGGAGGGGGAAACTGGTACGATCAGTGTAATGCCCCCCCCCCCCCCATCATCGTAACACTTGCATGAGGAGGGGGCTTCTGCTTGTCAGTGGCAGTGGCCTCTTTTAAACCTCCACAGCACAACACAAAGCATCATATGCTGAGCTGGGAAAAGAGACAGCTGAGCAGCAATAGTCTCCTCTCTCTCCCTGCCTAATGTCCTACTGTCCTGGGTCCCTGCTAGGCCATTCTCAGGTGTGATTTAGTAGTACCCCCTAACCCTAACTATGCTTCTCCCCTACCCCCTAACCCTCCTTCCCACAGCCTAACCCTAACCTCCCCCCTTAGTGCCTAACCCTTACCAGTGGCGCGGAGAGAGGGGGGGGGAGAGGGTACAAATTACTTGGGCCCAGGTCCATGCCTCCTGTGATTAGGCCTTCCCCCTGAAAAGTACCTGGGCCCAGCCAGGCTCTCTACTGCCCTGGCTGGGAGGCATGCCATGCTCCTGTGAGTGGGTGCTTCTCATGTACTAGACACGCCCCCAAAGACGTGTGGCTATGCCCCCAGCATAGTGTGGTCACACCCCCACCAATGGGGGCAAGGAAGCCCAGGAAGATGTTGTGCTGGGGCCCATTATTTCTCTTGGCAGCCCTGACCCTAACCTCCCATCAGTGGTTCCTAAACCTAAGCCCCCTCTCTCCGTATCCTATACATCCCCACTTAGTGCCTAAACTGAACCTCCCCCCTGTGGTGCCTATCTCTAACTGCCCCCTCCCCGCAACCTAACCTTAACCTCCCCATGGGTGACACCTAAACCTAACCTCCCCTCGGCCCTAACACTAACCCGCCCACTATACTTACGGTCATTGGTCTCCTGACTCTGTCGGGATTCCAGTGTCAGCATTCTGATGGGTGTCGAGATTCCGGTGTCAGTATTCCAACTGCCGGGATCCCGAAAGTTGATGTCTTAACTGCATCCCCTCATCCTCAGCATCACTGCAGATACGATGTACACTGAGAAGTTGCGAGAAAGGGTTCATTTTTAAGAGTGGCCAGATGATGGCTAAATACTTGTAAAATCATATCTCTATCAGTTAGTTTATGGAATAATGATGACTGCAAGCCATTACTCTGTTTTCTGATCAATACAACCAGAAAATGTATTTGCTGTTCTTGAATGTGAATTTAATGATCACATCCCCATCATTCAGCCACAGTAACGCACATAATAATGCATCCCTAGTTCTTTACCATATCAGTAAAATGTCATCTATATATCTAGAAAACATTATTTTATTGTTAATCCAGGGTTATCTGAAGATTAAATTGCTTTCTACATCAAACATAAAGGTATTTGCATACACTAGTGTGACACACAAGCCCATTGATCACCCCTGTAGTTGTAAGAAGAATATTCCATTAAAGAGAAAGTAATTATTGTCCAAAGTTAGTTTCTGAAGCTCCCTGAAAAAATCCACATCAGGACCCGTATAACTTGTGGTATTTAGTAGTAATGTTCTTGTTGATTCAAGGCCTCTTGTATGCCGAATGTTAGTATAAAGGCTGATAACATTGATGGTGCTTAGCAAACATGATGTATCACTACTCTTATATGCTTGAAATTTCAAAATCAAGCTTGTAATATCTTTAATGAGGGTCTCATAGGATTAAATCAAGGGTCGAAGATAGAAATCTAGATATTGTGAGATCTTATATAAAAGAGACCCTTCTGCAGCAATGATCGGCCTCCCCGGAGGGTTCATTGGGTTCTTGTGTAATTTAGGGATGGTATAGATGATGGGTATAATAGGATGACTGGTCATAAGAGAGTCAGCACATCATCTTGATATAATATTGTTTAAAACAGCCTTATTGAGTACTTTATCCACTTGTTGTTATGATTCCAGCACTCTGGTCTGAGGAGATCTTATTGCAAGGACCGGAGCACTGGAACGTAATGCTGGGAAAGGGGAATGGAAAGGGAATAGCCCCTGGCGCCCTATCTCCGTTGTCTCGCCCGTGCTGTCAGTACACTCTTGCGAGACTATGGTTGCTTGAGCCCATGGCAGCCGCGTTTGAAGGGCGGATTACGTCTGCCCAACTTCGATGCCCCCTCAGGTCTTAATGAGAGACAAAGAGTGTACCGAGACAGGGTGATAACAAGGGGCCCTCTTACTGAAACAATCAAAGCCAGGGGCTACTAACTAGCCTAAAACTAAATGTATGTGCAGCTTGCTGCCAAAGGAAAAGAACAACAAAGGAAATGCTGACCACACGCCCACACAATACTTTTGTGTACCGGCGGTGACAGCATAAGCAGAACCCTCTGCAAAACACCAGTGACAGAAATAATAATGGAATACAGCGGCCTAGGCCGACGGACGCGGCAGAGCCGCTACTCACGGAACCGGTACGAATACTGTCAAACGGACAGGAACTCCCAATGCTGCTGACACAGACTCTTAGAACTGGAGGACAGGCAGAATCCCAAACGAAAAGACCGGTGTGGACACCAAGAAGCCAGAAACTTGACCAGGCACAGGCAAAGGCACTGGACCTCAGGACAGGAACGCCTCACGGCAGGACACGGGATCAGACATAGGAATCGACACAGGGACTGACTCAGGAATCGACACAGGAAGCTCAGGAACTAGCAGGAACCAAGCTCAGAACTCAAGCAGACCGGATACCCAGAAATATCACCAGCGTCTGTGAATTGCAGTCAGCCAGCATATAACAGAGAGGCCTAATTAATAATCTCATGCAGCTGCCCTGTTGCATGACTCCAAACTGACAAGATGCAATTAGCAGCCAGGTGAGGCTGAACACATGGGAACAAGCTGCAATTACACCGACTCACCAGCGGCAGCAGACAAGAGTATTCTAAAACAGAGCAACAGGAAATCTTGGCATGCAAGACAACTTTATAAACATAAAATAGGAATGAACCACTACCTGTGGTTCATAACAGTATCCCCTCCTTAAAGGTGAGCTCCGAGCACCCCATGACACCCACGGGGAACATGAACAGAAGTATAACATAAAATACATAACCAAAATGCAAAAATGGAAATAAGCCACAGCCGTGGCTCATAACATTACCCCCCCCTTGAGGAGGGGTCAAAGGACCCCAAAATACAGACTATCCAAAACAAGGGATACACAAAAAAAAAAAAACCTGACACACTGGTCTAACAGACATGAAAACAGAAACAAGCTGCAACCACAGCTTGTAACAGTGCCCTCCCCCTGACGGTGGCCACTGGACACAAGATAAGGGAAAAAAATCTTTTTTTTTTTTTTTTTAATATCAAGGCAAGAGTCAAAAATTATTTCTTCTTCTTCTTCTTTTTACAAAGCTCTTTAGGTCTGACCAAGGTAATTCCCCAAACATTGTCTGAACTGATGGTACCACCCAGCAAGGCTGCGTTCAAATCAGAGACAGGTTTCTTACCCTTGGGAGCTGAACTTTCTGGCAAAGTACTATTATTAGAAGAAGAAGAAGTCAGAAAAGCACATCCTGCAGTCAAAACAATGGGCTGGGACTCTTGTGCCGAGTTTACAGTATTTGGTGGACTCTCAGCAGACAAGACTGGTGACTTAGAGGAACCTGAACCAATTTCTTTGGAACCATATCTTTTAATAATTGCAGCACTGAATGCTGGGGGATCCTGAAGAATGGGATCTTCAGCTTTCATTAGGCTGGTCGCCCACTCAAAAGGCTCTCCTCTAAAAGAATAAATCAGATAAAGCACAAGGTTCTCTGAAGTGATGCCCAGAAATGGTCTAGACAACATAATAATGTAATAGTGTTTGTAAAGTGCCAGAAATTGGGCTAAGTCCCCATCAAAGATTATGGATGTTGAGATATCAGAGTCAGGATCTGTTTCCTTCCCATCTGACTGACTGGAGTGCTTTTCTAGGACGTGGTCACTATTGACCTTACTCGAGGCTGAGACTCTCTGAACCCCACCCGGGGCAGTGACTTTCTGAACCCCACCCGGGGCAGTGACTTTCTGAACCCCACCCGGGGCAGTGACTTCCGGGAACCCCGCTGGGGCAGTGGCCTCCAGGAACCCCGCTGGGGCAGTGGCCTCCGGGAACCCCGCTGGGGCAGTGGCCTCCGGGAACCCCGCTGGGGTCAGCACCTCGGATTCTTTTACTGGGACCGAGCCGTCGGCCTCCCCCACTGGGACCGAGCCATCGGCCTCCCTCTCTGAGTCGATAATTATCGAAACTTCTCCCGGGACTATGACTTCCGGGACTTTTGCTGAAGCTATAACCTTCAGCACCTCCACTAATGCTACGCCTCTTAAGTTCTTTCCTGGGGAAGCGATCTCTAGACCCTTCTTAGAGGTTGCGTCTCTCGAGACCCCACTTGGGGATATTACTTCAAAGATCCCTTCTGGGGTTTTGCTTCTCGAGTTCCCTTCTAGAACTATGGTTTCAGATACCCTTTCTGGGGTTGCGCTCTTCAAGTCCCTACCTGGAGTAACAGCTTCTGAGACCCCTTCTGGTATGGAAACCTGAGCTAAAATATTTGATGTCCCTCTATAAGCTAGAGCATTGGGTACCGCTCCAGCACTCTGGGCATCGGGTACCGCTCCAGCACTCTGGGCATCGGGTACCGCTCCAGCACTCTGGGCATCGGGTACCGCACCAAGATCCTGAGCATCGGGCACCTCTCCAGGACCCTGGGCAACGGGCACCACTCCAGGACCCTGGGCAACGGGCACCACTCCAGGACCCTGGGCAACGGGCACCACTCCAGGACCCTGGGCAACGGGCACCACTCCAGAAACCTGGGCAACGGGCACCACTCCATAAACCTGGGCAATGGGCACCACTCCAGGACCCTGGACATCGGGCACCACTCCAGGACCCTGGGCATCGGGCACCACTCCAGGGGCTTGCAACTCTGCTTCAACAGGAACCTCAAGAGAGGAGAGAAACATTCTCTTTTGATTCCTAAATCTATAATGGGGCTCCCTTGCCCAAGGACCCCAATTATAGGACAGAGAGCTTTTTAGTGTGGTTTGTGTGACAAGTACCTCTGCCACAGTAGAGACAGGAGTAGGTCTTGTATCCTGACTCAACTTGGCCAGAGGGCAAGACTCGTCACCACACTTTGGCTTGTGCAACTCACAGGTCTGCAGATAGTGGCCTAAACCCCCACAATATAGGCATAAGTTTAAGTTTCTGCGACGCAGACGCTCCTCTTCTGAGAGCCTGGGCCGCAGAAAACTTTTAAACCTTTTCTCTTCAATTAAACCAGAGGATTCTCTTGTCACCATACTGTGAACAAGAGTCTCTTTAGAGATAGATGTACTCTCAACGACTTCTGGCAAGATAAGCAAGATTTTAGTCAGAATGTTTTGCAGATGCTTTAGGGATTGCTGCAAAACTTCTAGTCGCTCTGGTCTCAAAGCACTGAAAACAGAGTTCAGGGCTGCGAGAGATGACTAGACAAGGCAGGACTAGACAAGGCAGGACTAGACAAGGCAGGACTAGACAAGGCAGGACTAAATTTTTGCTAAACAAAACAAGACTTTTTTTTTTTTTTTTAAACACCGGACTGGATTCTAAACACCGGACTGGATTCTAAACACCGGACTGGATTCTGCACACTGAATTCTAGACAGGACTGGATTCTAAACACCGGATTGGATTCTGCACACTGAATTCTAGACAAGACTGGATTCTAAACACCGGATTGGATTCTGCACACTAAATTCTAGACTAGACACTGGACTGGGCCAAAAAAGAAAAAAAAGTTTTATTTCTTTTTTGTGGTAGGGCTAGTGATAATGTTATGATTCCAGCACTCAGGTCTGAGGAGATCTTATTGCAAGGACCGGAGCACTGGAACGTAATGCTGGGAAAGGGGAATGGAAAGGGAATAGCCCCTGGCGCCCTATCTCCGTTGTCTCGCCCGTGCTGTCAGTACACTCTTGCGAGACTATGGTTGCTTGAGCCCATGGCAGCCGCGTTTGAAGGGCGGATTACGTCTGCCCAACTTCGATGCCCCCTCAGGTCTTAATGAGAGACAAAGAGTGTACCGAGACAGGGTGATAACAAGGGGCCCTCTTACTGAAACAACCAAAGCCAGGGGCTACTAACTAGCCTAAAACTAAATGTATGTGCAGCTTGCTGCCAAAGGAAAAGAACAACAAAGGAAATGCTGACCACACGCCCACACAATACTTTTGTGTACCGGCGGTGACAGCATAAGCAGAACCCTCTGCAAAACACCAGTGACAGAAATAATAATGGAATACAGCGGCCTAGGCCGACGGACGCGGCAGAGCCGCTACTCACGGAACCGGTACGAATACTGTCAAACGGACAGGAACTCCCAATGCTGCTGACACAGACTCTTAGAACTGGAGGACAGGCAGAATCCCAAACGAAAAGACCGGTGTGGACACCAAGAAGCCAGAAACTTGACCAGGCACAGGCAAAGGCACTGGACCTCAGGACAGGAACGCCTCACGGCAGGACACGGGATCAGACATAGGAATCGACACAGGGACTGACTCAGGAATCGACACAGGAAGCTCAGGAACTAGCAGGAACCAAGCTCAGAACTCAAGCAGACCGGATACCCAGAAATATCACCAGCGTCTGTGAATTGCAGTCAGCCAGCATATAACAGAGAGGCCTAATTAATAATCTCATGCAGCTGCCCTGTTGCATGACTCCAAACTGACAAGATGCAATTAGCAGCCAGGTGAGGCTGAACACATGGGAACAAGCTGCAATTACACCGACTCACCAGCGGCAGCAGACAAGAGTATTCTAAAACAGAGCAACAGGAAATCTTGGCATGCAAGACAACTTTATAAACATAAAATAGGAATGAACCACTACCTGTGGTTCATAACAGTATCCCCTCCCTAAAGGTGAGCTCCGAGCACCCCATGACACCCACGGGGAACATGAACAGAAGTATAACATAAAATACATAACCAAAATGCAAAAATGGAAATAAGCCACAGCCGTGGCTCATAACATTTGTTGCTTGAAAATATCTGTTGGATCCATGTCCAAAGCTTTATATACATTCTTATTACCCAGTTGCCAATGTAGATCATCTTTATAGGCAGCTATGTCAAGCATCACAAGACCTCCAGTCTGTCTGCTGGGCGGATTACAATATCTTAATATCTGCTCAGATCTTTAAGAACCAATCTTTCAGGTTTAGACAAATGATGTTGTGTAATCATTGTCTACTTTGTATTAGTGGAGATACATTGATCCATAATTCAAGAATAACATTTAAATGAAGCTTTTGGAGAGGGGGGGTCAAAAGCAGGGCCGGTTCTACACCATGTGGTGCCCAGTGCGAAAGTTTCCACTGGCGCCCCCCCCCCCGCGGCAAAACAGGGGCGTGGCTTCATAGGAGAGGGGCGTGGCCACAGTTATGCCCCCAGTAGCTGTGCCCCCAGATATGCCCCAAGTAGTTGTGCCCCCCAGTTGATTTGCCCCCAGTAGATTTGCCCCTTGTAGCTGTGCCCCCAGTAGTTGTGCCCCCCTGTAGCTTTGCCCCCAGAAGTTGTGCCCCCAGTTAATTTGCCCCAGTAGCTGTTTCCCCTGTAGCAGTGCCCCCTGTAGTTGTTCCCCTAGTAGTTGTGCCCCCTGTAGCTGTGCCCCTTGTAGCAGTGCCCCTGTAGTAGTGCTCCCTGTAGTAGTGCCCCCTGTAGCTGTGCCCCCAGTTGATTTGCCCCCTGTAGCTGTGCCCCCCAGTAGTTGTGCGCCCCTGTAGCTTTGCCCCCAGTAGTTGTGCCCCCAGCAGCTGTGCCCCCAGTTAATTTGCCCCAGTAGCTGTTTCCCCTGTAGCAGTGCCCCCTGTAGTTGTTCCCCTAGTAGTTGTGCCCCCTGTAGCTGTGCCCCTTGTAGCAGTGCCCCTGTAGTAGTGCTCCCTGTAGTAGTGCTCCTTGTAGTAGTGCCCCCTGTAGCTGTGCCCCCAGTTTATTTGCCCCCTGTAGCTGTGCCCCCCAGTAGTTGTGCGCCCCTGTAGCTTTGCCCCCAGTAGTTGTGCCCCCAGCAGCTGTGCCCCAGTTAATTTGCCCCAGTAGCTGTTTCCCCTGTAGCAGTGCCCCCTGTAGTTGACCCCCTAGTAGTTGTGCCCCCTGTAGCTGTGCCCCTGTAGTAGTGCTCCCTGTAGTAGTGCTCCCTGTAGTAGTGCCCCCTGTAGCTGTGCCCCCAGTTGATTTGCCCCCTGTAGCTGTGCCCCCCAGTAGTTGTGCGCCCCTGTAGCTGTGCCCACAGTAGTTGTGCCCCCAGCAGCTGTGCCCCCAGTTAATTTGCCCCAGTAGCTGTTTCCCCTGTAGCAGTGTCCCCTGTAGTTGTTCCCCTAGTAGTTGTGCCCCCTGTAGCTGTGCCCCTTGTAGCAGTGCCCCTGTAGTAGTGCTCCCTGTAGTAGTGCCCCCTGTAGCTGTGCCCCCAGTTGATTTGCCCCCTGTAGCTGTGCCCCCCAGTAGTTGTGCGCCCCTGTAGCTGTGCCCCCAGTAGTTGTGCCCCCAGCAGCTGTGCCCCCAGTTAATTTGCCCCAGTAGCTGTTTCCCCTGTAGCAGTGCCCCCTGTAGTTGTTCCCCTAGTAGTTGTGCCCCCTGTGGCTGTGCCCCTTGTAGCAGTACCCCTGTAGTAGTGCCCTCAGTAGCTGTGCCCCCAGTTGATTTGCCCCCAGTAACTGTTCCCCCTGTAGCAGTGCCCCCTGTAGTTGTGCCCCCTGTAGATGTGCCCCTTGTAGCAGTGCCCCCTGTATGTGTCCCCTGTAGTAGTGCCCCCAGTAGCTGTGCCCCCAGTTGATTTGCCCCCAGTAACTGTTCCCCCTGTAGCAGTGCCCCCTGTAGTTGTGCCCCCTGTAGATGTGCCCCTTGTAGCAGTGCCCCTGTATGTGTCCCCTGTAGTTGTGCCCCCTGTAGATGTGCCCCTTGTAGCTGTGCCCCCTGTATGTGCCCCCAGTAGTAGTGTCCCTTGTAGCTGTGCCCCCAGTATGTGCCCCCTGTAGCCGCTTTAAAAACCCTAAAAGAAAAATTCCAATACATACCAGCCTCGCTCCTGCTTCCGGACCGCTGCTGCCGCTGCTGTCTCCGGACGCAGGCTCCTCTCTATGGGAGAGACGTCATGACGTCTCTCCCATAGCAGCGCCGCACTGACACTAGAGGTCAATTTTGACCTCTAGCGTGAGTCAGCGACGCCGGCTGCAGCGGGTGCACATGGCGTTTGCTGCAGCCGGGAGCCAGGGAGCGGTGAAGGAGGGAGGATAATAGTAGCGGCTCTTGCCACGGCGGCGCCCTCAGGGTAGCGGCACCCCAGGCAAAAAGCCTGCTTGCCCGTGGCAAAAGCCGCTACTGGTCAAAAGTGGATGCTGTCTTTATCGGTAAAATCTCATAATCAGCAGATAATGATTTCCCAGAGTGTTCTTTAAGTCTCAACTGCCTATTAAATTTTAATTGTTCCACTTTACTTTTAAATACATTGTGACTAGTTGTTGGAATAAAAGACAATCTATGACTTAATACAGAGTATTCAAATTCTGTAAGAGTCCGTGTTGACATATGGAACACTACTTCCTTCTGTTGTTTACTTTGGGATGCCAGCAGTCATGTGACCAACGCTGGAATCCCAACACCACTCGGAATCCCTGTGCCGAAACACCGACCGCTGACATGCCAAGGGTAAGAATTGGGGACACTATTGGAGTTAGAGACTGGGGGGATTATAGTTAGGCACTAGAGGAGGCGGGAGGTTAGCAGTAGCCACCACCCTTGGAGTCTAAGCCCTTGCTACCACCCCCTGAATCTTATCCTTAGCAATCACCCCATGCAAGTTAGGATAGGGGAGTGGTAAAATAATTATCCTCCGGCCCCTGTCAGCATTATCAATGTTGGGATGCTGGCGTCGGTCATGTGAGTCATACCCAACCCGTTTACTCTTGCAGAGTTTTTGCCATTGCCCTCCCCATCTTGTATGGGTTCTTTTGGGGCATCTTTTTTTGCCCTGGTAGTGACCTTCTGTGCTGCCACCTGACTACCCGATGCTGGTGCCTCTGATTCACTGGCTAATGTTGCACACGCACTTAGTGTACAATTGAATTGCCCTGTCGGGCGCCATCTAGTGACTGCAGTCGTGTAAAACACTTGAATTCCCCCATAGAGGTGAGGAGCAGTGTTAGCCTTTTATTATATAGGATGCTGTTTATCTGTTTTAAACTTAATGAAGTCGTTCGTATATTTTTCGACTTGCTGTATCAGTTGGTTGAGCCAGTCATTCATTTTGTCTGCAAGTAATCTATTTCAAAAGCACCAATCTTTTCTTTGGCACTTGCTAATTCTCTGCCAGATTCTTCTATTACAAGAAGCATTAGATCAAAAGACGCCTTATTCAGCAGAAATCGGGATTGCGCCTCCCGATGGTCGGCACATTTTTTATATGAAATCCTTTAGGTATTAGCTTTCCCTGAAATAATCAGAGAGGAATACATGTAGGAAAAAGTACATTTCTTTTTTTTCTGAGTTTAACAAGTTGGAGGAATAATTGCTCAAGTGACTCAATACCTCCTGTAGCCTTCATGTTCTCCTTAAATAGAATGCATAGCTCACGTGTAGACAATTTCTGAGGACAAAACAAATGACTTTCTCAAGCAAATGTCGCAGCAAGTCAAATAATTATTGGAATGACGTCATTAAGTTGAAAAGAGATAAACTCGGCATTGTTAATAAAGATTATGCTGGAAACAAAGGTGGTCATTCCGAGTTGTTCGCTCGTTGCCGATTTTCGCTATACTGCGATTAGTCGCTTACTGCGCATGCGCAAGGTTCGCAGAGCGCATGCGCTTAGTTATTTTACACAAAAGTTAGGTATTTTACTCACGGCATAACAAAGCTTTTTCATCGCTGTGCTGATCGTAGTGTGATTGACAGGAAGTGGGTGTTTCTGGGCGGAAACTGGCCGTTTTATGGGAGTGTGCAGAAAAACGCAGGCGTTCGAGTTGCAAAACGCAGGAGTTGCTGGAGAAACGGGGGAGTGGTTGGGCAAACGCTGGGTGTGTTTGTGACGTCAAACCAGGAACGAAAAGGACTGAGCTGGTCGCAATGGCTGAGTAAGTCTGGAGCTACTCAGACACTGCTAAGAAATTTCTATTCGCAATTCTGCTAATCTTTCGTTCGCACTTCTGCTAAGCTAAGATATACTCCCAGAGGGCGGCGGCTTAGCGTGTGCAATGCTGCTAAAAGCAGCTAGCGAGCGAACAACTCGGAATCACCCCCAAAGTGTATAACTCGGTGAATAACTCCTCCAACAGAAGGGGTGGTGTTTGAAGAAAAAGATACAATTGAAAACAGAGACATGTCGACCTTTTGTCAGTGTCGACCTAATGCATGTTGATCATATGGGTCGACATAATGACTGTATTAAGCCTGGAGAAGGGATAAAGAAGTGATAAGTGCAAGGTGATAACGCACCTTCTCTAAGCTTAATACATCTGCCCCTGTGTCCCTTACAGAATTTCTACCACATTTATCCTCACTTTCCTGGGTGTGGTATAGAAGATCTACAATGTCTAGGTCGACAGTCACTAGGTCGATCCATATGATTGACATGCATTAGGTCGACACTGACAAATGGTCGACACTGGGAAAGATTGACAGGTACAAAAGGTGGACATATGGAAAGGCCGACACAGGAAATGGTTGACACAAAAAAAGGTTGACACAATATTTTTGTATTTTTTTTGTGTCATTTACACTGTGAGAGCACAGGGAGTCCCAATTAGTGTATCACGTCCCCTTGCATAACTCACTTCCCTTGCCATGCTGCGGGCAAGGTGCCTTGCTCCACTATTACAGCGCTTGGCTCGGGCTTCAATTCCCAATCATAGTCCACGTGGATAGTACAGTATGAAAAAGGTGTACAAAATTTAAAAAAAACTTAAAAAGTTGTGTCAACAATAAGTGTTTCGACCACTGCCATGTGGGCCATTTGAACTTGTTGACCTTTTGTATCTGTCGACCTTTTCCAGTGTCAACATTTTGTTAATGTCGACCTAATGCATGTCAAACTTTTTTCAGTGTCGACCTAATGCATGTCGATTATATGGGGTCAATCTAATGACTGCCGACCTAAACATTGTCTATATATACATTGGAACCCTACTTACCTACCCTCTCGGAACAGCCGGGAAGATCCCGAAAATCGTGTGGCACTTCCAGCCCCACGGAAAGGTGGGCAAGTCTCCTGCATGTGCCGCTAGCCCCCCCCAACACCAACTTAGCCGCCCACAAGAGAGCACTTGTGGGTGGTCCGAGGGGGCTCCAATGACATGATTCGCATTGAAACGTGTCATCAAAGCCCCACCCCTTGTTATACAGTGCCTGTTTTCTCTGCACTGTATAGCGGGTGGAGCCACAATGAATCGTTCGTGCCACCACATCCCCCTAACCAATGGCCACGCTCCCTATGCGCGAACCAGGCTGCTCTCTCCCGGGAGGGGCAGCAAAACAAGCAAGTATGCATTTATCTATACAGTCTCATACTTTAATATAGTCATCCAAACAATACAGTAGTTTGCTGCCCACCACACTTTGCAACAGCCAAGTAACACCCCATGTAAAGTTTTAGGGGATAGTGGGTAATGGTAACACACTGCTTTTCTGTAAGTGTTCTGGAACTCTCCCATGGAATGACACATTCCACAAAAACACATTCTTCTTTCCTTATGTTTGGTCCTTTTTGCACTGGACAGTTTTTCTTATGGTTGTCTTTTCTCTTCTTGCAAACCGTGTTCTCTAACACTATCTTCCTACTTATTCCCCAAATGTATTAAACCTTAACAAGAGATAAAATTGAGACGAATAAGAAGTGATAAATGACCAGTCAATCAGCTTCTTAATTGCCATGTCACAGGCTGTGTTTCAAAAATGACAGTTACTGTAGGAGCTGGTTGGCTGGTCATTTACTGTATTACTCCTTATGCGTCTCAACTTTATCTCTTGTTAAGGATTAATACATTTGGGCCCATAATTCATACCAGCAAGCACCTGCTGGTACGCATCTTTGAGAGCATGTATCGTGAAGATGTAGACCTTGTTGCTCTGCAGGTTGTACTGCTAGATGCAGAAGTTTGCGATTTGCTTTATGATCAGACTAGTGACTAGTCCGCCGGAAAGCATCTGAGCTGAGCTGCCGGGTAAGAGAAGGCACAGACACTGATGATGAGGATCACATTACCCAGAGACATCATATACACCTTCTGCTGCCAGCAACTACCTCCACCAGCCTGCTGTATACTATAGACATTATAGCGTTACCTCTTGTTTTTTTATTGTTTAAGAGTATTTGCTATAGTGCTTTTATTAACATAATATCCTTTTAGACTATTGGACACTGCCTTGGATTAGACTTACAATATGTGATACCTTTTTGTATTATAGATGTTTGTTTTCAGTTTCTTATGACTTTTGAAGTCTCATTATTTGATGTATCTCTTTGAGGTTCTATGATATTAACTTAAGGTTTATACATTATATCGACGCCTGATTACTTTTTCTACTAGCTGATTATCTATTCTTCGTGGGAGTAATCTCTTTGTACATGTCACCGTGACCATGGCAACACTTCCTGGGAAGGTCGCAACGGGCTGACAGCAGGGCGAATACATCTGATGTCATCGGCATGTGCCGTACCCGGAAGTTGTGCCCCCTGTAGATTTGACACCAGTAGATGTGCCCAGCGTAGTTGTGCCCCCTGTAGATTTGCCCCCAGTAGTAGTGCCCCCTGTAGATTTGGCCCCAGTAGTTGTGCCCCCTGTAGATTTTGCCCCCAGTAGCTGTGCCCCCTGGTAGCGCCGCAAACACAAATGAAAAAAAAAAAACGAAAAAAAAATACTTACCTGTCCGCTCCTGCTTCCCCACTGCTGCTGGCCGCGTCTCAGTCCGCCCGTCCATGCGTGTGACGCGTGACGTCACACGCAAGTCACGGACCGGCGGGGAGCGGAGGGGAGGGAGAGCCTTGATGCAGCTGCGGCTGCGATCTGCTTGCGGGAGGGAGGTATTGGCGGAGACGAGCTGCGGCGCCCAGTACTGTCTTGGGCGCCTGTAGCTCGAGGTCCACCGGAACCGCCCTCCCTACGCCCCTGTATACTAACACATATATAAACATAAATACAGTATGCACATATACACACTAACACATACAGTACAGTATATACTAAAACATATATAAAAACACTAATACAGTATACTAAACACTAATACAGTATACACATAGACATATACGTACTAACACATACAGTGCAGTATATACTAACGTACTGTATATACACATACCTCCCAACTTTGTCCTGGCCCAAGGAGGGACACACGCATGGCAAGGCCGCGCGCGAGCTCCCAAAAAAGGGGCGTGACCTGTGCATTTTCGTCACTGAGGGGGCATGCCCAGCGCATGCGCACAGAGTCTATTCACCGCTGCTCTGCTAAGCAGGGCAGCGAGAGACAGAGCCTCCCAACTGCCCCCCCCCCCCACCGCGGGACACTGCGGCCCGCGGGTGGGACAGCGGGACAGTCCCCAAAAAACGGTACAGTCCCCAAAAAGCGGGACTGTCCCGCAAAAATTGGGACAGTTGTGAGGTGTGTATACACACTAATACAGTGTGCACATATACACACTAAGACATACAGTACAGTATATACTAACAAATATACGCACTAATACAGTATGCACATATACACACTAAGACATACAGTACAGTATATACTAACACATATATAAACACTAATACAGTAAACACATATACATATATGCACTAACACATACAGTACAGTATATACTAACATACTATATATACACACTAATACAGTGTGCACATATACACACTAAGACATACAGTACAGTATATACTAACACATATACACACTAATACAGTATGTACATATACATACTAACACATACTGTACAGTACAGTATATACTTACACATATATACACACTAATACAGTATGCACATATACACACACTAACACATACAGTACAGTATATACAAACACATATATACACACTAATATAGTATAAACATATACACACTAATACACCCAGCACAGTATATACTAACACATATATACACACTAATACAGTATACACATATACATATACACGCACTAATAAATATATACTAACACATATATACACATTAATACAGTATACACACATACAAAGACACACTAACACAAGCAGTACAGTATATACTAACACATATACACACTAATACAGTATACAGTTACACACATACATATATACAGTGACACATGCAGTACAGTATATACTAACACATATATACAATTATACACACAGATACACAGATACAGTATACACACATACATATATACACTAACATTCAGTACAGTAACCAACCCCCTCCCCCCCCCCCCCCCCCCAACTTGCGGCACAGCACAAAATACAGCTCCATCTAGTGATGGCATCGGTGGGTTATCCATCGATGGTACCATCGATTGAAAGCCTCCATGGTTGGGAACAATCTGTAAGGGAACCATCAATGGTTTTGACCATCGATGGTCACCCTTACTTTAATATTAAGTGAGTTGTGGGCCAATCAGGCCCCGGGGGCGTGGCTTTGCGGGTGTTGGGGGCGGAGCTATGCTCTGTGTCCCTGACACCCTAACAGAAAAAAATATATATATTTGATAGCTCTTTATCATCGATGGCGGGAACCCATATGGTTCTTCCCCATCGATGGTAAAAGTTAGAGATGAGCGGGTTCGAATGTAACGCCAGAATTAACGCCAGTTCGGTTTTATCCGGATGTTTTTTATTGGCTATCCAAAACACATGACGTCCGTGAGCCAATAAGATGTCGTTTTTTTAGAACCGAGTAAATCCGAGTAAAACCGAACCCGCTCATCTCTAGTAAAAGTAGTTACCATCGGTCATAGACCATTGATTATTTTGAATCATCGATGGTCAATGGCCATCCCTAGCTCAATCATTTATTGCGCGCTATGATGCCGGACTGCATCGGACTTCCCATGACCACCACCTCCCTGGCGCCATACCTGTCTAGAACCGTGGTGGAGTGCACTGTAGTGACTGTCACCGACACATGCACCACTCAGATTAGTCTGGAAGTAGCAATTCGCAGCTAGGTGGACTAGCCCATGTCTGTTGCTACTTGGAGCCGCCGTGCATGTGCGGCATGCGCCACTAGGAGAGCTTTCATCTGTGAGTAGGGAGACTGAACGTTGTAAAAAGGGAAATGGTGTGTGGGGGATGGAGGGGGACAGCCTGCTCTACCGCATATCTGAGTCTTCCTGAGGTGTCAGCGCAATCCATGTGTGAATGGGTGCAGGGGAGCTGCGGGCCCTGGAGGCAGCCTGGGCCCCATGGCAGCTGCACTCCCTGTAGTTATGACACTGGGTTTAATTATTATTCATGGAAATTATATTCCTCTTTACTATGCTTTAACATGTCCATAATCTATGTAAATAAATATATCACATTAAAGGGCAGATTTATCAAAAAATTTACTAAAACAATGTAAAAAAGGGTGTTTTTGCACCCTTTTCACATTATTTTAGTTTCACTTAAATGTATTAAATGGCTTTTGGAGCAGCTCCAAACCCTTTCATTCTATTTTTTTTAGTAATCAGATCACATTTCCCATACTTAAAATGGGATATGCGATCTGACTGAATTTACTGAATTTACAAAAAAAAAAAAAAGAAGTACAAAAATACTGTAGTGAACCCTGTGATAAAAAGGCTGTCTCAGGACAGGGCACACTGCGGATCCTGTACTTCTGAACAGCTTTCTGAATGAACCCAACAGTGTGACCAGCTATGTGTGTCCGATGGACACAGAAGCTGATCACTGTGAAAAAAACAATAAAATACTTTTTTTAAAATTCATACCTAACCAAGGACCGGTGATTGGTGCGTTCTGCTGGTCATTGGGACTTCCTGCTGCTACTGTGACCCCCCGCTGCAGTAAAGTGATGCTACAAAAGAGCAGTTCACTTTACAGCACCGGAGGTCACAGCAGCAGGGAGCCCCGATGACTGGCAGCCCTCCAAGAGCACCGATCACTGAACCCTGCCTTAGGTGAGTATAAGCACATCGGTGGTGGTGATGGTGGGGGAGGGGGGTTAGTGGCACGGAGGGGTGCGCGGCAGTGGCAATGTCAGTGGTGGCGCATGCGCAGAACATACTCTGGGCATTTTTCACAAAAACGCAGGGACAGAGCTTTCTCACAAGCTCTGTCCCTGCTTATTATTATTGATACATCCATGCAATGTAAGCAAGAATCACATTGTAGATTGGGTTGATGTAATCACTTCACATCTGCATCTTCAGATACAGATCTGCACATGTGCAACTGTGCCATATAAAGCCTTAACGTCTCAATCTGTGCACATACAGTATGAAAGATATTGAGCACTTTTATTTTTGCATTTTTCTTTTTTCCATAATAGAAGTGCAGAATTATTCCTTTAAAAACAGTAGAATCAGATTCTTTATATGACTTATTGGACTTATACTCAAATACTGTTAATGTGTTATGTTTTCTGTTTACCCTGTATGGTGATGTACTATACATTTTGTGGTGCCTTATAAAGTAAATAATAAAAGGGGAAAGTGACTCCCCACCTGAGGGTGCTTGCTTTTGTAATAAAATTAAGTTGCTGATTAACATATGCTAGAATGAAACTAGCATTTGACTTAAGGGGGGTACACACGGAGAGATCCGTGCTTAAAATCTAAGCAATCTTGCTAGATTGCTTAGATTTTAAGCACGGATCTGCCGTGTGTATGCCCTCCAGCGATAGCGATGCGCGGTCCGCGCATCGCTATCGCCGGTGCTAGATTGAGCTGCATGCAGGCTCAATCTAGCGGGTCGCTCACTTCACCGTTGTGTGAAGTGAGCGGCCCCCCCGTCGGCTTCTCCCCTCGCTCAGCACATCGCGCTGTGCTGAGCGGGGTGAGAGATGTGTGCTGAGCGGTCTGTGTTAAGATCGCTCAGCACACATCTCTCCCGTGAGTACCCCCCTTTAAACCCACATTGTGCTGAAGTAAGCAATTTCTTATCACATATTCTGATTATATCTCTGTACTTAGTAGATAACATACAGGGCCGTAACTAGATGTGTGCAGAATGTACATTGCCCACAGCACATTTGAGTTAGGGACCACCAGCATCAGAGAAGCCTTGTCGGGGCCTGGTGGCTTATTATACGTTTGCAAACTGTATGTAACTAAGACCTCTGGATTTCTATTGTATGTATGTATATATATATATATATATATATATATATATACACACACACACACACACAGAGCCGGCCTTAGGCATAGGCAAACTAGGCAAATGCCTAGGGCATTTGATATGCTTAGGGGCACCAGCAGCTTCTGCTGATTAAAATGATATGCAGCATGCCTATATTCTGTGTGTGACTGAGGCTGTATCTGCATACAAAATGCTACATTGCAGTGTATTCCTGGAAATCACTGTAATGTAGCATTTCGTATGCAGATACAGCCACAGTCGCACACAGAATATAGGCATGCTGCATATCATTTTTATCAACAGATGCTGCTTGTGCATCCTAGCCACATAATAATGCAAATAATATGATGCATTTTCATAAACAAAAGGCGCCCGACGTTAGCAGAGCTGCCAGCTGACTCATGCCAGGCATCTCCTGCAGTACTCGCGGCAGTGCTAGGGGGCACCAACCAAAATCTTGCCTAGGGCATCATATGGGTTAGGGCCGGCTCTGTATATATATATATATATATATATAGATCCGGAATAACGGCGGCACTCACGGCATACAATGAAGAGGCAGACGCAGGTCTGATATCAACGTTTCAATGTTTAGTAAAACATTTTTGTCAGGATAAACAAATACAACAGTGTCACTCACCTAAATGGTGATCCATGGCGCCAGCCGCCCGTCGCGTCCCGCTGATGTGATGACGTCATGCTGGGGCGCCGGCCTCGGCGTCACGGAGCACTTGGACCGGAACACCTCTATATAGTGGAAATTGAGAATTAGACGATCAATAGAAAGATGGATCAACTGTTACAAACCAGAGCACATACAATAAAATCCTCTGATTAACTAGTTAATAGACAGATAGCAAAATGTACACTATACAAGGCACAAAAAGCACCATTTGCCGGAATGTAACAACTGAAAGTGACACACGCTGATCGGACACAATGAGAAATAAAATGTAACCTTTAAACTAGTTACAATATTGTTGCCATGTAACCAAAGCAACAGTTACAGGGCACAAATACTGTTCACATGGAATCAGCCCTTAGGAACAGAACAATGTATCTAGCAGACTAACAAGATTAATGTATGTCCAAGTATAATAAATAGATATGGTGACAGAAATCACTGAAAAAGGAATTAAAGAATGCAACAATTAAATAAATGCTGATAGCCCTGCATGTTCATTGAGCCCACGAGGGGACAGAGTATCTAGCAGGAATATCCAACGGGCCTCAGCTTTCAATACAAGTTGACCACGATCTCCACCTCTCTTCAGTGGTGGGATATGGTCAATTATGCGATGTCTCAAGACTGCAATGGAGTGTTTGGCTTGTAAAAAATGTCTAGCCACAGGCTGATCGCTCCGACCTGTAGTTAAGGCGGCTCGGATGGATGTGCGATGCCCCGCCATTCGCTCTTTAAACATGCAATCAGTCTTGCCGACATAGTGGAGCCCGCAGGGGCAACTGAGGAGATAAACGACAAATCGTGTGGTGCAAGTCACATGGTGTCTGATCTTAAATTTTTTTCCCGTAAAGGGATGGCAAAAAGTGTCCCCTACAAGCATATGGCTACACGTAGTGCAGCCTAAGCATTTAAAGCAGCCTGGACATGACGATTTAAGAAAGGTAGTGGGTTGTGGTTTTTTGGTACCTGAAATCATGGTTTTAACAACCATATCACGAATGTTCTTTCCTCTCCTATAAGCTGGCATGATGTGCGTATTAGACAGTGTGGAAATTTTTTTATCAGTTTGTACTATAGGCCAAAACTGTTTAGTGGCCTTACTAATCACAGCACTCTGAGTATTAAACTGATTAATCCAAATTAGCCTGTCGGTTTTATTGGATTTATCGACAGGGGCCAGAGTGTCATTTCGTTTCAATTTAAGTACTTTGTTTTTAATAGAGATTAATTCAGAATAAACATATCCCCTTTGTACAAATTTAGTTATCATGTTGTTACAGGCTAATTCAAGATTAGTTTCATCACTGATGATTCGTTTCAGACGAAGCATCTGGGAATAAGGGAGACCTTTACGCAAAGATATCGGATGATGGCTGGATGCCTGTAGCAGATTATTTCTGTCTGTATTTTTGATATAGATATCTGTCACAATTCTTTGTTCATGAATGCTAATTAATACATCCAGATAATTGACACTCTGTTCATGTATATAATAAGTAAATTTGATTGGTGAATTGGAGTTATTATGTGATTCTAATAACAATTCTAACAGAGCACGAGGACCAGTCCAGAACAAAAGTAAATCATCTATGTATCTGAGGTATAAAAGAACAAAAGGTTTGGCTGTTTCATTGGACAGAAAAAGTGTCTCCTCCACCTGCAGCATGAAACTGTTAGCAAAGGAAGGCGACACATTGCTGCCCATGGAGCAGCCGGCAAGCTGTAAAAAGAATTGATTATTAAACAAAAAATAGTTTCTCTGCAACGTAAGCTGTAATAAGGAAAGAAACAGATTAATGTCAGGTCCAGTGTAAGCCGGATTGTTCCGAATCAATTTTTCAACGGCTTTCAATCCTTCCTCGTGGGGAATACAGGTGTATAAGTTCTGAACGTCAATTGTGACCAATAAGCACGTAGTAGGAACTGTGGTAATAGTTAACAACTTGTTGAGGAGAGATGTAGTGTCCTTTAAACAATGATCCACTGTTTGAATACATGGTTGTAAGTAGTAGTCCAAAAAAATGGATACCTTTTGAAAAAGAGATCCTCTGGCAGAGATTATGGGACGTGCAGGGGGACACTGACTATTTTTATGTATTTTAGGTAGTGAATACAAAATTGGTACAACAGGAAATTTGGTAGTAAGTGCTTCATATTGAGATGATGATAACAAGCCGTCATGCATGGCTTTTGTTAACACACTGTCCAATTCTTTTTTGAAGAGGTTAGTTGGATCAGACTGAAGTTTCCTATACGTGGCATGATCAGATAATTGTCGGTCTAATTCACAAATGTAATCAGAGATGTTCTGTATTACAATGGCTCCCCCCTTATCCGCCGGCCGGATAACAATGTCCTCATATTTACTGAGGTTATTTAGGGCTTGCCATTCTACCTTTGTAAGATTGGAATGAGGGGGTTTTGCCTGTTTGATTACACGTTGTACTTGATGATTGACCGTTCTTGAGAAAGCTTTAATAGACTGATTCTGAGAAACTGGGTCGAATTTAGATTTAGTCCTTATTGCTGGAGGTAATGTAGTGATTGTGGTAGATCCAGAAGGATTTTGTGAGAAATATTCTTTAAGACGAAGTTGTCGTTCCAGTTTGTATTGTTCGACTTTCCAAGTAAAAGGGTCAAATTTTGTTGTGGGGACAAAACTAAGTCCTTTAGAAAGAACCTGTAGTTCATCCGGAGTAAGTTGACGGTCTGAGAGGTTAAAGATCATCTCTTTTTGGAGTAGGTTGTTTTCCTTCCTTGCCGTCCTCTGGCATTGCCCGCCCCTCCTCGTGATTTTACGCTTGGATCGGTGATTTGTGCTCGTGTGCGTGATCCTAAAGGGGGAAGACCAGTGTTGGAATGTTGTGTTTCTGTTTCACTGGCTGAAGCTGTACCCTCTGTAGAGGTATCAGTGTCCAGCCGGTTTGCATTAAAGCGGTTGTAGACACGTCTTCTCGGTAGTCGGTTGGATACAGGTGTACCAGAAACCCACGGATATACTTGACGTTTGACATAATCATTGTTTACAGTGTCCAATTTATTCCTCTTATATGCAATAAGATCTTTTTGGTATTTATCAATCTGGTGATTTAATTTTTCATACCAATCTGTAGAGGTATCAGACTGTAAGGTTACTTTATGTGATTTTTCAAAGGTTTCAATTTGGCTGCGGGTGGTCGCAAGTTCTCGGGTGACTACTTCGATGACTAATAAAATAAGATCAAATGAGCACTTGTTTAAAATGGACACCCATTTTTTACAAAATGCTACATTAAATCTCCCAATTGTAGGTATATTCTTTATACGGAAACCACGAGGTATTTTTCCTTGTCGGTGGTAATCAGACAAGGTAACCCCGTGATAATAGAAATCCTTCTCACGTCGTTTTAATTTAAACAACTCACGGAACAAGTTGATGTTGTCTGGCACACCACCTGTAGCTGCAAGGTCCTCCTTGAAGCGAATATTGGTGGCATCGGTATTAGAATAGCTAAACGTTTCTCCAAGGGTAAAGTCCACTGCCATACACAGTTCGTCGATATCAGTGTCCGCGTGTGTAGACATGATCAAATTCAAATAATTCTCAAGTTCAAAAAAAATTGTGCATATAAGACAAAAAAGTGAAAAAATAAAAATAAAAATGAAACAAGTGTTCCAAAGAGAACAATCCAGACGTGTTAAACTTGTGCCCTGTAACTGTTGCTTTGGTTACATGGCAACAATATTGTAACTAGTTTAAAGGTTACATTTTATTTCTCATTGTGTCCGATCAGCGTGTGTCACTTTCAGTTGTTACATTCCGGCAAATGGTGCTTTTTGTGCCTTGTATAGTGTACATTTTGCTATCTGTCTATTAACTAGTTAATCAGAGGATTTTATTGTATGTGCTCTGGTTTGTAACAGTTGATCCATCTTTCTATTGATCGTCTAATTCTCAATTTCCACTATATAGAGGTGTTCCGGTCCGGGTGCTCCGTGACGCCGAGGCCGGCGCCCCAGCATGACGTCATCACATCAGCGGGACGCGACGGGCGGCTGGCGCCATGGATCACCAGACGGGGGTATTTAGGTGAGTGACACTGTTGTATTTGTTTATCCTGACGAAAATGTTTTACTAAACATTGAAACGTTGATATCAGACCTGCGTCTGCCTCTTCATTGTATGCCGTGAGTGCCGCCGTTATTCCGGATCTATTATTGGACACAGCGTCTGCTGTAACCACTGGAAGGCACCGGCTATTTCATCCTGCTTTAACCCCAGCTGAGGACTCAGGGAGTGCCGTGCTATATGCTTTGATATATATATATATATATATATATATATATTCTTTCATGCCTTGGTACAGGTACAGCTCGGTGTGCTGGGGGCACCCGGGGTTTATCCCCAATGTATTTCTAGCTCAGACTACCCCTCCCTTTCATGCACCTGAACTGTATTTCCTAATTGATTTGAGCAACTTACATTTTGTTCCACAGCGCATTTGCCCTGTGGGCGCACCTTCTACATACACCCCGAGTGGCTGCACATTCCCCCCACTGACAGACGCTCCTACGTGCCTGGCTCCTGCAGCCCTAAGCTCTTGGTCTCCGCTCCGGACAGGCCCAATTGGAAACCGGTTATTCCTCTCCAAGTCCTGCCCGGGACCGCTTCTCAGACTGGGCTGCGCCTGTCACCACTGACCTCCGGCATTCTCCACTGCGGCTGCCGCTTCCCCGTTGGATCCGCCACCATCAGGAGTAGGTAAACACTGGAGCTGGTGGGGAGACACTCGGAGTTGCTGGAGCTTGCCAGCGCTGCCGTAACTCACAGCGCGGCTCCTTCTTTCAGCGAGTCACTACAGCGCTGACTTTGCTTACACTACCACCAATGTCCAGGGTCGGCATCAAGGGGGGTCAAAGGGGACACCTGTACCGGGCCCCAAGGTTCAAAGGGGCCCCAAGGATAAGCCACTTTGTAACCGGCAGAGATTTGAGACAACTTGTTCAAATAGGGCAGCGAGCTGTAGGCAGTGTGGACGCAGCCTTAGTGTGACCAGAGCCTCTAACAGTGACTGTACGGCGTGAGTGTGCGCCCACTCTTCCGGGTCCAGCTCTGTTGCAGGCAGTTACGGGACATGGCAGCAGCTCCACTGGCCAGAATTCCCATGCCCTGCGCCAGCCTCTTCTAATGGGGTGTGAGGGCCACATGGTACCTGCTGTGCGGAGTGAGGGTCTGGCTACTGTGAAGTGCTGTGCAGGTGAGTCTTTTCCTGGGGTAAGAGTGCCTTGGTGAGGGGATACAAGGCTTTGGGATCAGACGGGGGAGCTGGGAATGCAGCATGGAGTCGTTGGGGAGAGACAGACTGTGAGGTGTGTGGGAGGAAGGAGAAATATACATATATATACGTGTATAGATAAATATATATATATGGATTGCATGGATATTGGACATTCACTGACAATCCTCTGGAGGGTTCCATATCTATTCATTTATACAAGGACTTTACTTTACATAAGTTCCATTTTTTAAGCTGACCTTTGAGGTTCGCTTGTGTTGGAATCTGCTGACTTCAGTACTTTGTTGAACCTCCCTTACGAGGGTATTTTGAATCTGGGTAGTTAACCTTAGAGGCTGGATTGATATTACCACAGTAGTGGCTGTCGAACTCTTCCTTTGAACACCCCTGATTGACTGTCTGGGTTCATCAAAAATTAATTTTTCATTGTTATTACCTATCAAAGATCAGAGACACACCCCTGATGAAGTCTTGACATTAGACGAAACGCGTTGGAATATTGCTCTGTTTTCTGATGTTATCTTCAAATATTCAATAAGGAAGATTAAGGACACAGCATCACATTACCTACGTCCTCATACAAAGCCTAGGAGAACTACATCTTGTTGCCTATGTAATATGATGGATATTATGTATGCCTTTGTACTTTTGTAATACATTTTTTAAATGAACAGTACATTTTTTATATTCTAAAGCTTGTTTAGCTGAAATTGTGTATCACTTTGATGATCCTTTAATTATCTGGGGTTGACATAATCCCGGGGCGCCCGGTACCTGCAGTAATGTGTAAAATGTGTCTCTACCTGGCATAATGTGTAAAAGGGGCTCTACCTGGAGTAATGTGTAAAAGGGGGCTCTACCTGGAGTAATGTGTAAAATGGGGTAATGTGCAAAAGGGGGCTCTACCTGGAGTAATGTGCAAAAGGGGCTCTACCTGCATTAATGTGTAAAATGGGGCTCTACCTGGTGTAATGTGTAAAAGGGGGCTCCACCTGGAGTAATGTGTGATGGGTTCTACCTGGCATAATGTGTAATAGGGGGCTCCACATGGAGTAATGTGCAAAAGAGGGCTCTTCCTGGAGTAATGTGTAAAATGGGGCTCTACCTGGTGTAATGCATGACAGGGACTCTACCTGGCATAATGTGTAAAAAGGGGGCTCCACCTGGAGTAATGTGTGACGGGCTCTACCTGGCATAATGTGTAATAGGGGGCTCCACATAGAGTAATGTGTGACAGGCTCTACCTGGCGTAATGTGTGATAGGGGCTCTACCTGGAGTAATGTGCAAAAGGAGGCTCTACCTGCAGTAATGTGTAAAATGGGTCTCTACCTGGCGTAATGTGTAAAAGGGGCTCTACCTGGAGTAATGTGTAAAAGGGGGCTCTACCTGGAGTAATGTGTAAAATGGGGTAATGTGCAAAAGGGGGTTCTACCTGGAATAATGTGCAAAAGGGGGCTCTACCTGCAGTAATGTGTAAAATGGGGCTCTACCTGGCGTAATGTGCGACAGGGGCTCTACCTGGCATAATGTGTAAAAGGGGGCTCCACATGGAGTAATGTGTGATGGGCTCTACCTGGCGTAATGTGTGATAGGGGCTCTACCTGGAGTAATGTGTAAAAGTGGGCTCTACCTGGAGTAATGTGTAAAATGGGGCTCTACCTGGCATAATGTGTAACAGGGGCTCTACCGGGCGTAATGTGTAAAAGGAGGCTCCACCTGGAGTAATTTGTGATGGGCTCTACCTGGGATAATGTGTAAAATGGGGCTCTACCTGGCGTAATGTGGGACAGGGGCTCTACCTGGCATAATGTGTAAAAGGGGGCTCCACCTGGAGTAATGTGTGATGGGCTCTACCTGGCATAATGTGTAATAGGGGTTTCTACATGGAGTAATGTGTGACGGGCTCTACCTGGTGTAATGTGTGATAGGGGCTCTACCTGGAGTAATGTGTAAAAGGGAGCTCTACCTGGAGTAATGTGTAAAATGGGGCTCTACTTGGCATAATGTGTGACAAGGTCTCTACCTGGCATAATGTGTAAAAGGGGGCTCCACCTGGAGTAATGTGTGACGGGCTCTACCTGGGATAATGTGTAAAAGGGGGCTCCACCTGGAGTAATGTGTGACGGGCTCTACCTGGCATAATGTGTGATAGGGGCTTTACCTGGAGTAATGTGTAAAAGGGGGCTCTACCTGGAGTAATGTGTAAAATGGGGTTCTACCTGGCATAATGTGTGACAGGGGCTCTACCTGGCATAATGTGTAAAAGGGGGCTCTACCTGGAGTAATTTGTGATGGGCTCTACCTGCGATAATGTGTAAAACGGGGCTCCACCTGCAGTAATGTGTGACGGGCTCTACCTGGCATGTGTGATAGGGGGCACCACATGGAGTAATGTGTGACGGGCTCTTCCTGGCATAATGTGTGATAGGGGCTCTACCTTGAGTAATGTGTAAAAGGGGGCTCTACCTGGAGTAATGTGTAAAATGGGGCTGTACCTGGCATAATGTGTAAAAGGGGGCTCCACCTGGAGTAATTTCTAATGGGCTCTACCTGGGATAATGTGTAAAATGGGGCTCTACCTGGCGTAATGTGTGACAGGGGCTCTACCTGGCATAATGTGTAAAAGGGGGCTCCACCTGGAGTAATGTGTGATGGGCTCTACCTGGCATAATGTGTAATAGGGGGCTCCACATGGAGTAATGTGTGATGGGCTCTACCTGGTGTAATGTGTGATAGGGGCTCTACCTGGAGTAATGTGTAAAAGGGAGCTCTACCTGGAGTAATGTGTAAAATGGGGCACTACCTGGTGTAATGTGCGACAGGGGCTCTACCTGGCATGATGTGTAAAAGGGGGCTCCACTTGGAGTAATTTGTGATGGGCTCTACCTGAGATAATGTGTAAAAGGGGGCTCCACCTGGAGTAATGTGTGACGGGCTCTACCTGGCATAATGTGTGATAGGGGCTTTACCTGGAGTAATGTGTAAAAGGGCGCTCAACCTAGAGTAATGTGTAAAATGGGGCTCTATTTGGTGTAATGTGCGACACGGGCACTACCTCTGACGTAATGTGTGACCTGGTGTTATGTGTGTAAGTAGCACCACGGTGTGGCGTAAGTTGATATATGGAGACTACTGTGCAGCGCAATATGAATTGGTATTATTTTGTGCTCATGCCCCTTTGTCATGAAGCCATGCCCCTATATTTATGTCACGCACCTACACCGTGCACTGGCTTTATTTTAAATATGGTGGGGGCGCAGATGCTGTTTCTTGCACTCAGCGCTAAAATGTCTAGTTACAGTACTGATGACATACTCCCAGTATCAGTTTGCCTGTAGTAATCATTTTTGGACCATGTTTTATGATTTGTTTGTCTGAGCGCCTTTATTTTCCCCCTTTTTCTTCCCTCAACTATATATATAGTCTTTTCTTCCTGAACTATAACTTACCTGTTGGTGATCTGTTTCTCCTCTTGTTGAAGCCACACAATGCAGCCACACTGTTTAGGAATATGGCAATAATCAGAAAACTGACGCCTTCTGAGGTTTGACTACATTATTTCATTCGTAAAATTGGCCCCTTTATCGCTAGAAAACAACTACAGGAATTAGAGAAGAGGCTGTAACTCTGCAGTAAATTGACAGAAAGATACTAGATTTTAGTATAGTACATATTCATATATAAAATGCTTTTTTTCTACGAATAAAGCATTTCTTCAAGTATAAAGTTATTTCAATACTTTTAATCTGTTAATAAACTCTATTTTTAAAAAAAAATTTAACTACTGTAAGCGGACTTGAAATCCCAAATCTTACACACTGGCATGCCTGCCCATCACACATGCTGATAATCCTTATCGCTCTGGACCACCGTCACTGGGGTTATGTGTTAATAACTATATTTTTATTGTAACAATCGGGGTTCTAATGATAAATATGCCCCCATTTCTATCAGTTCAGCGTGCGCCTCTATAGAGCAGACTATACTGACAATATCACCTGAACATTTTCTGAAAAGTACAGCAGTGAATGTGATGTGCACTACAACTCCAGGTACTGCTGTAAATATAATCAGCCACTACATACACTATACATCAGATATTTGCAGGGTATCCCAAGAAACAGCTGGTTGCCTCAAATATTAAGGACAGTTGACGAAATTGGGTTACAAAATAAAGATCCAGTGGTCATCCTTTTTTTGTTTAGATAAGGAAAGGAAAAAAAAGGGAGATGACAAAATAAATTAGAAAGAAAAAGTGAGAAAAGGAAAAGAGACAATAGAAAGGGGTTGGGGGAGATGAATAGTGCAGGGTCATCAGCAGAGTCATAGTGTAGAAAACGATTGTGATTGATACCAAGGGGACCATATTTACCAACTGTATTATTTTGCAAACTGGAGATATATTCCATGGTATCAATGTGATTCATTTTGGGGACTAGGGTGGTCAGTGAGGATGGGTGTTGGTTCCGGTGTTTGGTAATAAGGGATTTAACAGACTTGCAAACATGAATAATCGATTTATCTTGGGTTTTGGAAATCCCAGGAATGAGAGAATTTAGTAAAGCCTCCACAGGATTGAGAGCACATCCAGATCCGTGTGCTGGAGTATTCAAAGTATGGACTTGGTCCCAGAAGGATTGAATGGAGGGACTAAGGGGCAGATTTATTAAGCCTGGTGAAGTGATAAAGTTGAAGGTGATAAAGGACCAGCCAATCAGCTCCTAACTTCCATGTCACAGGCTGGGTTTGAAAAATGACAGTTAGGAGCTGACTGGCTGGTGCTTTATCACCTTCCACTTTATCACTTCACCAGGCTTAATAAATCTTCCCCAAAGTGTGAAAAAAGTGCCTTTTTCACCACAAAGTCTTCTCCAGCACTGGTTAGTTGTTGCAGGGAAAATAGAATGGAGTCTAGTGGGATCCAAGTACCAACGGGTATAGACTTTTGTAACAAGTTTCTCTAATTGCTACGGTCAATACCATGATCACGCCATAGTGCTGCAATTTTACTGTCACAACCCGGAAGTACCAAGGGTGATTCAAACTTGGAATTAAGGGGGACAGGTAAGAGGAGAGAGTGTAGGCAGATTATAGTTATTCCTGGATCGCAACACTTACACTGCACATGGGTGCAGTGCAGGTACTTGGAGATGACGTTATCTCCATGCACCAGGAGAGCGGCTCTCCCCATCCTGTAATGGGGTCCCGGGTCAGGTGACTCAATTTACACTGCAGCTTACCCTGGTAAAACCATGCTAGGTACCCGGGAAGGATTTCCGGGTGACTGGACCCGGGTGGACCCTTTCACACTGACCTAAACCCGGGTTAGCTACGCAATAACCCAGGATTTTTAGGTCAGTGGAAAAGAGGTATAATTTAGTTGTACCTTGATAGATGTAGTCGACTCCACAGAAATACTGTATCATATCTGATGTTAAGCCTGATGTTTCCTATTTTGATTCAATACGTGCAGCTCTTTAACGCCTTGAGTTGTAAAATAATATATTATGCTTTATTTAAGTGACTATAATATCCTCACTTTAGAAATTAGTAATTTAGCACACTATTATCCTGCTGCTTGATGCTGTCATCTATTCAAACATCTTGCTTATAATAATCTTATTTACTGCGTGCTAAGAGTTCTAAAATTTGATGGAATTGTGCTTATGCTGATTACTAGGCCCAGGACTTTTAGGAGCTAAAAAAAAAAAAAAAAAAAATATTTAATCCATGTTTTAGGATTTTATAGGTTTTAAAAATGTATACATTATGTAAAATAAAACAAAACCACGCAGCATATCACTAGAAGTGAATGAATCTCAGGGGCCGGCAGTCGCACTGCGTATGCTATGCAGCAAGGCTGTAACAGGATACATCTTTATATATGAACTACTCATTCCACACATTTCCACAGTACATTTATATAGTTTCAACTTAAGTAGAATTAGGTATTTTATATTCCAACAGTCAAAATAGGTCATTTTAGGTACTAACACCCAGATTAGGTCATTTTAAGTCCTGTAGAAATTGTTATGCCCTGGTACTGTACATAACAGAATCAATGGAAACTGAAATTTGGAGTGTAATGGGAGAGGATTAGAACAGGTTCAAATTTAAGAATCCTGGGCTTACTGATTACCATATGTATGTATTAAGTTTAAAATTGTTAGTTCACTAGAGGGTATGCAGTCAAAATACCGGCTGTTGGGATCCTGGCGTTCAGTAGACCGACGCCGGAATCCTGACAGTCGGTGAATTACAGACAGCCAGAATCCCGACCACCTCCGGGTATTCCCACTCAGTTGGTGGGTCCATGCCACCAACCATGTGGGAATATAACCTGTGAGAGCGAAGCGAGCCACCGGGCTCAAAGCGTGGCAAGCGCAGCGAGCTCTCTGCCAGGATTCCGACACACGGATGCCGCTGTCGGTATACTGACAGCTGGCATCCCATCTGCCAGTAATACATATGTATTCCGACTGGAGCATAGGCTAGCATATGAACACTTAATTATTAATGTATGTCCATCCAACATTTTATGTAACACTACATGTAAGCTAATTGACACCAATTAAAGTGTTATAATGGAACCATTCCTATACAGAAATACATTTTATAATATAGTCATCCTTTTTATAAGTACTTTTGACAGAAGTGTCTGTGTTTGTCTGAAATTACCTTTTTAATTTATCTTTCATCATAAAAGCTATGTTTTAATTCTGTACTTTACTATGCTGCACCAGTCTTCTGTCTTTCCTCCATGTACTTCAAACCTGTCAGATTTACAGTACCATATCCAAGCTTAGCCCTGGCAGCACATGCCATTCTCAGATGGCATTAGCCATTGTTGACTATGGGTTGCACTCTGCCAACTTTTCAAGGTAGAGGCATCCTTATGATACCTCCCAGGCACTCTCTACTTGCACATGCATGGTCTGATGACCAAACAGATTACCGAAATGATATAAAAAGCGTCAGACTAGATGGGTCAAGAGGTATCTTATTTTGGGGGTTAGGTATAGCCTGCTGGAAGGAAGAATTAGGGTTAGGCACCGCCGGGTGGAGGTTCAGATTAGGCACTAAGGTGGGAGGGTGAAGGTTAGGCTGCGGGAAGGGGGGGGGGAATCAGGTTTAGGCACCACTGAAGGAAGGTTAGGTCAAGCACTCAGGGCCGGCTCCAGGCCTACTAGCACCCTGAGCGAGAAAATTTAAAAGTGCCCCCCCCCCCATGCGCGCGCCGAAGGCGCGCGCTCCTGGAAAAGTGGGTGTGGCCTCCTGAAAAGTGGGCGTGGTCTCGCCCCCCCCCCCCCCCCCAGCAGTGCCAGCTACACATGACATGCCCTCCAGCAGTGCCACCTACACGTGACATGACTCCCAGCAGTGCCAGCTACACATAATAGTGTTCACTTTTTAGGGCAGGTTGCTGATCACAGGGAGGGCACATTTTTAAGTTAGGTGGGCAAAATGATGTACATATTGTAATGCTTGTTGTTCCCATTTCCACACGCTAAAGCATGGACAGTGCAAAAATTTAGGGGAGTTACTTCGTGGGGAAGGTGCGCAGCCACATTATAGTGGCAATTCACATTACACCACACAGTAGTGCAGCTAATACACATTGCACCAGGTAGAACCTCCTATAAGAGCACGTTAGACACATTGCGCCAGGTAGAGCACTGAGACACACTGCCCAGCCACAGACGCCTAGCGGGAACACTACATGATATGCCCCCCAGCAGTGCCAGCTACACATGACATGCCCCCCAGCAGTGCCAGCTACACGTGACATGCCCCCCAGCAGTGCCAGCTACATAAATGGCCACACAGTTCCAGATGGATAAATGCCCCCACAGCGCAGATATGCCCCCACAGTGCCAGATACATTAATGCCCTCACAGTGCAAGATATGCCCCCACAGTGCAAGAAATGCCCCCACAGTGCCAGATACATAAATGCCCCCACAGTGCCAGATACATAAATGCCCCCACAGTGCCAGATACATAAATGCCCCCACAGTGCGCCTGATACATAAATGCCCCCACAGTGCCTGATACATAAATGCCCCCACGGTGCCAGATATGTCCCCACAGTGCCAGATATGCCCCCACAGTGCCAGAAATGCCCCCCATAGTGCCAGAAATGCCCCCCACGGTGCCAGAAATGCCCCCACGGTGCCAGAAATGCCCCCACAGAGCCAGATATGCCCCCACAGAGCCAGATATGCCCCCACAGAAGAAATGCCCCCACAGAGCCAGAAATGCCCCCACAGAGCCAGATAAATGCCCCCACAGTGCAAGATAAATGCCCCCACAGTGCAAGATAAATGCCCCCACAGTGCAATATATGCCTCCACAGTGCAATATATGCCCCCACAGTGCCAGATATGCCCCCACAGTGCCAGAAATGCCCTCCACAGAGCCAGAAATGCCCCCAGTGTGCCAGAAATGCCCCCACAGTGCCAGAAATGCCCCCCACAGAGCCAAAAATGCCCCCAGTGTGCCAGAAATGCCCCCACAGTGCCAGATAAATGCCCCCACAGTGCAAGATAAATGCCCCCACAGAGCAATATATGCCCCCACAGTGCAATATATGCCCCTACAGTGCCAGATATGCCCCCACAGTGCCAGAAATGCCCCCCACAGAGCCAAAAATGCCCCCAGTGTGCCAGAAATGCCCCCACAGTGCAAGATAAATGCCCCCACAGTGCAATATATGCCCCCACAGTGCAATATATGCCCCCACAGTGCAATATATGCCCCCACAGTGCCAGAAATGCCCCCCACAGAGCCAGAAATGCCCCCAGTGTGCCAGAAATGCCCCCACAGTGCCAGAAATGCCCCCCACAGAGCCAAAAATGCCCCCAGTGTGCCAGAAATGCCCCCACAGTGCCAGATAAATGTCCCCACAGTGCCAGAAATGCCCCCCACAGAGCCAAAAATGCCCCCAGTGTGCCAGAAATGCCCCCACAGTGCCAGATAAATGCCCCTACAGTGCCAGATAAATGCCCCCACAGTGCCAGAAATGCCCCCCACAGAGCCAAAAATGCCCCCAGTGTGCCAGAAATGCCCCCACAGTGCCAGATAAATGCCCCCACAGTGCCAGAAATGCCCCCCACAGAGCCAAAAATGCCCCCAGTTTGCCGGAAATGCCCCCACAGTGCCAGATAAATGCCCCCACAGTGCGGATCCCCCCCCCCCAAATACCTGCGGCGCTGGGGAGGAGTACTGCTGTTCGCCTGTCCGAGTGCGGGAGTGCTGGCGGGCGAGTGAGAGTGAGCCTGGGTCTGGGTCCGGGTGCGGGCGGGCGGCCACTTGTGTGCGCTATGCGCGTTGCGCTGCGCCGGCGTCTGACGTTAGATGCCGCGCAGCGCGCATAGCGTACACACGGGCGGGACGAGCCAATGCTGCACACACAGAGCCGGCTCCAGCATCGAATATGGCGGCACCAGCGCGCGGCGCCCATTAAGGGTGGCGCCCTGCGCGGCCGCTCTATTCGAACATGCCTAGAGCCGGCCCTGCAAGCACTAACGGGGGAGGTAAGGCTTAGGCTGTGGGAAGGGAGGGTTAGGGGGTAGGGGAGAGGAAGGAAAACTCTTACCTCCCCCCGTCAAGATTTCAACTACCGGGATGCCGGCATGGGTATTCTGACCACCGGCATCCTGTACGCCGCCAAATCATACTGAACCCATTTAAAACATTATGCTGTTGTATAAACAAAATCAACCCCTTTACAGAACTGATAATATCAGTGGTTACAAAATTTTGTATAATCACGGCACCCTAGAGTATCATCATATTTTTCACGGCACCCCTATGCCAAAAGTTTCATATTGATACATTTAGAAACAAATATTAAATTAGAAAATTGTGTTTATAGGTCATCATTATGTTCACTTATGTGTTGAGGGAGAAGATTCACTTCTGTTTGGCCACATATTTTATGATGGGAAGCCACCAGCACTGGTTTTGCCTATTATATTGACCATAAATAATTTGAATTGGTTTTGAATCATCAATCCAAGGCACCCCTGCAAGTGTCCCGAGGCACCCTAGGGTGTCACGGCGTACAGTTTGAGAACCACTTATTATACAGTAACCCTTCATATTTGTATAGACCAGTGATCGCCAACCCGTCGCTCGCGAGCTACCGGTAGCTCGCCGTAGTATTTTTGGGTAGCTCGCATGCGAACGGGCTTGGCAAGTCACTGCCACTCCTCCCCTCCTCCCTTCATTTTCACTATGGTGCCAGCCGTCAGCCAATCAGAGCGCATGGACCGGCAGCGGCGTCATCTGATTGGCTACCGGACCGTGAACTTTGATTGGCTCACTTACTGGCGCCATATTTCAAACACCCGCTGCTGCGCCGCCGCCGGAGACTCTGCCACCCTCTCCCCGGAGTCCGGACTGTGCGCTGTCCTCACCTTCCATCCCTCATACAGGAGGAGCAGCACCGGCACCAGCAGCGGTGAGCACTGCAGGGGGACATTGTATCTGGCACGGTGGGGGCATTGTATCTGGCACTGTGGGGGCACTGTGGGGGCATTGTATCTGGCACTGTGGGGGCACTGTATCTGGCACTGTGGGGGCATTGTGTCTGGTACTGTGGGGGCATTGTATCTGACACTGTGGGGGCCATTGTATCTGACACTGTGGGGGCCATTGTAGTTGGCACTGATAGAGGCATTGTATCTGGCACTGGTAGGGGCATTATTTGTGTATCTGGCACTGCTGAGGGGCATTATTTGTGTGTCTGGCACTGCTGGGGGGCATTACTTGTGTATCTGGCACTGCTGGGGGGCATTATTTGTGTATCTGGCACTGCTGAAGGGCATTATTGGTGTATCTGGCACTTATCTGGCACTGCTGAAGGGCATTATTGGTGTATCTGGCACTTATCTGGCACTGCTGAGGGGCATTATTGGTGTATCTGGCACTGCTGGGGGGCATTATTGGTGTATCTGGCACTGCTAGGGGCATTATTGGTGTATCTGGCACTGCTGGGGGGCATTATTTGTGTATCTGGCACTACGCGGGGGGCATTATTTGTGTATCTGGTACTACGCGGGGGGAAATACTTGTAGTTGTGAGGCCACACCCACTTTGTGAGGCCACACCCACTTTCGCATGAACACGCGCGCGCATTGGGGGTAGCTCTTTCAGAGGTTTTACTTTCCGAAAGTAGCTCACACCTCAATTAAGGTTGGAGACCACTGCGCTAGACACTAAAACATTGTTGATTCATGGAATGTTTACCAAATTTTAGGATTACTTTAACTATGTTAAATAAGAAAGTAGCATTAAGTGTCCACTTGGAGACCTGTGACATAATTTACATATAATGTCTTCACCTTCACAAGTTGGGTATCCTTTGACTTGGTATCCGTTCACATGGTCGACCATGTTATGGTCGACAGTCATTAGGTCGACCACTATTGGTCGACATTGGCATGGTCGACATGGACACATGAAAATGGTCGACACATGAAAGGTCGACACATGAAAAGGTCGACATGCGTTTTTTAACTTTTTTTTCTTTTGGGGAACTTTTCCATACTTTACGATCCACGTGGACTACGATTGGAACGGTAATCTGTGCCGAGCAAAGCGGTAGTGGAGCGAAGGCACCATGCCCGAAGCATGGCGTGCGAAGCGAGCCATGCGAGGGGACGCGGTGCACTAATTGGGGTTCCCAGTCACTTTACGCAAAAAACGACACCCAAAAAAGTTGAAAAACTCATGTCGACCTTTTCATGTGTCGACCTTTCATGTGTCGACCATGTGTCCATGTCGACCATGTCAATGTCGACCAATAGTGGTCGACCTAATGACTGTCGACCATAACATGGTCGACCATTCATACCGGAACCCTTTGACTTATCCCACCAATATGCAGAGAAAGATGCATGATTTTAACTTTTAGGATGGACACACACAACATAAACTAAGTCTAGCATCAGGAGTATTTTAAAAATAGGATTTTAATACCTACCGGTAAATCCTTTTCTCTTAGTCCGTAGAGGATGCTGGGGACTCCAAAAGGACCACGGGGTATAGACGGGATCCGCAGGAGACATGGGTACACTATAAGACTTTGAATGGGTGTGAACTGGCTCCTTCCTCTATGCCCCTCCTCCAGACCTCAGTTAGAAAACTGTGCCCAGGGAGACGGACATTTCGAGGAAAGAATTTAATGTTTAAACACGGTGAGTGCCATACCAGCTCATACCTCGAACATGCCGCAGAACGTGGCATTCAATAGAACACCAGCTGACAGCATGGAAAAAACATACAGCAATATGCTGCCCAAAATGTAACACAACCTGTGTGTAAACACGACCAATAATCACATACCGCATGCCATGGCATGAATAACAGCAGCAACAGACTTGACTGAAAAGAAACACCACTTGAGTGTAACGACAACCAATAGCTGCAGATATAGTACGCACTGGGACGGGCGCCCAGCATCCTCTACAGACTAAGAGAAAAGGATTTACCGGTAGGTAATAAAATCCTATTTTCTCATACGTCCTAGAGGATGCTGGGGACTCCAAAAGGACCATGGGGTCTATACCAGAGCTCCAGACCGGGCGGGAGAGTGCGGACGACTCTGCAGCACCGATTGAGCAAACATGAGGCTCTCACCAGCCAGGGTATCAAACTTGTAGAACTGATCAAAAGTGTTTGAACCCGACCAAGTAGCTGCTCGGCAAAGTTGAACCGCCGAGACTCCTCGGGCATCTGCCCCAAGAAGAGCCCACCGACCTGGTAGAATGGGCCTTCACCGACTTCGGTACCGGCAATCCAGCCGTAGAATGAGCCTGCTGGAATCGTATCACAGATCCAGTGTGTAACAGACTGCTCAGAAGCAGGGGCCCCACTATTGTTGGGAGCATACAGGATAAACAGAGCGACTGTTTCCCCAATCTGAGCCGTTCTGGCGACATAAATATTCAAAGCTCTGACTAAATCGAGAGACTTCGAAACAGCCAAGGCATAAATAGCCCCAGGCACCACAATAGGCTGGTTCCTGCGAAACGCAGAAACCACTTTTGGCAGAATTGTTGTTGCCGAGTACTCAAATCTGCTCTATCCACATGGAAGATCAAATAGGACTTTTGTGAGACAAAGCCGCCAATTTCGACACCCGCCTTGCGGACGCCAAGACCAATAGCATGGCCACTTACCAAGTGAGAATTTTTTTTTTTTTTTTACCCAACCTTTCGGAAAGGTTCCAACCAGTGTGACATAAGAAATTGCAACACCACGTTAAGGTCCCTTGGTGCCACTGGGGCACAAATGGAGGCCGGATATGCAGCACCCCTCTCCCGAAAGTCTGAACTTCGGAAAGGTGACCAATTTTTACTTAAAGAAAATTGAGAAGGCCGAAATCTGCACTGTAATGGAGCCTAACTATAGGCCTGCATCCACACCTGCTTGCAAAAATAGGAGAAAACGACCCAGCTGAAAATCTTCCGTAGGAGCCTTCTTGGATTCACACCAAGACACATACTTCCTCCAAATACGGTGGTAAAGCTTCGCCGTTACTTCATTCCTAGCCTGAAGCAATGTGGGAATGACTTCACCGGGAATATCCTTTCGGGCTAGGATATGGCGTTCAACCGCCAAGCTGTCAAACGCAGCCCCGGTAAGTCGTGATAGACGCCCGGTCCTTGCTGTAACAGGTCCTCTTGCAAAGGAAGATGCCAGGGATCTTCTATGAGTAAGTCGTGAAGAACTGGATATCAACCCCTCCTTGGCTAGACCGGTACAATGAGGATCGCCTGAACCTTTGTTTTTCTTATGTTTATCACCTTCGGAAAGAGTGAAAGTGGAGGGAACACATAGACCGACTGAAACACCCATGGTGTCACGAGAGCGTCCACTGCTATAGCTTGAGTGTCTCTTGACCTGGAACAATATCCCTGAAGTTTCATGTTGAGGCAAGACGCCATCATGTCTAATCGAGGAATTCCCCAAAGACTTGTCACTTCTGTGAAAACATCTTGATGAAGACCCTACTCTCCTGGAAGGAGATCGTGTCTGCTGAGGAAGTCTGTTTCTTTGTTGTCTTCACCCGGAACGACGACCTCTAACAGAGCGTTTACATGCCTTTCCGCTCCTCGGAAACTTTTGCGCTTTGCACCTTGTTCCGCCCTAGCGGCTTACTTACGCCACTGCTGTTTAGTCGTCCAACAGAAAAAAGACGGGCAGAACACGAAGAAGATGTTCCGTTGTAAATAGCTCTTAATCTAAGAATGCTTATTGCAGACAAGCTTCCCGGCTTGATCCTTTCCCCCTGGAAAGACTGCTCCCCAGCCTCGGAGACTTGTATCCATGGACCCCAGGATCTAATCCTGGATCCCGAATTTACGTCCCTCTAGGAGGTGAGAACTGTGAAGCCACCACAGGAGATATATCCTGGTCCTGGAAAATAGGATTATTTTCCGGTGCATGTGCAGGTAAGACCCGGACCACCTGTCCAACTGGTCCCGCAAAACCAACTCTGGCATTTGACCTGCTCACTGAATGGCCTCGTATGCCGCAACCATCTTCTGCATCAACGGAACGTATTGACGGGTTTATCTGATCCGACTCTGGATCATCAGATCTCTTTTCACAGGAAAAAAGAAACTCTTAACAGATCAGTATCTAATCTTATTCCCAACTCCGACCTCTGCATCGGAGGGATCAACAGCGAGTCTTTGTGCTGAAGAACTATTAGAGAGAAACAATGAATTGTACCACTTGTTTCTTGACCTCGCCGTAGTCAGGAGAGCGTCCCAGTACAGGATAATAATGGTTCTTACTATAGAAGGAAAACCATCATACTGCTATCACTCCGGTGAAATGGCAATCCTGAATAGCAAAACTAGGTAAGCTTAATGCGGATTTAAACCCTCTTTCTTCTTTTACAGGATGGAGATCCCTGCCTTGAGAGATTCCATCTTGTAGTTCATTTTCTTGAGTAGAAATCTTTTATGGAATTGTTCTGACCGAGCTGTCCTGGTTCAGAAGCACGAAAAAGCTTGAATAACAGCTTTTTTTTTTTATTTGTGACAGGGACAGCAGGACAATGTCCTGATCCTGACCCAACTCTTGTAAGGCGTCGCATACTACCTCTTCCGAGGAGAATCGGTAAGATCTATTTGAAAATTCAGTGAGGGGAATCATTTGGACAACTCGAGTATGTCCCCCTTTGGACTCTATTCTTAACTCACTGTGTCAAGTCCATTCTAGGACTGACTGAAGAGTATTAGACAATTTCCCTCCGGCGTGGGCTCCAGCAAGACAGACCCAGCGACCTGCGGTTGGTAGACACAGAGGACGATATCAGGTTCTGTGAAGTTGAAAAGGCTGCTTACCTTTTCACCCCCCTCTCCCTACAAAGAAGGGGAATAACAACAGTATCCAACCGATCAAAAGGACTGCATCCCACAACAAATGCGTCACCAACCTTTGTGATGGAACATAGCACAAGAAGGGAGACTTACCAGTGTTACCTGGCGAGATCAACTTAACCAAGTCATCCCCAAACCAGATTATCCCTGCATAGGGAAGATACCCACGTATTTCTCGGAGTCAGCGCATACCTCTTGTAGTCGCACGGCAGCAAGCTGCAATGTACTAGATAAGACCCAAGGAATATCCCATTTCTCCCCAGGGTAATTATATCGGATAACAAGGTAACCGACCATTTCTGAATACAAGCATTCTCCCATGCGTATGTAATGCAAACATCATCAAAGCATATAAGTAAAATATCCCTTAGCTTCCTGTATACGATCCTTTGTGACAGGGCCCAGTGCAGACCAGGGGTTGACATTCACTTTATTCTATCCACGGCGGGAGAAGAATAAACACTCGGACTCCTCGTGAGTATTCGAGACCATCTTGTCACGACTGACGTATAGCTTCATCAACAGAGTGACCAGCACATGAGAAGGAATAGCTTTACTTCAGCATTCATAATAATCTGTAATATAAATGTACACATTTAAATACACATATATACACATGTGATGAGCGGAACCGGTTTTATTCGGTTTTACTCGGTTCTCAAAACCGAATCTTATTGGCTATCCAAAACACGTGACATCAGTGTCAATAAGATTCGGTTTTGAGAACCGAGTAAAACCGAATCCGCTCATCACTAAATACATCTCATTTATATATATATATATATATATATATATATATAAAAATCTGTCAGGAACATCAGGGTCCCTAGTGACATTAATGTGTTCTGAATATGTACTGAATGCCAATGTTGCGGATCTAATCAGGAAACATTATGGCCGACATAGAACACAGTATTCGTGTCGACAACAGGGAGTAGTAACTGGGTAAAATAAAATTTTTGTGACCCCGAGGGGTCTGAGGGAAACATATACCTAAGTTCACTAGGATGCCCCCACAAATACTATTGTACTCGAGCTACAGCTCAATGCAAACGTACCATACATATATAAACATACAGGTATAGGTTTTTTACATTATTGTACACCCAGTCCTAATAGTTGGTGCCGACAGGGTCACCCACATACGTCTGTGTCTCCCAAACAGTGTGTACTTTAGAAAAGCTTACACTACTGACCTACTGACACTTAATCACATGAATCAAGTACCATCTGAAGTCGGCAAAGCCAACAGAGGGATTCCCCTATCTGTTTGTGGTAGAGCACTCACACATGTCGACACACGTGTACTAAACCCCCACCAACTTTGATAAAAAGGGCAGATTTCTGACTTGGAAACACAGAAATTTTAAGCAACTCACTTTAGACACGCCCATTATATATACATATATATATATAGTGCTTCATGCCTATTACTGCACTAAATAACTGTGCCCTCCCTCATTTTCCACTGGTAACTGTTTTGCAGTGTTTTGGCGGGCCCAGCAAGAAAATGGCGCTGTAGAGAGTTGTGAGGGCTAAGCCACGCCCCCTTCTCTGCGCGCTTCAGTCCCGATATGTTTGAATATTTTTATACTGGCGGAGGTCATTATACAGTGCTTAAGCACTGTATATTACTTTGCCAGGTCACAGCCAAGAGGTATATTGCTGCCCAGGGCGCCCCCCCTACGACCTGCACCCATGTAGTGCCGCCTGTGTGTGTGGGAGCAATGGCGCGCAGCGCGACCGCTGCGCGGTACCTTTAGGATCTGATGTCTTCTGCCGTCACTGAAGTCTTCTTGTTCTTCTAATACTCACCCGGCTTCTTTCTTCTGGCTTTGTGAGGGGGGTGACGGCGCAGCTCCGGGAACGAGCAGCTAGGCGAACCAAGTGATCAGACCCTCTGGAGCTAATGGTGTCCAGTAGCCTAAGAAGCAGAGCCCTTGAACTCAGAAGAAGTAGGTCTGCTTCTCTCCCCTCACTCCCACGAAGCAGGGAGCCTGTAGCCAGCAGGTCTCCCTGAAAATAAGGAAACGGGGCCTGGACTGCACACCCTAGCTTATTATAATGGGATGTGCTACCTTGCTGGGACTAAGTACTGTAATACTACAACATAGGAAAAAGGGTGCAGGTGCACCATACATCATTAAAATTATTATAACCATAATATAATATTTGAGGTTCTTGGCATATATTGGCCAGTATATGAGCCTGCCCACCTGCTTCACGGTGACCTCATCGGACAGGTCCCTAACACTATAGGGGTTCACCTCCGGGACGCAGAGCACCCCCAGACCACCCCAGCCAAACCACCCCAGGGTATCACACAGAAAAAGGATAGGTGTGAAAGATCAGTGTTAAGCAAATGAAAGAGGCTGCTGAATGTAAAAGAAAAGAAGAGGACAGCAGTAAAGTGTCAGAGTGTTAGAATGTGAAGTTTAGCTGAGCAGTGTTATAAGTGTAAATAATATGTGAAAAAAGCTACATAAATATAAAACAGACACAATGTGATATAAGTGTTAAAAGTAAATGTAAGGTGGTGATGCCCCAAGGTGGCCCAGTCAGAGCAATACAGGGAGCTCCACGCCCCAAAAGCTCACCCCCAAACTGACTTTGTATATAATTAAAAGGATCATACCTATGTCTTTTGTGCAGTCAGAATGTGCTGGTTCCCTGTTTAAAAGCCTGAGAGGCCGTGGGTGGGGTGCTAATCCAGAGATGAGGGCTGTCCCAATCCCTCAGGTGTGTATACACACACATAATATAGACTATATGGAAACGGGGCCTGGACTGCACACCCTAGTTTATTATAATGGGATGTGCTACCTTGCTGGGGAACCAGCACATTCTGACTGCACAAAAGACATAGGTATGATCCTTTCTCTAACGTCCTAGTGGATGCTGGGGACTCCGTCAGGACCATGGGGATTAGCGGCTCCGCAGGAGACAGGGCACAAAAATAAAGCTTTAGGATCAGGTGGTGTGCACTGGCTCCTCCCCCTATGACCCTCCTCCAAGCCCCAGTTAGGTTTTTGTGCCCGTCCGAGCAGGGTGCAATCTAGGTGGCTCTCCTAAAGAGCTGCTTAGAAAAAGTTTTTAGGTTTTTTATTTTCAGTGAGTCCTGCTGGCAACAGGCTCACTGCATCGAGGGACTTAGGGGAGAGAAGTGAACTCACCTGCGTGCAGGATGGATTGGCTTCTTAGGCTACTGGACACCATTAGCTCCAGAGGGAGTCGGAACACAGGTCTCACCCTGGGGTTCGTCCCGGAGCCGCGCCGCCGACCCCCCTTGCAGATGCCGAAGATGGAAGAGGTCCAGAAGCAGGCGGCAGAAGACTTTTCAGTCTTCCTGAGGTAGCGCACAGCACTGCAGCTGTGCGCCATTGTTGTCAGCACACTTCACACAGCGGTCACGGAGGGTGCAGGGCGCTGGGGGGGCGTCCTGGGCAGCAATGTATAATACCTTTTTTATGGCTAAAAATACATCACATATAGCCCCTGGGGGCTATATGGATGTATTTAACCCCTGCCAGGTCTCAGAAAAACGGGAGAAGAAGCCCGCCGAAAAGGGGGCGGGGCCTATTCTCCTCAGCACACAGCGCCATTTTCCCTCACAGAAATGCTGGTGGGAAGGCTCCCAGGCTCTCCCCTGCACTGCACTACAGAAACAGGGTTAAAACAGAGAGGGGGGGCACTGATTTGGCGATATGACTACATATATTAAAATGCTATAAGGGAAAAGCACTTATATAAAGGTTGTCCCTGTATAATTATAGCGTTTTTGGTGTGTGCTGGCAAACTCTCCCTCTGTCTCCCCAAAGGGCTAGTGGGTCCTGTCCTCTATCAGAGCATTCCCTGTGTGTGTGCTGTGTGTCGGTACGTGTGTGTCGACATGTATGAGGACGATGTTGGGAGGCGGAGCAAATTGCCTGTAATGGTGATGTCACTCTCTAGGGCAGGGGTGTCAAACTCAAATTCATCGGGGGCCGCATCAGCAGTTTGGTCCCCATCAAAGGGCCGGTTGTATCTGTAGGTCTATCCAAAATTTACCGCTCCACCTGCCTTATATGTGCCCAGCCATCTGCCCCCTTTTAAAGTGCCCAGCCATGTGCCCCCTTTTATAGTGCCCAGCCATGTGCCCCCTTTTATAGTGCACAGGTCCCCATTTTACACATTGCGGCAGGCACAGGTCCCCATTTTACACATTGCGGCAGGCACAGGTCCCCATTTTACACATAGCGGCAGGTACAGGTCCCCATTTTACACATTGTGGCAGGCACAGGTCCCCATTTTACACATAGCGGCAGGTACAGGTCCCCATTTTACACATTGTGGCAGGCACAGGTCCCCATTTTACACATTGTGGCAGGCACAGGTCCCCATTTTACACATAGCGGCAGGTACAGGTCCCCATTTTACACATTGTGGCAGGCACAGGTCCCCATTTTACACATTGTGGCAGGCACAGGTCCCCATTTTACACATAGCGGCAGGTACAGGTCCCCATTTTACACATTGTGGCAGGCACAGGTCCCCATTTTACACATTGTGGCAGGCACAGGTCCCCATTTTACACATTGTGGCAGGCACAGGTCCCCATTTTACACATAGCGGCAGGTACAGGTCCCCATTTTACACATTGTGGCAGGCACAGGTCCCCATTTTACACATAGCGGCAGGCACAGGTCCCCATTTTACACATTGCGGCAGGTGGTGGAAGGAGGGAGAGAGAGAGAAAGAGAGGAAGGGAGAGGGGCTGACTTACATTTGAAGCGGTTCTCGCCGCTCTTCAGCCGCCTCTCCCTCCTCGTCTGCGCGGCTCCCTTCTCCCTCCTCCGACGGGGTTTCGTTGAATGACGCGTTTGCGCCGTGACGTCACGACGCAATCGCGTCATTCCGCGAAACCCTGCCCCCCCCCCGAGCTGGGCACTCGGGAGAAGGGGGTTTCATGGCGGCGGCACCGCGGGCCATCAGACGAGGTCTGGCGGGCCGGATTTGGCCCGCGGGCCTTGTCTTTGACACCCCTGCTCTAGGGAGTCGACACCGGAATAGATGGCTTATTTAAGGAATTACGTGATAATGTCAACACGCTGCAAGTCGATTGACGACATGAGACGGCCGGCAAACATATTAGTATCTGTCCAGGCGTCTAGAACACCGTCAGGGACGTTATAATGCCCATTTTACCTCAGTCGGTCGACACAGACACAGACACGGACACTGACTCCAGTGTCGACGGTGAAGAAACAAACGTATTTTCCTTTAGGGCCACACGTTACTTGTTAAGGGCAATGAAGGAGGTGTTA